>NC_084467.1:160438297-160778297 GCF_027409185.1 Cynocephalus volans | reverse complement strand
CCTCCCTTAGAGTTAAACTAGCTTCTGAAAGCTCAACCTCCGGGGAGTCTGTTTGGCAGAGGTATAGAACACACTTTTCCAAGCCTGTTGGAAGGCCTTTGCAGTGTCATTTCGCCTCTAAATTCCCAAACCAAACTGCTTGCAGCTCTAACTCCCTTCTAACTACCACTTCTCCGGTTCAGTGAGATATGCTGGATTCTAAACGGAGAAGCATCTCTGACGCTTTTTCACAGAGATTTTGAAACTGAAATCTCCCATGCCGTTTCCACCTTAGGCAGCAACGGGCTTCCCCATAGAACTTGCCAACCTGAATTCCTACAAGCTAGATGTGAGAGGCACATTCTGCTGCTTCCTCCCTTAGAGTTAAACTAGCTTCTGAAAGCTCAACCTCCGGGGAGTCTGTTTGGCAGAGGTATAGAACACACTTTTCCAAGCCTGTTGGAAGGCCTTTGCAGTGTCATTTCGCGTCTAAATTCCCAAACCAAACTGCTTGCAGCTCTAAGTCCCTTCTATCTACCACTTCTCCGGTTCAGTGAGATATGCTGGATTCTAAACGGAGAAGCTTCTCTGACGCTTTTTCACAGAGATTTTGAAACTGAAATCTCCCATGCCGTTTCCACCATGGGCAGCAATGGGCTTCCCCATAGAACTTGCCAACCTGAATTCCTACAGGCTAGATGTGAGAGGCACATTCTGCTGCTTCCACCCTAAGAGTTAAACTTGCTTCTGAAAGCTCAACCTCCGGGGAGTCTGTTTGGCAGAGATATAGAACACACTTTTCCAAGCCTGTTGGAAGGCCTTTGCAGTTTGATTTCGCGTCTAATTTCCCAAACCAAACTGCTTGCAGCTCTAACTCCCTTCTAACTACAACTTCTTCGGTTCAGTGAGATATGCTGGATTCTAAACGGGGAAGCTTCTCTGACGCTTTTTCACAGAGATTTTGAAACTGAAATCTCCCATGCCGTTTCCACCATAGGCAGCAATGGGCTTCCCATAGAACTTGCCAACATGAATTCCTACAGGCTAGATGTGAGAGGCACATTCTGCTGCTTCCTCCCTTAGAGTTAAGCTTGCTTCTGAAAGCTCATCCTCCGGGGAGTCTGTTTGGCAGAGGTATAGAACACACTTTTCCAAGCCTGTTGGAAGGCCTTTGCAGTTTCATTTCGCGTCTAATTTCCCAAACCAAACTGCTTGCAGCTCTAACTCCCTTCTAACTACCACTTCTTCGGTTCTGTGAGATATGCTGGATTCTAAACGGAGAAGCTTCTCTGACGCTTTTTCACAGAGATTTTGAAACTGAAATCTCCCATGCCGTTTCCAACGAAGGCGCCAACGGGCTTCCCCATAGAACTTGCCAACCTGAATTGCTACAGGCTAGATGTGAGAGGCACATTGTGCTGCTTCCTCCCGTAGAGTTAAACTAGCTTCTGAAAGCTCAACCTCCGGGGAGTGTGTTTGGCAGAGATTTAGAACACACTTTTCCAAGCCTGTTGGAAGGCCTTTGCAGTTTCATTTCGCGTCTAATTTCCCAAACCAAACTGCTTGCAGCTCTAACTCCCTTCTAACTACCACTTCTTCGGTTCTGTGAGATATGCTGGATTCTAAACGGAGAAGCTTCTCTGACGCTTTTTCACAGAGATTTTGAAACTGAAATCTCCCATGCCGTTTCCACCACAGGCAGCAATGGGCTTCCCCATAGAACTTGCCAACCCGAATTCCTACAGGCTAGATGTGAGAGGCACATTCTGCTGCTTCCTCCCTTAGAGTTAAACTAGCTTCTGAAAGCTCAACCTCCGGGGAGTCTGTTTGGAAAAGATATAGAACATACTTTTCCAAGCCTGTTGGAAGGCACTTGCAGTTTCATTTCGCGTCTAATTTCCCAAACCAAACTGCTTGCAGCTCTAACTCCCTTCTAACTACCACTTCTTCGGTTCTGTGAGATATGCTGGATTCTAAACGGAGAAGCTTCTCTGACGCTTTTTCACACAGATTTTGAAACTGAAATCTCCCATGCCGTTTCCACCATAGGCAGCAATGGGCTTCCCCATAGAACTTGCCAACCTGAATTCCGACAGGCTAGATGTGAGAGGCACATTCTGCTGCTTCCTCCCTTAGAGTTAAACTAGCTTCTGAAAGCTCAACCTCCGGGGAGTCTGTTTGGCAGAGATATAGAACACACTTTTCCAAGCCTGTTGGAAGGCATTTGCAGTTTCATTTCGCGTCTAATTTCCCAAACCAAACTGCTTGCAGCTCTAACTCCCTTCTAACTACCACTTCTTCGGTTCTGTGAGATATGCTGGATTCTAAACGGAGAAGCTTCTCTGACGCTTTTTCACACAGATTTTGAAACTGAAATCTCCCATGCCGTTTCCATCATAGGCGCCAACGGGCTTCCCCATAGAACTTGCCAACCTGAATTCCTACAGGCTAGATGTGAGAGGCACATTCTCCTGCTTCCTCCCTTAGAGTTAAACTAGCTTCTGAAAGCTCAACCTCCGGGGAGTCTGTTTGGCAGAGATATAGAACACACTTTTCCAAGCCTGTTGGAATGCACTTGCAGTTTCATTTCGCGTCTAATTTCCCAAACCAAACTGCTTGCAGCTCTAACTCCCTTCTAACTACCACTTCTTCGGTTCAGTGAGATATGCTGGATTCTAAACGGAGAAGCTTCTCTGACGCTTTTTCACAGAGATTTTGAAACTGAAATCTCCCATGCCGTTTCCACCATAGGCAGCAATGGGCTTCCCCATAGAACTTGCCAACCCGAATTCCTACAGGCTAGATGTGAGAGGCACATTCTCCTGCTTCCTCCCTTAGAGTTAAACTAGCTTCTGAAAGCTCAACCTCCAGGGAGTCTGTTTGGCAGAGATTTAGAACACACTTTTCCAAGCCTGTTGGAAGGCCTTTGCAGTTTCATTTCGTGTCTAATTTCCCAAACCAAACTGCTTGCAGCTCTAACTCCCTTCTAACTACCACTTCTTCGGTTCAGTGAGATATGCTGGAATCTAAACGGAGAAGCTTCTCTGACGCTTTTTCACAGAGATTTTGAAACTGAAATCTCCCATGCCGTTTCCATCATAGGCAGCAATGGGCTTCCCCATAGAACTTGCCAACCTGAATTCCTACAGGCTAGATGTGAGAAGCACATTCTGCTTCTTCCTCCCTTAGAGTTAAGCTAGCTTCTGAAAGCTCAACCTCCGGGGAGTCTGTTTGGCAGAGATATAGAACACACTTTTCCAAGCCTGTTGGAAGGCATTTGCAGTTTCATTTCGCGTCTAATTTCCCAAACCAAACTGCTTGCAGCTCTAACTCCCTTCTAACTACCACTTCTTCGGTTCTGTGAGATATGCTGGATTCTAAACGGAGAAGCTTCTCTGACTCTTTTTCACAGAGATTTTGAAACTGAAATCTCCCATGCCGTTTCCACCATAGGCAGCAATGGGCTTCCCCATAGAACTTGCCAACCTGAATTCCTACAGGCTAGATGTGAGAGGCACATTCTGCTGCTTCCTCCCTTAGAGTTAAACTAGCTTCTGAAAGCTCAACCTCCGGGGAGTCTGTTTGGCAGAGATATAGAACACACTTTTCCAAGCCTGTTGGAAGGCACTTGCAGTTTCATTTCGTGTCTAATTTCCCAAACCAAACTGCTTGCAGCTCTAACTCCCTTCTAACTACCACTTCTTCGGTTCAGTGAGATATGCTGGATTCTAAACGGAGAAGCTTCTCTGACGCTTTTTCACAGAGATTTTGAAACTGAAATTTCCAAACCCGTTTCCAACGAAGGCGCCAATGGGCTTCCCCATAGAACTTGCCAACCTGAATTCCTACAGGGTAGAATTGAGAGGCACATTCTGCTTCTTCCTCCCTTAGAGTTAAGCTAGCTTCTGAAAGCTCAACCTCCGGGGAGTCTGTTTGGCAGAGATATAGAACACAGTTTTCCAAGCCTGTTGGAAGGCATTTGCAGTTTCATTTCGCGTCTAATTTCCCAAACTAAACTGCTTGCAGCTCTAACTCCCTTCTAACTACCACTTCTTCGGTTCAGTGAGATATGCTGGATTCTAAACGGAGAAGCTTCTCTGACGCTTTTTCACAGAGATTTTGAAACTGAAATTTCCAAACCCGTTTCCAACGAAGGCGCCAATGGGCTTCCCCATAGAACTTGCCAACCTGAATTCCTACAGGCTAGATGTGAGAGGCACATTCTGCTTCTTCCTCCCTTAGAGTTAAGCTAGCTTCTGAAAGCTCAACCTCCGGGGAGTCTGTTTGGCAGAGATATAGAACACACTTTTCCAAGCCTGTTGGAAGGCATTTGCAGTTTCATTTCGCGTCTAATTTCCCAAACCAAACTGCTTGCAGCTCTAACTCCCTTCTAACTACCACTTCTTCGGTTCAGTGAGATATGCTGGATTCTAAACGGAGAAGCTTCTCTGACGCTTTTTCACAGAGATTTTGAAACTGAAATTTCCAAACCCGTTTCCAACGAAGGCGCCAATGGGCTTCCCCATAGAACTTGCCAACCCGAATTCCTACAGGGTAGAATTGAGAGGCACATTCTGCTGCTTCCTCCCTTAGAGTTAAGCTAGCTTCTGAAAGCTCAACCTCCGGGGAGTCTGTTTGGCAGAGATATAGAACACACTTTTCCAAGCCTGTTGGAAGGCATTTGCAGTTTCATTTCGCATCTAATTTCCCAAACCAAACTGCTTGCAGCTCTAACTCCCTTCTAACTACCACTTCTTCGGTTCAGTGAGATATGCTGGATTCTAAACGGAGAAGCTTCTCTGACGCTTTTTCACAGAGATTTTGAAACTGAAATTTCTAAACCCGTTTCCAACGAAGGCGCCAATGGGCTTCCCCATAGAACTTGCCAACCTGAATTCCTACAGCCTAGATGTGAGAGGCACATTCTGCTTCTTCCTCCCTTAGAGTTAAGCTAGCTTCTGAAAGCTCAACCTCCGGGGAGTCTGTTTGGCAGAGATATAGAACACACTTTTCCAAGCCTGTTGGAAGGCACTTGCAGCTTCATTTCGCGTCTAATTTCCCAAACCAAACTGCTTGCAGCTCTAACTCCCTTCTAACTACCACTTCTTCGGTTCAGTGAGATATGCTGGATTCTAAACGGAGAAGCTTCTCTGACGCTTTTTCACAGAGATTTTGAAACTGAAATTTCCAAACCCGTTTCCAACGAAGGCGCCAATGGGCTTCCCCATAGAATTTGCCAACCCGAATTCCTACAGGGTAGAAGTGAGAGGCACATTCTGCTGCTTCCTCCCTTAGAGTTAAGCTAGCTTCTGAAAGCTCAACCTCCGGGGAGTCTGTTTGGCAGAGATATAGAACACACTTTTCCAAGCCTGTTGGAAGGCATTTGCAGTGTCATTTCGCGTCTAATTTCCCAAACCAAACTGCTTGCAGCTCTAACTCCCTTCTAACTACCACTTCTTCGGTTCAGTGAGATATGCTGGATTCTAAACGGAGAAGCTTCTCTGACGCTTTTTCACAGAGATTTTGAAACTGAAATTTCCACACCCGTTTCCAACGAAGGCGCCAATGGGCTTCCCCATAGAACTTGCCAACCTGAATTCCTACAGGCTAGATGTGAGAGGCACATTCTGCTGCTTCCTCCCTTAGAGTTAAACTAGCTTCTGAAAGCTCAACCTCCGGGGAGTTTGTTTGGCAGAGATATAGAACACACTTTTCCAAGCCTGTTGGAAGGCATTTGCAGTTTCATTTCGCGTCTAATTTCCCAAACCAAACTGCTTGCAGCTATAACTCCCTTCTAACTACCACTTCTTCGGTTCAGTGAGATATGCTGGATTCTAAACGGAGAAGCTTCTCTGACGCTCTTTCACAGAGATTTTGAAACTGAAATTTCCAAACCCGTTTCCAACGGTGGCGCCAAAGGGCTTCCCCATAGAACTTGCCAACCTGAATTCCTACAGGCTAGATGTGAGAGGCACATTCTGCTGCTTCCTCCCTTAGAGTTAAACTAGCTTCTGAAAGCTCAACCTCCGGGGAGTCTGTTTGGCAGAGATATAGAACACACTTTTCCAAGCCTGTTGGAAGGCATTTGCAGTTTCATTTCGCGTCTAATTTCCCAAACCAAACTGCTTGCAGCTCTAACTCCCTTCTAACTACCACTTCTTCGGTTCTGTGAGATATGCTGGATTCTAAACGGAGAAGCTTCTCTGACGCTTTTTCACACAGATTTTGAAACTGAAATCTCCCATTCCGTTTCCACCATAGGCAGCAACGGGCTGCACCATAGAACTTGCCAACCTGAATTCCTACAGGCTAGATGTGAGAGGCACATTCTGCTGCTTCGTCCCTTAGAGTTAAACTAGCTTCTGAAAGCTCAACCTCCGGGGAGTCTGTTTGGCAGAGATATAGAACACAGTTTTCCAAGCCTGTTGGAAGGCATTTGCAGTGTCATTTCGCGTCTAATTTCCCAAACCAAACTGCTTGCAGCTCTAACTCCCTTCTAACTACCAATTCTTCGGTTCAGTGAGATATGCTGGATTCTAAACGGGGAAGCTTCTCTGACGCTTTTTCACAGAGATTTTGAAACTGAAATCTCCCATGCCGTTTCCACCATAGGCAGCAACGGGCTTCCCCATAGAACTTGCCAACCTGAATTCCTACAGGCTAGATGTGAGAGGCACATTCTGCTGCTTCCTCCCTTAGAGTTAAGCTTGCTTCTGAAAGCTCATCCTCCGGGGACTCTGTTTGGCAGAGGTATAGAACACACTTTTCCAAGCCTGTTGGAAGGCCTTTGCAGTTTCATTTCGCGTCTAATTTCCCAAACCAAACTGCTTGCAGCTCTAACTCCCTTCTAACTACCACTTCTTCGGTTCTGTGAAATATGCTGGATTCTAAACGGAGAAGCTTCTCTGACGCTTTTTCACAGAGATTTTGAAACTGAAATCTCCCATGCCGTTTCCACCATAGGCAGCAATGGGCTTCCCCATAGAACTTGCCAACCTGAATTGCTACAGGCTAGATGTGAGAGGCACATTCTGCTGCTTCCTCCCTTAGAGTTAAACTTGCTTCTGAAAGCTCAACCTCCGGGGAGTCTGTTTGGCAGAGATATAGAACACACTTTTCCAAGCCTGTGGGAAAGCATTTGCAGTGTCATATCGCGTCTAATTTCCCAAACCAAACTGCTTGCAGCTCTAACTCCCTTCTACTACCACTTCTTCGGTTCACTGAGATATGCTGGATTCTAAACGGGGAAGCTTCTCTGACGCTTTTTCACAGAGATTTTGAAACTGAAATTTCCAAACCCGTTTCCAACGAAGGCGCCAACGGGCTTCCCCATAGAACTTGCCAACCTGAATTCCTACAGGCTAGATGTGAGAGGCACATTGTGCTGCTTCCTCCCGTAGAGTTAAACTAGCTTCTGAAAGCTCAACCTCCGGGGAGTCTGTTTGGCAGAGATATAGAACACACTTTTCCAAGCCTGTTGGAAGGCCTTTGCAGTTTCATTTCGCGTCTAATTTCCCAAACCAAACTGCTTGCAGCTCTAACTCCCTTCTAACTACCACTTCTTCGGTTCAGTGAGATATGCTGGATTCTAAACGGAGAAGCTTCTCTGACGCTTTTTCACAGAGATTTTGAAACTGAAATCTCCCATGCCGTTTCCATCATAGGCAGCAATGGGATTCCCCATAGAACTTGCCAACCCGAATTCCTACAGGCTAGATGTGAGAGGCACATTCTCCTGCTTCCTCCCTTAGAGTTAAACTAGCTTCTGAAAGCTCAACCTCCGGGGAGTCTGTTTGGCAGAGATATAGAACACACTTTTCCAAGCCTGTTGGAATGCACTTGCAGTTTCATTTCGCGTCTAATTTCCCAAACCAAACTGCTTGCAGCTCTAACTCCCTTCTAACTACCACTTCTTCGGTTCTGTGAGATATGCTGGATTCTAAACGGAGAAGCTTCTCTGACTCTTTTTCACAGAGATTTTGAAACTGAAATCTCCCATGCCGTTTCCACCATAGGCAGCAATGGGCTTCCCCATAGAACTTGCCAACCTGAATTCCTACAGGCTAGATGTGAGAGGCACATTCTGCTGCTTCCTCCCTTAGAGTTAAACTAGCTTCTAAAAGCTCAACCTCCAGGGAGTCTGTTTGGCAGAGATATAGAACACACTTTTCCAAGCCTGTTGGAAGGCACTTGCAGTTTCATTTCGTGTCTAATTTCCCAAACCAAACTGCTTGCAGCTCTAACTCCCTTCTAACTACCACTTCTTCGGTTCAGTGAGATATGCTGGATTCTAAACGGAGAAGCTTCTCTGACGCTTTTTCACAGAGATTTTGAAACTGAAATTTCTAAACCCGTTTCCAACGAAGGCGCCAATGGGCTTCCCCATAGAACTTGCCAACCTGAATTCCTACAGGCTAGATGTGAGAGGCACATTCTGCTTCTTCCTCCCTTAGAGTTAAGCTAGCTTCTGAAAGCTCAACCTCCGGGGAGTCTGTTTGGCAGAGATATAGAACACACTTTTCCAAGCCTGTTGGAAGGCATTTGCAGTTTCATTTCGCGTCTAATTTCCCAAACTAAACTGCTTGCAGCTCTAACTCCCTTCTAACTACCACTTCTTCGGTTCAGTGAGATATGCTGGATTCTAAACGGAGAAGCTTCTCTGACGCTTTTTCACAGAGATTTTGAAACTGAAATTTCCAAACCCGTTTCCAACGAAGGCGCCAATGGGCTTCCCCATAGAACTTGCCAACCTGAATTCCTACAGGCTAGATGTGAGAGGCACATTCTGTTTCTTCCTCCCTTAGAGTTAAGCTAGCTTCTGAAAGCTCAACCTCCGGGGAGTCTGTTTGGCAGAGATATAGAACACACTTTTCCAAGCCTGTTGGAAGGCATTTGCAGTTTCATTTCGCGTCTAATTTCCCAAACCAAACTGCTTGCAGCTCTAACTCCCTTCTAACTACCACTTCTTCGGTTCAGTGAGATATGCTGGATTCTAAACGGAGAAGCTTCTCTGACGCTTTTTCACAGAGATTTTGAAACTGAAATTTCCAAACCCGTTTCCAACGAAGGCGCCAATGGGCTTCCCCATAGAACTTGCCAACCCGAATTCCTACAGGGTAGAATTGAGAGGCACATTCTGCTGCTTCCTCCCTTAGAGTTAAGCTTGCTTCTGAAAGCTCAACCTCCGGGGAGTCTGTTTGGCAGAGATATAGAACACACTTTTCCAAGCCTGTTGGAAGGCATTTGCAGTTTCATTTCGCATCTAATTTCCCAAACCAAACTGCTTGCAGCTCTAACTCCCTTCTAACTACCACTTCTTCGGTTCAGTGAGATATGCTGGATTCTAAACGGAGAAGCTTCTCTGACGCTTTTTCACAGAGATTTTGAAACTGAAATTTCTAAACCCGTTTCCAACGAAGGCGCCAATGGGCTTCCCCATAGAACTTGCCAACCTGAATTCCTACAGGCTAGATGTGAGAGGCACATTCTGCTTCTTCCTCCCTTAGAGTTAAGCTAGCTTCTGAAAGCTCAACCTCCGGGGAGTCTGTTTGGCAGAGATATAGAACACACTTTTCCAAGCCTGTTGGAAGGCATTTGCAGTTTCATTTCGCGTCTAATTTCCCAAACCAAACTGCTTGCAGCTCTAACTCCCTTCTAACTACCACTTCTTCGGTTCAGTGAGATATGCTGGATTCTAAACGGAGAAGCTTCTCTGACGCTTTTTCACAGAGATTTTGAAACTGAAATTTCCAAACCCGTTTCCAACGAAGGCGCCAATGGGCTTCCCCATAGAACTTGCCAACCTGAATTCCTACAGGCTAGATGTGAGAGGCACATTCTGCTTCTTCCTCCCTTAGAGTTAAGCTAGCTTCTGAAAGCTCAACCTCCGGGGAGTCTGTTTGGCAGAGATATAGAACACACTTTTCCAAGCCTGTTGGAAGGCATTTGCAGTTTCATTTCGCGTCTAATTTCCCAAACCAAACTGCTTGCAGCTCTAACTCCCTTCTAACTACCACTTCTTCGGTTCTGTGAGATATGCTGGATTCTAAACGGAGAAGCTTCTCTGATGCTTTTTCACAGAGATTTTGAAACTGAAATTTCCAAACCCGTTTCCAACGAAGGCGCCAATGGGCTTCCCCATAGAACTTGCCAACCCGAATTCCTACAGGGTAGAAGTGAGAGGCACATTCTGCTGCTTCCTCCCTTAGAGTTAAGCTAGCTTCTGAAAGCTCAACCTCCGGGGAGTCTGTTTGGCAGAGATATAGAACACACTTTTCCAAGCCTGTTGGAAGGCATTTGCAGTTTCATTTCGCATCTAATTTCCCAAACCAAACTGCTTGCAGCTCTAACTCCCTTCTAACTACCACTTCTTCGGTTCAGTGAGATATGCTGGATTCTAAACGGAGAAGCTTCTCTGACGCTTTTTCACAGAGATTTTGAAACTGAAATTTCCAAACCCGTTTCCAACGAAGGCGCCAATGGGCTTCCCCATAGAACTTGCCAACCTGAATTCCTACAGGCTAGATGTGAGAGGCACATTCTGCTGCTTCCTCCCTTAGAGTTAAACTAGCTTCTGAAAGCTCAACCTCCGGGGAGTTTGTTTGGCAGAGATATAGAACACACTTTTCCAAGCCTGTTGGAAGGCATTTGCAGTTTCATTTCGCGTCTAATTTCCCAAACCAAACTGCTTGCAGCTATAACTCCCTTCTAACAACCACTTCTTCGGTTCAGTGAGATATGCTGGATTCTAAACGGAGAAGCTTCTCTGACGCTTTTTCACAGAGATTTTGAAACTGAAATCTCCCATGCCGTTTCCACCATAGGCAGCAATGGGCTTCCCATAGAACTTGCCAACCTGAATTCCTACAGGCTAGATGTGAGAGGCACATTCTGCTGCTTCCTCCCTTAGAGTTAAGCTTGCTTCTGAAAGCTCATCCTCCGGGTACTCTGTTTGGCAGAGGTATAGAACACACTTTTCCAAGCCTGTTGGAAGGCCTTTGCAGTGTCATTTCGCGTCTAATTTCCCAAACCAAACTGCTTGCAGCTCTAACTCCCTTCTAACTACCACTTCTTCGGTTCAGTGAGATATGCTGGATTCTAAACGGAGAAGCTTCTCTGACGCTTTTTCACAGAGATTTTGAAACTGAAATCTCCCGTGCCGTTTCCACCATAGGCAGCAATGGGCTTCCCCATAGAACTTGCCAACCTGAATTCCTACAGGCTAGATGTGAGAGGCACATTCTGCTGCTTCCTCCCTTAGAGTTAAACTAGCTTCTGAAAGCTCAACCTCCGGGGAGTTTGTTTGGCAGAGATATAGAACACACTTTTCCAAGCCTGTTGGAAGGCATTTGCAGTTTCATTTCGCGTCTAATTTCCCAAACCAAACTGCTTGCAGCTCTAACTCCCTTCTAACTACCACTTCTTCGGTTCAGTGAGATATGCTGGATTCTAAACGGAGAAGCTTCTCTGACGCTCTTTCACAGAGATTTTGAAACTGAAATTTCCAAACCCGTTTCCAACGAAGGCGCCAAAGGGCTTCCCCATAGAACTTGCCAACCTGAATTCCTACAGGCTAGATGTGAGAGGCACATTCTGCTGCTTCCTCCCTTAGAGTTAAACTAGCTTCTGAAAGCTCAGCCTCCGGGGAGTCTGTTTGGCAGAGATATAGAACACAATTTTCCAAGCCTGTTGGAAGGCATTTGCAGTGTCATTTCGCGTCTAATTTCCCAAACCAAACTGCTTGCAGCTCTAACTCCCTTCTAACTACCACTTCTTCGGTTCAGTGAGATATGCTGGATTCTAAACGGAGAAGCTTCTCTGACGCTTTTTCACAGAGATTTTGAAACTGAAATCTCCCATGCCGTTTCCACCATAGGCAGCAATGGGCTTCCACATAGAACTTGCCAACCTGAATTCCTACAGGCTAGATGTGAGAGGCACATTCTGCTGCTTCCTCCCTTAGTGTTAAACTAGCTTCTGAAAGCTCAACCTCCGGGGAGTTTGTTTGGCAGAGATATAGAACACACTTTGCCAAGCCTGTTGGAAGGCCTTTGCAGTGTCATTTCGCATCTAATTTCCCAAACCAAACTGCTTGCAGCTCTAACTCCCTTCTAACTACCACTTCTTCGGTTCAGTGAGATATGCTGGATTCTAAACGGAGAAGCTTCTCTGATGCTTTTTCACAGAGATTTTGAAACTGAAATCTCCCATGCCATTTCCACCATAGACAGCAATGGGCTTCCCCATAGAACTTGCCAACCTGAATTCCTACAGGCTAGATGTGAGAGGCACATTCTGCTGCTTCCTCCCTTAGAGTTAAACTAGCTTCTGAAAGCTCAACCTCCGGGGAGTTTGTTTGGCAGAGGTATAGAACACACTTTTCCAAGCCTGTTGGAAGGCCTTTGCAGTTTCATTTCGCGTCTAATTTCCAAAACCAAACTGCTTGCAGCTCTAACTCCCTTCTAACTACCACTTCTTCGGTTCAGTGAGATATGCTGGATTCTAAACGGAGAAGCTTCTCTGACGCTCTTTCACAGAGATTTTGAAACTGAAATTTCCAAACCCGTTTCCAACGAAGGCGCCAAAGGGCTTCCCCATAGAACTTGCCAACCTGAATTCCTACAGGCTAGATGTGAGAGGCACATTCTGCTGCTTCCTCCCTTAGAGTTAAACTAGCTTCTGAAAGCTCAGCCTCCGGGGAGTCTGTTTGGCAGAGATATAGAACACAATTTTCCAAGCCTGTTGGAAGGCATTTGCAGTGTCATTTCGCGTCTAATTTCCCAAACCAAACTGCTTGCAGCTCTAACTCCCTTCTAACTACCACTTCATCGGTTCAGTGAGATATGCTGGATTCTAAACGGAGAAGCTTCTCTGACGCTTTTTCACAGAGATTTTGAAACTGAAATCTCCCATGCCGTTTCCACCATAGGCAGCAATGGGCTTCCACATATAACTTGCCAACCCGAATTCCTACAGGGTAGAAGTGAGAGGCACATTCTGCTGCTTCCTCCCTTAGAGTTAAGCTAGCTTCTGAAAGCTCAACCTCCGGGGAGTCTGTTTGGCAGAGATATAGAACACACTTTTCCAAGCCTGTTGGAAGGCATTTGCAGTTTCATTTCGCATCTAATTTCCCAAACCAAACTGCTTGCAGCTCTAACTCCCTTCTAACTACCACTTCTTCGGTTCAGTGAGATATGCTGGATTCTAAACGGAGAAGCTTCTCTGACGCTTTTTCACAGAGATTTTGAAACTGAAATTTCCAAACCCGTTTCCAACGAAGGCGCCAATGGGCTTCCCCATAGAACTTGCCAACCTGAATTCCTACAGGCTAGATGTGAGAGGCACATTCTGCTGCTTCCTCCCTTAGAGTTAAACTAGCTTCTGAAAGCTCAACCTCCGGGGAGTTTGTTTGGCAGAGATATAGAACACACTTTTCCAAGCCTGTTGGAAGGCATTTGCAGTTTCATTTCGCGTCTAATTTCCCAAACCAAACTGCTTGCAGCTATAACTCCCTTCTAACAACCACTTCTTCGGTTCAGTGAGATATGCTGGATTCTAAACGGAGAAGCTTCTCTGACGCTTTTTCACAGAGATTTTGAAACTGAAATCTCCCATGCCGTTTCCACCATAGGCAGCAATGGGCTTCCCATAGAACTTGCCAACCTGAATTCCTACAGGCTAGATGTGAGAGGCACATTCTGCTGCTTCCTCCCTTAGAGTTAAGCTTGCTTCTGAAAGCTCATCCTCCGGGTACTCTGTTTGGCAGAGGTATAGAACACACTTTTCCAAGCCTGTTGGAAGGCCTTTGCAGTGTCATTTCGCGTCTAATTTCCCAAACCAAACTGCTTGCAGCTCTAACTCCCTTCTAACTACCACTTCTTCGGTTCAGTGAGATATGCTGGATTCTAAACGGAGAAGCTTCTCTGACGCTTTTTCACAGAGATTTTGAAACTGAAATCTCCCGTGCCGTTTCCACCATAGGCAGCAATGGGCTTCCCCATAGAACTTGCCAACCTGAATTCCTACAGGCTAGATGTGAGAGGCACATTCTGCTGCTTCCTCCCTTGAGTGAAACTTGCTTCTGAAAGCTCAACCTCCGGGGAGTCTGTTTGGCAGAGATATAGAACACACTTTTCCAAGCCTGTTGGAAGGCATTTGCAGTTTCATTTCGCGTCTAATTTCCCAAACCAAACTGCTTGCAGCTCTAACTCCCTTCTAACTACCACTTCTTCGGTTCAGTGAGATATGCTGGATTCTAAACGGAGAAGCTTCTCTGACGCTCTTTCACAGAGATTTTGAAACTGAAATTTCCAAACCCGTTTCCAACGGTGGCGCCAAAGGGCTTCCCCATAGAACTTGCCAACCTGAATTCCTACAGGCTAGATGTGAGAGGCACATTCTGCTGCTTCCTCCCTTAGAGTTAAACTAGCTTCTGAAAGCTCAACCTCCGGGGAGTTTGTTTGGCAGAGATATAGAACACACTTTTCCAAGCCTGTTGGAAGGCATTTGCAGTTTCATTTCGCGTCTAATTTCCCAAACCAAACTGCTTGCAGCTCTAACTCCCTTCTAACTACCACTTCTTCGGTTCAGTGAGATATGCTGGATTCTAAACGGAGAAGCTTCTCTGACGCTCTTTCACAGAGATTTTGAAACTGAAATTTCCAAACCCGTTTCCAACGAAGGCGCCAAAGGGCTTCCCCATAGAACTTGCCAACCTGAATTCCTACAGGCTAGATGTGAGAGGCACATTCTGCTGCTTCCTCCCTTAGAGTTAAACTAGCTTCTGAAAGCTCAGCCTCCGGGGAGTCTGTTTGGCAGAGATATAGAACACAATTTTCCAAGCCTGTTGGAAGGCATTTGCAGTGTCATTTCGCGTCTAATTTCCCAAACCAAACTGCTTGCAGCTCTAACTCCCTTCTAACTACCACTTCTTCGGTTCAGTGAGATATGCTGGATTCTAAACGGAGAAGCTTCTCTGACGCTTTTTCACAGAGATTTTGAAACTGAAATCTCCCATGCCGTTTCCACCATAGGCAGCAATGGGCTTCCACATAGAACTTGCCAACCTGAATTCCTACAGGCTAGATGTGAGAGGCACATTCTGCTGCTTCCTCCCTTAGTGTTAAACTAGCTTCTGAAAGCTCAACCTCCGGGGAGTTTGTTTGGCAGAGATATAGAACACACTTTGCCAAGCCTGTTGGAAGGCCTTTGCAGTGTCATTTCGCATCTAATTTCCCAAACCAAACTGCTTGCAGCTCTAACTCCCTTCTAACTACCACTTCTTCGGTTCAGTGAGATATGCTGGATTCTAAACGGAGAAGCTTCTCTGATGCTTTTTCACAGAGATTTTGAAACTGAAATCTCCCATGCCATTTCCACCATAGACAGCAATGGGCTTCCCCATAGAACTTGCCAACCTGAATTCCTACAGGCTAGATGTGAGAGGCACATTCTGCTGCTTCCTCCCTTAGAGTTAAACTAGCTTCTGAAAGCTCAACCTCCGGGGAGTTTGTTTGGCAGAGGTATAGAACACACTTTTCCAAGCCTGTTGGAAGGCCTTTGCAGTTTCATTTCGCGTCTAATTTCCAAAACCAAACTGCTTGCAGCTCTAACTCCCTTCTAACTACCACTTCTTCGGTTCAGTGAGATATGCTGGATTCTAAACGGAGAAGCTTCTCTGACGCTCTTTCACAGAGATTTTGAAACTGAAATTTCCAAACCCGTTTCCAACGAAGGCGCCAAAGGGCTTCCCCATAGAACTTGCCAACCTGAATTCCTACAGGCTAGATGTGAGAGGCACATTCTGCTGCTTCCTCCCTTAGAGTTAAACTAGCTTCTGAAAGCTCAGCCTCCGGGGAGTCTGTTTGCCAGAGATATAGAACACAATTTTCCAAGCCTGTTGGAAGGCATTCGCAGTGTCATTTCGCGTCTAATTTCCCAAACCAAACTGCTTGCAGCTCTAACTCCCTTCTAACTACCACTTCATCGGTTCAGTGAGATATGCTGGATTCTAAACGGAGAAGCTTCTCTGACGCTTTTTCACAGAGATTTTGAAACTGAAATCTCCCATGCCGTTTCCACCATAGGCAGCAATGGGCTTCCACATATAACTTGCCAACCTGAATTCCTACAGGCTAGATGTGAGAGGCACATTCTGCTGCTTCCTCCCTTAGTGTTAAACTAGCTTCTGAAAGCTCAACCTCCGGGGAGTTTCTTTGGCAGAGATATAGAACACACTTTGCCAAGCCTGTTGGAAGGCCTTTGCAGTGTCATTTCGCATCTAATTTCCCAAACCAAACTGCTTGCAGCTCTAACTCCCTTCTAACTACCACTTCTTCGGTTCAGTGAGATATGCTGGATTCTAAACGGAGAAGCTTCTCTGACGCTTTTTCACAGAGATTTTGAAACTGAAATCTCCCATGCCGTTTCCACCATAGGCAGCAATGGGCTTCCCCATAGAACTTGCCAACCTGAATTCCTACAGGCTAGATGTGAGAGGCACATTCCGCTCCTTCCTCCCTTAGAGTTAAACTAGCTTCTGAAAGCTCAACCTCCGGGGAGTTTGTTTGGCAGAGATATAGAACACAATTTTCCAAGCCTGTTGGAAGGCATTTGCAGTGTCATTTCGCATCTAATTTCCCAAAGCAAACTGCTTGCAGCTCTAACTCCCTTCTAACTACCACTTCTTCGGTTCAGTGAGATATGCTGGATTCTAAACGGAGAAGCTTCTCTGACGCTTTTTCACAGAGATTTTGAAACTGAAATCTCCCATGCCGTTTCCACCATAGGCAGCAATGGGCTTCCCCATAGAACTTGCCAACCTGAATTCCTACAGGCTAGATGTGAGAGGCACATTCTGCTGCTTCCTCCCTTAGAGTTAAACTAGCTTCTGAAAGCTCAACCTCCGGGGAGTTTGTTTGGCAGAGATATAGAACACACTTTTCCAAGCCTGTTGGAAGGCATTTGCAGTTTCATTTCGCGTCTAATTTCCCAAACCAAACTGCTTGCAGCTCTAACTCCCTTCTAACTACCACTTCTTCGGTTCAGTG
This sequence comes from Cynocephalus volans, assembly GCF_027409185.1. NCBI lineage: Eukaryota > Metazoa > Chordata > Mammalia > Dermoptera > Cynocephalidae > Cynocephalus > Cynocephalus volans. The sequence continues at coordinate 160,761,270 of NC_084467.1, read as the reverse complement.
AGATATGCTGGATTCTAAACGGAGAAGCTTCTCTGACGCTCTTTCACAGAGATTTTGAAACTGAAATTTCCAAACCCGTTTCCAACGGTGGCGCCAAAGGGCTTCCCCATAGAACTTGCCAACCTGAATTCCTACAGGCTAGATGTGAGAGGCACATTCTGCTGCTTCCTCCCTTAGAGTTAAACTAGCTTCTGAAAGCTCAACCTCCGGGGAGTTTGTTTGGCAGAGATATAGAACACATTTTTCCAAGCCTGTTGGAAGTCATTTGCACTTTCATTTCGCGTCTAATTTCCCAAACCAAACTGCTTGCAGCTCTAACTCCCTTCTAACTACCACTTCTTCGGTTCTGTGAGATATGCTGGATTCTAAACGGAGAAGCTTCTCTGACGCTTTTTCACAGAGATTTTGAAACTGAAATCTCCCATGCCGTTTCCACCATAGGCAGCAATGGGCTTCCCCATAGAACTTGCCAACCTGAATTCCTACAGGCTAGATGTGAGAGGGACATTCTGCTGCTTCCTCCCTTAGAGTTAAACTAGCTTCTGAAAGCTCAACCTCCGGGGAGTTTGTTTGGCAGAGATATAGAACACACTTTTCCAAGCCTGTTGGAAGGCATTTGCAGTTTCATGTCGCGTCTAATTTCCCAAACCAAACTGCTTGCAGCTCTAACTCCCTTCTAACTACCACTTCTTCGGTTCAGTGAGATATGCTGGATTCTAAACGGAGAAGCTTCTCTGACGCTCTTTCACAGAGATTTTGAAACAAATTTCCAAACCCGTTTCCAACGAAGGCGCCAAAGGGCTTCCCCATAGAACTTGCCAACCTGAATTCCTACAGGCTAGATGTGAGAGGCACATTCTGCTGCTTCCTCCCTTAGAGTTAAACTAGCTTCTGAAAGCTCAACCTCCGGGGAGTCTGTTTGGCAGAGATATAGAACACACTTTTCCAAGCCTGTTGGAAGGCATTTGCAGTTTCATTTCGCGTCTAATTTCCCAAACCAAACTGCTTGCAGCTATAACTCCCTTCTAACAACCACTTCTTCGGTTCAGTGAGATATGCTGGATTCTAAACGGAGAAGCTTCTCTGACGCTCTTTCACAGAGATTTTGAAACTGAAATTTCCAAACCCGTTTCCAACGAAGGCGCCAAAGGGCTTCCCCATAGAACTTGCCAACCTGAATTCCTACAGGCTAGATGTGAGAGGCACATTCTGCTGCTTCCTCCCTTAGAGTTAAACTAGCTTCTGAAAGCTCAGCCTCCGGGGAGTCTGTTTGGCAGAGATATAGAACACAATTTTCCAAGCCTGTTGGAAGGCATTTGCAGTGTCATTTCGCGTCTAATTTCCCAAACCAAACTGCTTGCAGCTCTAACTCCCTTCTAACTACCACTTCTTCGGTTCAGTGAGATATGCTGGATTCTAAACGGAGAAGCTTCTCTGACGCTTTTTCACAGAGATTTTGAAACTGAAATCTCCCATGCCGTTTCCACCATAGGCAGCAATGGGCTTCCACATAGAACTTGCCAACCTGAATTCCTACAGGCTAGATGTGAGAGGCACATTCTGCTGCTTCCTCCCTTAGTGTTAAACTAGCTTCTGAAAGCTCAACCTCCGGGGAGTTTGTTTGGCAGAGATATAGAACACACTTTGCCAAGCCTGTTGGAAGGCCTTTGCAGTGTCATTTCGCATCTAATTTCCCAAACCAAACTGCTTGCAGCTCTAACTCCCTTCTAACTACCACTTCTTCGGTTCAGTGAGATATGCTGGATTCTAAACGGAGAAGCTTCTCTGACGCTCTTTCACAGAGATTTTGAAACTGAAATTTCCAAACCCGTTTCCAACGAAGGCGCCAAAGGGCTTCCCCATAGAACTTGCCAACCTGAATTCCTACAGGCTAGATGTGAGAGGCACATTCTGCTGCTTCCTCCCTTAGAGTTAAACTAGCTTCTGAAAGCTCAGCCTCCGGGGAGTCTGTTTGCCAGAGATATAGAACACAATTTTCCAAGCCTGTTGGAAGGCATTTGCAGTGTCATTTCGCGTCTAATTTCCCAAACCAAACTGCTTGCAGCTCTAACTCCCTTCTAACTACCACTTCATCGGTTCAGTGAGATATGCTGGATTCTAAACGGAGAAGCTTCTCTGACGCTTTTTCACAGAGATTTTGAAACTGAAATCTCCCATGCCGTTTCCACCATAGGCAGCAATGGGCTTCCACATATAACTTGCCAACCTGAATTCCTACAGGCTAGATGTGAGAGGCACATTCTGCTGCTTCCTCCCTTAGTGTTAAACTAGCTTCTGAAAGCTCAACCTCCGGGGAGTTTCTTTGGCAGAGATATAGAACACACTTTGCCAAGCCTGTTGGAAGGCCTTTGCAGTGTCATTTCGCATCTAATTTCCCAAACCAAACTGCTTGCAGCTCTAACTCCCTTCTAACTACCACTTCTTCGGTTCAGTGAGATATGCTGGATTCTAAACGGAGAAGCTTCTCTGACGCTTTTTCACAGAGATTTTGAAACTGAAATCTCCCATGCCGTTTCCACCATAGGCAGCAATGGGCTTACCCATAGAACTTGCCAACCTGAATTCCTACAGGCTAGATGTGAGAGGCACATTCCGCTCCTTCCTCCCTTAGAGTTAAACTAGCTTCTGAAAGCTCAACCTCCGGGGAGTTTGTTTGGCAGAGATATAGAACACAATTTTCCAAGCCTGTTGGAAGGCATTTGCAGTGTCATTTCGCATCTAATTTCCCAAAGCAAACTGCTTGCAGCTCTAACTCCCTTCTAACTACCACTTCTTCGGTTCAGTGAGATATGCTGGATTCTAAACGGAGAAGCTTCTCTGACGCTTTTTCACAGAGATTTTGAAACTGAAATCTCCCATGCCGTTTCCACCATAGGCAGCAATGGGCTTCCCCATAGAACTTGCCAACCTGAATTCCTACAGGCTAGATGTGAGAGGCACATTCTGCTGCTTCCTCCCTTAGAGTTAAACTAGCTTCTGAAAGCTCAACCTCCGGGGAGTTTGTTTGGCAGAGATATAGAACACACTTTTCCAAGCCTGTTGGAAGGCATTTGCAGTTTCATTTCGCGTCTAATTTCCCAAACCAAACTGCTTGCAGCTCTAACTCCCTTCTAACTACCACTTCTTCGGTTCAGTGAGATATGCTGGATTCTAAACGGAGAAGCTTCTCTGATGCTCTTTCACAGAGATTTTGAAACTGAAATTTCCAAACCCGTTTCCAACGGTGGCGCCAAAGGGCTTCCCCATAGAACTTGCCAACCTGAATTCCTACAGGCTAGATGTGAGAGGCACATTCTGCTGCTTCCTCCCTTAGAGTTAAACTAGCTTCTGAAAGCTCAACCTCCGGGGAGTTTGTTTGGCAGAGATATAGAACACATTTTTCCAAGCCTGTTGGAAGGCATTTGCACTTTCATTTCGCGTCTAATTTCCCAAACCAAACTGCTTGCAGCTCTAACTCCCTTCTAACTACCACTTCTTCGGTTCTGTGAGATATGCTGGATTCTAAACGGAGAAGCTTCTCTGACGCTTTTTCACAGAGATTTTGAAACTGAAATCTCCCATGCCGTTTCCACCATAGGCAGCAATGGGCTTCCCCATAGAACTTGCCAACCTGAATTCCTACAGGCTAGATGTGAGAGGGACATTCTGCTGCTTCCTCCCTTAGAGTTAAACTAGCTTCTGAAAGCTCAACCTCCGGGGAGTTTGTTTGGCAGAGATATAGAACACACTTTTCCAAGCCTGTTGGAAGGCATTTGCAGTTTCATGTCGCGTCTAATTTCCCAAACCAAACTGCTTGCAGCTCTAACTCCCTTCTAACTACCACTTCTTCGGTTCAGTGAGATATGCTGGATTCTAAACGGAGAAGCTTCTCTGACGCTCTTTCACAGAGATTTTGAAACAAATTTCCAAACCCGTTTCCAACGAAGGCGCCAAAGGGCTTCCCCATAGAACTTGCCAACCTGAATTCCTACAGGCTAGATGTGAGAGGCACATTCTGCTGCTTCCTCCCTTAGAGTTAAACTAGCTTCTGAAAGCTCAGCCTCTGGGGAGTCTGTTTGGCAGAGATATAGAACACAATTTTCCAAGCCTGTTGGAAGGCATTTGCAGTGTCATTTCGCGTCTAATTTCCCAAACCAAACTGCTTGCAGCTCTAACTCCCTTCTAACTACCACTTCTTCGGTTCAGTGAGATATGCTGGATTCTAAACGGAGAAGCTTCTCTGACGCTTTTTCACAGAGATTTTGAAACTGAAATCTCCCATGCCGTTTCCACCATAGGCAGCAATGGGCTTCCACATAGAACTTGCCAACCTGAATTCCTACAGGCTAGATGTGAGAGGGACATTCTGCTGCTTCCTCACTTAGAGTTAAACTAGCTTCTGAAAGCACAACCTCCGGGGAGTTCGTTTGGCAGAGATATAGAACACACTTTTCCAAGCCTGTTGGAAGGCATTTGCAGTTTCATTTCGCGTCTAATTTCCCAAACCAAACTGCTTGCAGCTCTAACTCCGTTCTAACTACCACTTCTTCGGTTCAGTGAGATATGCTGGATTCTAAACGGAGAAGCTTCTCTGACGCTCTTTCACAGAGATTTTGAAACTGAAATTTCCAAACCCGTTTCCAACGAAGGCGCCAAAGGGCTTCGCCATAGAACTTGCCAACCTGAATTCCTACAGGCTAGATGTGAGAGGCACATTCTGCTGCTTCCTCCCTTAGAGTTAAACTAGCTTCTGAAAGCTCAGCCTCCGGGGAGTCTGTTTGGCAGAGATATAGAACACAATTTGCCAAGCCTGTTGGAAGGCATTTGCAGTGTCATTTCGCGTCTAATTTCCCAAACCAAACTGCTTGCAGCTCTAACTCCCTTCTAACTACCACTTCTTCGGTTCAGTGAGATATGCTGGATTCTAAACGGAGAAGTTTCTCTGACGCTTTTTCACAGAGATTTTGAAACTGAAATCTCCCATGCCGTTTCCACCATAGGCAGCAATGGGCTTCCACATAGAACTTGCCAACCTGAATTCCTACAGGCTAGATGTGAGAGGCACATTCTGCTGCTTCCTCCCTTAGTGTTAAACTAGCTTCTGAAAGCTCAACCTCCGGGGAGTTTGTTTGGCAGAGATATAGAACACACTTTGCCAAGCCTGTTGGAAGGCCTTTGCAGTGTCATTTCGCATCTAATTTCCCAAACCAAACTGCTTGCAGCTCTAACTCCCTTCTAACTACCACTTCTTCGGTTCAGTGAGATTTGCTGGATTCTAAACGGAGAAGCTTCTCTGACGCTTTTTCACAGAGATTTTGAAACTGAAATCTCCCATGCCGTTTCCACCATAGGCAGTAATGGGCTTCCCCATAGAACTTGCCAACCTGAATTCCTACAGGCTAGATGTGAGAGGCACATTCTGCTGCTTCCTCCCTAAGAGTTAAGCTTGCTTCTGAAAGCTCAACCTCCGGGGAGTCTGTTTGGCAGAGATATAGAACACACTTTTCCAAGCCTGTTGGAAGGCCTTTGCAGTGTCATTTCGCATCTAATTTCCCAAACCAAACTGCTTGCAGCTCTAACTGCCTTCTAACTACCACTTCTTCGGTTCTGTGAGATATGCTGGATTCTAAACGGAGAAGCTTCTCTGACGCTTTTTCACAGAGATTTTGAAGCTGAAATTTCCAAACCCGTTTCCAACGAAGGCGCCAAAGGGCTTCCCCATAGAACTTGCCAACCTGAATTCCTACAGGCTAGATGTGAGAGGCACATTCTGCTGCTTCCTCCCTTAGAGTTAAACTAGCTTCTGAAAGCTCAGCCTCCGGGGAGTCTGTTTGGCAGAGATATAGAACACAATTTTCCAAGCCTGTTGGAAGGCATTTGCAGTGTCATTTCGCGTCTAATTTCCCAAACCAAACTGCTTGCAGCTCTAACTCCCTTCTAACTACCACTTCATCGGTTCAGTGAGATATGCTGGATTCTAAACGGAGAAGCTTCTCTGACGCTTTTTCACAGAGATTTTGAAACTGAAATCTCCCATGCCGTTTCCACCATAGGCAGCAATGGGCTTCCACATATAACTTGCCAACCTGAATTCCTACAGGCTAGATGTGAGAGGCACATTCTGCTGCTTCCTCCCTTAGTGTTAAACTAGCTTCTGAAAGCTCAACCTCCGGGGAGTTTGTTTGGCAGAGATATAGAACACACTTTGCCAAGCCTGTTGGAAGGCCTTTGCAGTGTCATTTCGCATCTAATTTCCCAAACCAAACTGCTTGCAGCTCTAACTCCCTTCTAACTACCACTTCTTCGGTTCAGTGAGATATGCTGGATTCTAAACGGAGAAGCTTCTCTGACGCTTTTTCACAGAGATTTTGAAACTGAAATCTCCCATGCCGTTTCCACCATAGGCAGCAATGGGCTTCCCCATAGAACTTGCCAACCTGAATTCCTACAGGCTAGATGTGAGAGGCACATTCCGCTCCTTCCTCCCTTAGAGTTAAACTAGCTTCTGAAAGCTCAACCTCCGGGGAGTTTGTTTGGCAGAGATATAGAACACAATTTTCCAAGCCTGTTGGAAGGCATTTGCAGTGTCATTTCGCATCTAATTTCCCAAAGCAAACTGCTTGCAGCTCTAACTCCCTTCTAACTACCACTTCTTCGGTTCAGTGAGATATGCTGGATTCTAAACGGAGAAGCTTCTCTGACGCTTTTTCACAGAGATTTTGAAACTGAAATCTCCCATGCCGTTTCCACCATAGGCAGCAATGGGCTTCCCCATAGAACTTGCCAACCTGAATTCCTACAGGCTAGATGTGAGAGGCACATTCTGCTGCTTCCTCCCTTAGAGTTAAACTAGCTTCTGAAAGCTCAACCTCCGGGGAGTTTGTTTGGCAGAGATATAGAACACACTTTTCCAAGCCTGTTGGAAGGCATTTGCAGTTTCATTTCGCGTCTAATTTCCCAAACCAAACTGCTTGCAGCTCTAACTCCCTTCTAACTACCACTTCTTCGGTTCAGTGAGATATGCTGGATTCTAAACGGAGAAGCTTCTCTGACGCTCTTTCACAGAGATTTTGAAACTGAAATTTCCAAACCCGTTTCCAACGGTGGCGCCAAAGGGCTTCCCCATAGAACTTGCCAACCTGAATTCCTACAGGCTAAATGTGAGAGGCACATTCTGCTGCTTCCTCCCTTAGAGTTAAACTAGCTTCTGAAAGCTCAACCTCCGGGGAGTTTGTTTGGCAGAGATATAGAACACATTTTTCCAAGCCTGTTGGAAGGCATTTGCACTTTCATTTCGCGTCTAATTTCCCAAACCAAACTGCTTGCAGCTCTAACTCCCTTCTAACTACCACTTCTTCGGTTCTGTGAGATATGCTGGATTCTAAACGGAGAAGCTTCTCTGACGCTTTTTCACAGAGATTTTGAAACTGAAATCTCCCATGCCGTTTCCACCATAGGCAGCAATGGGCTTCCCCATAGAACTTGCCAACCTGAATTCCTACAGGCTAGATGTGAGAGGGACATTCTGCTGCTTCCTCCCTTAGAGTTAAACTAGCTTCTGAAAGCTCAACCTCCGGGGAGTTTGTTTGGCAGAGATATAGAACACACTTTTCCAAGCCTGTTGGAAGGCATTTGCAGTTTCATTTCGCGTCTAATTTCCCAAACCAAACTGCTTGCAGCTCTAACTCCCTTCTAACTACCACTTCTTCGGTTCAGTGAGATATGCTGGATTCTAAACGGAGAAGCTTCTCTGACGCTCTTTCACAGAGATTTTGAAACAAATTTCCAAACCCGTTTCCAACGAAGGCGCCAAAGGGCTTCCCCATAGAACTTGCCAACCTGAATTCCTACAGGCTAGATGTGAGAGGCACATTCTGCTGCTTCCTCCCTTAGAGTTAAACTAGCTTCTGAAAGCTCAGCCTCTGGGGAGTCTGTTTGGCAGAGATATAGAACACAATTTTCCAAGCCTGTTGGAAGGCATTTGCAGTGTCATTTCGCGTCTAATTTCCCAAACCAAACTGCTTGCAGCTCTAACTCCCTTCTAACTACCACTTCTTCGGTTCAGTGAGATATGCTGGATTCTAAACGGAGAAGCTTCTCTGACGCTTTTTCACAGAGATTTTGAAACTGAAATCTCCCATGCCGTTTCCACCATAGGCAGCAATGGGCTTCCACATAGAACTTGCCAACCTGAATTCCTACAGGCTAGATGTGAGAGGGACATTCTGCTGCTTCCTCACTTAGAGTTAAACTAGCTTCTGAAAGCTCAACCTCCGGGGAGTTTGTTTGGCAGAGATATAGAACACACTTTTCCAAGCCTGTTGGAAGGCATTTGCAGTTTCATTTCGCGTCTAATTTCCCAAACCAAACTGCTTGAAGCTCTAACTCCCTTCTAACTACCACTTCTTCGGTTCAGTGAGATATGCTGGATTCTAAACGGAGAAGCTTCTCTGACGCTCTTTCACAGAGATTTTGAAACTGAAATTTCCAAACCCGTTTCCAACGGTGGCGCCAAAGGGCTTCCCCATAGAACTTGCCAACCTGAATTCCTACAGGCTAGATGTGAGAGGCACATTCTGCTGCTTCCTCCCTTAGAGTTAAACTAGCTTCTGAAAGCTCAACCTCCGGGGAGTTTGTTTGGCAGAGATATAGAACACATTTTTCCAAGCCTGTTGGAAGGCATTTGCACTTTCATTTCGCGTCTAATTTCCCAAACCAAACTGCTTGCAGCTCTAACTCCCTTCTAACTACCACTTCTTCGGTTCTGTGAGATATGCTGGATTCTAAACGGAGAAGCTTCTCTGACGCTTTTTCACAGAGATTTTGAAACTGAAATCTCCCATGCCGTTTCCACCATAGGCAGCAATGGGCTTCCCCATAGAACTTGCCAACCTGAATTCCTACAGGCTAGATGTGAGAGGGACATTCTGCTGCTTCCTCCCTTAGAGTTAAACTAGCTTCTGAAAGCTCAACCTCCGGGGAGTTTGTTTGGCAGAGATATAGAACACACTTTTCCAAGCCTGTTGGAAGGCATTTGCAGTTTCATTTCGCGTCTAATTTCCCAAACCAAACTGCTTGCAGCTCTAACTCCCTTCTAACTACCACTTCTTCGGTTCAGTGAGATATGCTGGATTCTAAACGGAGAAGCTTCTCTGACGCTCTTTCACAGAGATTTTGAAACTGAAATTTCCAAACCCGTTTCCAACGAAGGCGCCAAAGGGCTTCGCCATAGAACTTGCCAACCTGAATTCCTACAGGCTAGATGTGAGAGGCACATTCTGCTGCTTCCTCCCTTAGAGTTAAACTAGCTTCTGAAAGCTCAGCCTCCGGGGAGTCTGTTTGGCAGAGATATAGAACACAATTTGCCAAGCCTGTTGGAAGGCATTTGCAGTGTCATTTCGCTTCTAATTTCCCAAACCAAACTGCTTGCAGCTCTAACTCCCTTCTAACTACCACTTCTTCGGTTCAGTGAGATATGCTGGATTCTAAACGGAGAAGTTTCTCTGACGCTTTTTCACAGAGATTTTGAAACTGAAATCTCCCATGCCGTTTCCACCATAGGCAGCAATGGGCTTCCACATAGAACTTGCCAACCTGAATTCCTACAGGCTAGATGTGAGAGGCACATTCTGCTGCTTCCTCCCTTAGTGTTAAACTAGCTTCTGAAAGCTCAACCTCCGGGGAGTTTGTTTGGCAGAGATATAGAACACACTTTGCCAAGCCTGTTGGAAGGCCTTTGCAGTGTCATTTCGCATCTAATTTCCCAAACCAAACTGCTTGCAGCTCTAACTCCCTTCTAACTACCACTTCTTCGGTTCAGTGAGATTTGCTGGATTCTAAACGGAGAAGCTTCTCTGACGCTTTTTCACAGAGATTTTGAAACTGAAATCTCCCATGCCGTTTCCACCATAGGCAGTAATGGGCTTCCCCATAGAACTTGCCAACCTGAATTCCTACAGGCTAGATGTGAGAGGCACATTCTGCTGCTTCCTCCCTAAGAGTTAAGCTTGCTTCTGAAAGCTCAACCTCCGGGGAGTCTGTTTGGCAGAGATATAGAACACACTTTTCCAAGCCTGTTGGAAGGCCTTTGCAGTGTCATTTCGCATCTAATTTCCCAAACCAAACTGCTTGCAGCTCTAACTGCCTTCTAACTACCACTTCTTCGGTTCTGTGAGATATGCTGGATTCTAAACGGAGAAGCTTCTCTGACGCTTTTTCACAGAGATTTTGAAGCTGAAATTTCCAAACCCGTTTCCAACGAAGGCGCCAATGGGCTTCCCCATAGAACTTGCCAACCTGAATTCCTACAGGCTAGATGTGAGAGGCACATTCTGCTGCTTCCTCCCTTAGAGTTAAACTAGCTTCTGAAAGCTCAACCTCCGGGGAGTTTGTTTGGCAGAGATATAGAACACAATTTTCCAAGCCTGTTGGAAGGCATTTGCAGTTTCATTTCGCGTCTAATTTCCCAAACCAAACTGCTTGCAGCTCTAACTCCCTTCTAACTACCACTTCTTCGGTTCAGTGAGATATGCTGGATTCTAAACGGAGAAGCTTCTCTGACGCTCTTTCACAGAGATTTTGAAACTGAAATTTCCAAACCCGTTTCCAACGATGGCGCCAAAGGGCTTCCCCATAGAACTTGCCAACCTGAATTCCTACAGGCTAGATGTGAGAGGCACATTCTGCTGCTTCCTCCCTTAGAGTTAAACTAGCTTCTGAAAGCTCAGCCTCCGGGGAGTCTGTTTGGCAGAGATATAGAACACAATTTTCCAAGCCTGTTGGAAGGCATTTGCAGTGTCATTTCGCGTCTAATTTCCCAAACCAAACTGCTTGCAGCTCTAACTCCCTTCTAACTACCACTTCTTCGGTTCAGTGAGATATGCTGGATTCTAAACGGAGAAGCTTCTCTGACGCTTTTTCACAGAGATTTTGAAACTGAAATCTCCCATGCCGTTTCCACCATAGGCACCAATGGGCTTCCACATAGAACTTGCCAACCTGAATTCCTACAGGCTAGATGTGAGAGGGACATTCTGCTGCTTCCTCCCTTAGAGTTAAACTAGCTTCTGAAAGCTCAACCTCCGGGGAGTTTGTTTGGCAGAGATATAGAACACACTTTTCCAAGCCTGTTGGAAGGCATTTGCAGTTTCATTTCGCGTCTAAATTCCCAAACCAAACTGCTTGCAGCTCTAACTCCCTTCTAACTACCACTTCTTCGGTTCAGTGAGATATGCTGGATTCTAAACGGAGAAGCTTCTCTGACGCTTTTTCACAGAGATTTTGAAACTGAAATTTCCAAACCCGTTTCCAACGAAGGCGCCAATGGGCTTCTCCATAGAACTTGCCAACCTGAATTCCTACAGGCTAGATGTGAGAGGCACATTCTGCTGCTTCCTCCCTTAGAGTTAAACTAGCTTCTGAAAGCTCAACCTCCGGGGAGTTTGTTTGGCAGAGATATAGAACACACTTTTCCCAGCCTGTTGGAAGGCATTTGCAGTTTCATTTCGCGTCTAATTTCCCAAACCAAACTGCTTGCAGCTCTAACTCCCTTCTAACTACCACTTCTTCGGTTCAGTGAGATATGCTGGATTCTAAACGGAGAAGCTTCTCTGACGCTTTTTCACAGAGATTTTGTAACTGAAATCTCCCATGCCGTTTCCACCATAGGCAGCAATGGGCTTCCCCATAGAACTTGCCAACCTGAATTCCTACAGGCTAGATGTGAGAGGCACATTCTGCTGCTTCCTCCCTTAGAGTTAAACTAGCTTCTGAAAGCTCAGCCTCCGGGGAGTCTGTTTGGCAGAGATATAGAACACAATTTTCCAAGCCTGTTGGAAGGCATTTGCAGTGTCATTTCGCGTCTAATTTCCCAAACCAAACTGCTTGCAGCTCTAACTCCCTTCTAACTACCACTTCTTCGGTTCAGTGAGATATGCTGGATTCTAAACGGAGAAGCTTCTCTGACGCTTTTTCACAGAGATTTTGAAACTGAAATCTCCCATGCCGTTTCCACCATAGGCAGCAATGGGCTTCCACATAGAACTTGCCAACCTGAATTCCTACAGGCTAGATGTGAGAGGCACATTCTGCTGCTTCCTCCCTTAGTGTTAAACTAGCTTCTGAAAGCTCAACCTCCGGGGAGTTTGTTTGGCAGAGATATAGAACACACTTTGCCAAGCCTGTTGGAAGGCCTTTGCAGTGTCATTTCGCATCTAATTTCCCAAACCAAACTGCTTGCAGCTCTAACTCCCTTCTAACTACCACTTCTTCGGTTCAGTGAGATTTGCTGGATTCTAAACGGAGAAGCTTCTCTGACGCTTTTTCACAGAGATTTTGAAACTGAAATCTCCCATGCCGTTTCCACCATAGGCAGTAATGGGCTTCCCCATAGAACTTGCCAACCTGAATTCCTACAGGCTAGATGTGAGAGGCACATTCTGCTGCTTCCTCCCTAAGAGTTAAGCTTGCTTCTGAAAGCTCAACCTCCGGGGAGTCTGTTTGGCAGAGATATAGAACACACTTTTCCAAGCCTGTTGGAAGGCCTTTGCAGTGTCATTTCGCATCTAATTTCCCAAACCAAACTGCTTGCAGCTCTAACTGCCTTCTAACTACCACTTCTTCGGTTCTGTGAGATATGCTGGATTCTAAACGGAGAAGCTTCTCTGACGCTTTTTCACAGAGATTTTGAAGCTGAAATTTCCAAACCCGTTTCCAACGAAGGCGCCAATGGGCTTCCCCATAGAACTTGCCAACCTGAATTCCTACAGGCTAGATGTGAGAGGCACATTCTGCTGCTTCCTCCCTTAGAGTTAAACTAGCTTCTGAAAGCTCAACCTCCGGGGAGTTTGTTTGGCAGAGATATAGAACACAATTTTCCAAGCCTGTTGGAAGGCATTTGCAGTTTCATTTCGCGTCTAATTTCCCAAACCAAACTGCTTGCAGCTCTAACTCCCTTCTAACTACCACTTCTTCGGTTCAGTGAGATATGCTGGATTCTAAACGGAGAAGCTTCTCTGACGCTCTTTCACAGAGATTTTGAAACTGAAATTTCCAAACCCGTTTCCAACGATGGCGCCAAAGGGCTTCCCCATAGAACTTGCCAACCTGAATTCCTACAGGCTAGATGTGAGAGGCACATTCTGCTGCTTCCTCCCTTAGAGTTAAACTAGCTTCTGAAAGCTCAGCCTCCGGGGAGTCTGTTTGGCAGAGATATAGAACACAATTTTCCAAGCCTGTTGGAAGGCATTTGCAGTGTCATTTCGCGTCTAATTTCCCAAACCAAACTGCTTGCAGCTCTAACTCCCTTCTAACTACCACTTCTTCGGTTCAGTGAGATATGCTGGATTCTAAACGGAGAAGCTTCTCTGACGCTTTTTCACAGAGATTTTGAAACTGAAATCTCCCATGCCGTTTCCACCATAGGCACCAATGGGCTTCCACATAGAACTTGCCAACCTGAATTCCTACAGGCTAGATGTGAGAGGGACATTCTGCTGCTTCCTCCCTTAGAGTTAAACTAGCTTCTGAAAGCTCAACCTCCGGGGAGTTTGTTTGGCAGAGATATAGAACACACTTTTCCAAGCCTGTTGGAAGGCATTTGCAGTTTCATTTCGCGTCTAAATTCCCAAACCAAACTGCTTGCAGCTCTAACTCCCTTCTAACTACCACTTCTTCGGTTCAGTGAGATATGCTGGATTCTAAACGGAGAAGCTTCTCTGACGCTTTTTCACAGAGATTTTGAAACTGAAATTTCCAAACCCGTTTCCAACGAAGGCGCCAATGGGCTTCTCCATAGAACTTGCCAACCTGAATTCCTACAGGCTAGATGTGAGAGGCACATTCTGCTGCTTCCTCCCTTAGAGTTAAACTAGCTTCTGAAAGCTCAACCTCCGGGGAGTTTGTTTGGCAGAGATATAGAACACACTTTTCCCAGCCTGTTGGAAGGCATTTGCAGTTTCATTTCGCGTCTAATTTCCCAAACCAAACTGCTTGCAGCTCTAACTCCCTTCTAACTACCACTTCTTCGGTTCAGTGAGATATGCTGGATTCTAAACGGAGAAGCTTCTCTGACGCTTTTTCACAGAGATTTTGTAACTGAAATCTCCCATGCCGTTTCCACCATAGGCAGCAATGGGCTTCCCCATAGAACTTGCCAACCTGAATTCCTACAGGCTAGATGTGAGAGGCACATTCTGCTGCTTCCTCCCTTAGAGTTAAACTAGCTTCTGAAAGCTCAGCCTCCGGGGAGTCTGTTTGGCAGAGATATAGAACACAATTTTCCAAGCCTGTTGGAAGGCATTTGCAGTGTCATTTCGCGTCTAATTTCCCAAACCAAACTGCTTGCAGCTCTAACTCCCTTCTAACTACCACTTCTTCGGTTCAGTGAGATATGCTGGATTCTAAACGGAGAAGCTTCTCTGACGCTTTTTCACAGAGATTTTGAAACTGAAATCTCCCATGCCGTTTCCACCATAGGCAGCAATGGGCTTCCACATAGAACTTGCCAACCTGAATTCCTACAGGCTAGATGTGAGAGGCACATTCTGCTGCTTCCTCCCTTAGTGTTAAACTAGCTTCTGAAAGCTCAACCTCCGGGGAGTTTGTTTGGCAGAGATATAGAACACACTTTGCCAAGCCTGTTGGAAGGCCTTTGCAGTTTCATTTCGCATCTAATTTCCCAAACCAAACTGCTTGCAGCTCTAACTCCCTTCTAACTACCACTTCTTCGGTTCAGTGAGATATGCTGGATTCTAAACGGAGAAGCTTCTCTGATGCTTTTTCACAGAGATTTTGAAACTGAAATCTCCCATGCCATTTCCGCCATAGACAGCAATGGGCTTCCCCATAGAACTTGCCAACCTGAATTCCTACAGGCTAGATGTGAGAGGCACATTCTGCTGCTTCCTCCCTTAGAGTTAAACTAGCTTCTGAAAGCTCAACCTCCGGGGCGTTTGTTTGGCAGAGGTATAGAACACACTTTTCCAAGCCTGTTGGAAGGCCTTTGCAGTTTCATTTCGCGTCTAATTTCCAAAACCAAACTGCTTGCAGCTCTAACTCCCTTCTAACTACCACTTCTTCGGTTCAGTGAGATTTGCTGGATTCTAAACGGAGAAGCTTCTCTGACGCTTTTTCACAGAGATTTTGAAACTGAAATCTCCCATGCCGTTTCCACCATAGGCAGCAATGGGCTTCCCCATAGAACTTGCCAACCTGAATTCCTACAGGCTAGATGTGAGAGGCACATTCTGCTGCTTCCTCCCTAAGAGTTAAGCTTGCTTCTGAAAGCTCAACCTCCGGGGAGTCTGTTTGGCAGAGATATAGAACACACTTTTCCAAGCCTGTTGGAAGGCCTTTGCAGTGTCATTTCGCATCTAATTTCCCAAACCAAACTGCTTGCAGCTCTAACTGCCTTCTAACTACCACTTCTTCGGTTCTGTGAGATATGCTGGATTCTAAACGGAGAAGCTTCTCTGACGCTTTTTCACAGAGATTTTGAAGCTGAAATTTCCAAACCCGTTTCCAACGAAGGCGCCAATGGGCTTCCCCATAGAACTTGCCAACCTGAATTCCTACAGGCTAGATGTGAGAGGCACATTCTGCTGCTTCCTCCCTTAGAGTTAAACTAGCTTCTGAAAGCTCAACCTCCGGGGAGTTTGTTAGGCAGAGATATAGAACACAATTTTCCAAGCCTGTTGGAAGGCATTTGCAGTTTCATTTCGCGTCTAATTTCCCAAACCAAACTGCTTGCAGCTCTAACTCCCTTCTAACTACCACTTCTTCGGTTCAGTGAGATATGCTGGATTCTAAACGGAGAAGCTTCTCTGACGCTTTTTCACAGAGATTTTGAAACTGAAATTTCCAAACCCGTTTCCAACGATGGCGCCAAAGGGCTTCCCCATAGAACTTGCCAACCTGAATTCCTACAGGCTAGATGTGAGAGGCACATTCTGCTGCTTCCTCCCTTAGAGTTAAACTAGCTTCTGAAAGCTCAGCCTCCGGGGAGTCTGTTTGGCAGAGATATAGAACACAATTTTCCAAGCCTGTTGGAAGGCATTTGCAGTGTCATTTCGCGTCTAATTTCCCAAACCAAACTGCTTGCAGCTCTAACTCCCTTCTAACTACCACTTCTTCGGTTCAGTGAGATATGCTGGATTCTAAACGGAGAAGCTTCTCTGACGCTTTTTCACAGAGATTTTGAAACTGAAATTTCCAAACCCGTTTCCAACGAAGGCGCCAATGGGCTTCTCCATAGAACTTGCCAACCTGAATTCCTACAGGCTAGATGTGAGAGGCACATTCTGCTGCTTCCTCCCTTAGAGTTAAACTAGCTTCTGAAAGCTCAACCTCCGGGGAGTTTGTTTGGCAGAGATATAGAACACACTTTTCCCAGCCTGTTGGAAGGCATTTGCAGTTTCATTTCGCGTCTAATTTCCCAAACCAAACTGCTTGCAGCTCTAACTCCCTTCTAACTACCACTTCTTCGGTTCAGTGAGATATGCTGGATTCTAAACGGAGAAGCTTCTCTGACGCTTTTTCACAGAGATTTTGTAACTGAAATCTCCCATGCCGTTTCCACCATAGGCAGCAATGGGCTTCCCCATAGAACTTGCCAACCTGAATTCCTACAGGCTAGATGTGAGAGGCACATTCTGCTGCTTCCTCCCTAAGAGTTAAACTTGCTTCTGAAAGCTCAACCTCCGGGGAGTGTGTTTGGCAGAGATATAGAACACACTTTTCCAAGCCTGTTGGAAGGCCTTTGCAGTGTCATTTCGCATCTAATTTCCCAAACCAAAGTGCTTGCAGCTCTAACTCCCTTCTAACTACCACTTCTTCGGTTCAGTGAGATATGCTGGATTCTAAACGGAGAAGCTTCTCTGATGCTTTTTCACAGAGATTTTGAAACTGAAATCTCCCATGCCATTTCCACCATAGGCAGCAATGGGCTTCCACATAAAACTTGCCAACCTGAATTCCTACAGGCTAGATGTGAGAGGCACATTCTGCTGCTTCCTCCCTTAGAGTTAAACTAGCTTCTGAAAGCTCAACCTCCGGGGAGTTTGTTTGGCAGAGATATAGAACACATTTTTCCAAGCCTGTTGGAAGGCATTTGCACTTTCATTTCGCGTCTAATTTCCCAAACCAAACTGCTTGCAGCTCTAACTCCCTTCTAACTACCACTTCTTCGGTTCAGTGAGATATGCTGGATTCTAAACGGAGAAGCTTCTCTGACGCTTTTTCACAGAGATTTTGAAACTGAAATCTCCCATGCCGTTTCCACCATAGGCAGCAATGGGCTTCCCCATAGAACTTGCCAACCTGAATTCCTACAGGCTAGATGTGAGAGGGACATTCTGCTGCTTCCTCCCTTAGAGGTAAACTAGCTTCTGAAAGCTCAACCTCCGGGGAGTTTGTTTGGCAGAGATATAGAACACACTTTTCCAAGCCTGTTGGAAGGCATTTGCAGTTTCATTTCGCGTCTAATTTCCCAAACCAAACTGCTTGCAGCTCTAACTCCCTTCTAACTACCACTTCTTCGGTTCAGTGAGATATGCTGGATTCTAAACGGAGAAGCTTCTCTGACGCTTTTTCACAGAGATTTTGAAACTGAAATCTCCCATGCCGTTTCCACCATAGGCAGCAATGGGCTTCCCCATAGAACTTGCCAACCCGAATTCCTACAGGCTAGATGTGAGAGGCACATTCTCCTGCTTCCTCCCTTAGAGTTAAACTAGCTTCTGAAAGCTCAACCTCCGGGGAGTCTGTTTGGCAGAGATTTAGAACACACTTTTCCAAGCCTGTTGGAAGGCCTTTGCAGTTTCATTTCGTGTCTAATTTCCCAAACCAAACTGCTTGCAGCTCTAACTCCCTTCTAACTACCACTTCTTCGGTTCAGTGAGATATGCTGGAATCTAAACGGAGAAGCTTCTCTGACGCTTTTTCACAGAGATTTTGAAACTGAAATCTCCCATGCCGTTTCCATCATAGGCAGCAATGGGCTTCCCCATAGAACTTGCCAACCCGAATTCCTACAGGCTAGATGTGAGAGGCACATTCTGCTGCTTCCTCCCTTAGAGTTAAACTAGCTTCTGAAAGCTCAACCTCCGGGGAGTCTGTTTGGCAGAGATATAGAACACACTTTTCCAAGCCTGTTGGAAGGCACTTGCAGTTTCATTTCGCGTCTAATTTCCCAAACCAAACTGCTTGCAGCTCTAACTCCCTTCTAACTACCACTTCTTCGGTTCTGTGAGATATGCTGGATTCTAAACGGAGAAGCTTCTCTGACGCTTTTTCACAGAGATTTTGAAACTGAAATCTCCCATGCCGTTTCCACCATAGGCAGCAATGGGCTTCCCCATAGAACTTGCCAACCTGAATTCCGACAGGCTAGATGTGAGAGGCACATTCTGCTGCTTCCTCCCTTAGAGTTAAACTAGCTTCTGAAAGCTCAACCTCCGGGGAGTCTGTTTGGCAGAGATATAGAACACACTTTTCCAAGCCTGTTGGAAGGCATTTGCAGTTTCATTTCGCGTCTAATTTCCCAAACCAAACTGCTTGCAGCTCTAACTCCCTTCTAACTACCACTTCTTCGGTTCTGTGAGATATGCTGGATTCTAAACGGAGAAGCTTCTCTGACGCTTTTCCACACAGATTTTGAAACTGAAATCTCCCATGCCGTTTCCACCATAGGCAGCAACGGGCTTCCCCATAGAACTTGCCAACCTGAATTCCTACAGGCTAGATGTGAGAGGCACATTCTGCTGCTTCCTCCCTTAGAGTTAAACTTGCTTCTGAAAGCTCAACCTCCGGGGAGTCTGTTTGGCAGAGATATAGAACAAAGTTTTCCAAGCCTGTTGGAAGGCATTTGCAGTGTCATTTCGCGTCTAATTTCCCAAACCAAACTGCTTGCAGCTCTAACTCCCTTCTAACTACCAATTCTTCGGTTCAGTGAGATATGCTGGATTCTAAACGGGGAAGCTTCTCTGACGCTTTTTCACAGAGATTTTGAAACTGAAATCTCCCATGCCGTTTCCACCATAGGCAGCAACGGGCTTCCCCATAGAACTTGCCAACCTGAATTCCTACAGGCTAGATGTGAGAGGCACATTCTGCTGCTTCCTCCCTTTGAGTTAAACTAGCTTCTGAAAGCTCAACCTCCGGGGAGTCTGTTTGGCAGAGATTTAGAACACACTTTTCCAAGCCTGTTGGAAGGCCTTTGCAGTTTCATTTCGTGTCTAATTTCCCAAACCAAACTGCTTGCAGCTCTAACTCCCTTCTAACTACCACTTCTTCGGTTCAGTGAGATATGCTGGATTCTAAACGGAGAAGCTTCTCTGACGCTTTTTCACAGAGATTTTGAAACTGAAATCTCCCATGCCGTTTCCACCTTAGGCAGCAACGGGCTTCCCCATAGAACTTGCCAACCTGAATTCCTACAGGCTAGATATGAGAGACACATTCTGCTGCTTCCTCCCTTAGAGTTAAACTAGCTTCTGAAAGCTCAACCTCCGGGGAGTCTGTTTGGCAGAGGTATAGAACACACTTTTCCACGCCTGTTGGAAGGCCTTTGCAGTGTCATTTCGCCTCTAAATTCCCAAACCAAACTGCTTGCAGCTCTAACTCCCTTCTAACTACCACTTCTCCGGTTCAGTGAGATATGCTGGATTCTAAACGGAGAAGCTTCTCTGACGCTTTTTCACAGAGATTTTGAAACTGAAATCTCCCATGCCGTTTCCA
Source organism: Cynocephalus volans (assembly GCF_027409185.1). NCBI lineage: Eukaryota > Metazoa > Chordata > Mammalia > Dermoptera > Cynocephalidae > Cynocephalus > Cynocephalus volans. The sequence goes on along the minus strand of NC_084467.1, from coordinate 160,741,536 downwards.
CCTTAGGCAGCAACGGGCTTCCCCATAGAACTTGCCAACCTGAATTCCTACAGGCTAGATGTGAGAGGCACATTCTGCTGCTTCCTCCCTTAGAGTTAAACTAGCTTCTGAAAGCTCAACCTCCGGGGACTCTGTTTGGCAGAGGTATAGAACACACTTTTCCAAGCCTGTTGGAAGGCCTTTGCAGTGTCATTTCGCGTCTAAATTCCCAAACCAAACTGCTTGCAGCTCTAAGTCCCTTCTATCTACCACTTCTCCAGTTCAGTGAGATATGCTGGATTCTAAACGGAGAAGCTTCTCTGACCCTTTTTCACAGAGATTTTGAAACTGAAATCTCCCATGCCGTTTCCACCGTAGGCAGCAATGGGCTTCCCCATAGAACTTGCCAACCTGAATTCCTACAGGCTAGATGTGAGAGGCACATTCTGCTGCTTCCTCCCTTAGAGTTTAGCTAGCTTCTGAAAGCTCAACCTCCGGGCAGTCTGTTTGGCAGAGATATAGAACACACTTTTCCAAGCCTGTTGGAAGGCATTTGCAGTTTCATTTCGCGTCTAATTTCCCAAACCAAACTGCTTGCAGCTCTAACTCCCTTCTAACTACCACTTCTTCGGTTCAGTGAGATATGCTGGATTCTAAACGGAGAAGCTTCTCTGACGCTTTTTCACAGAGATTTTGAAACTGAAATCTCCCATGCCGTTTACACCATAGGCAGCAATGGGCTTCCCCATAGAACTTGCCAACCTGAATTCCTACAGGCTAGATGTGAGAGGCACATTCTGCTGCTTCCACCCTAAGAGTTAAACTTGCTTCTGAAAGCTCAACCTCCGGGGAGTCTGTTTGGAAGAGATATAGAACACACTTTTCCAAGCCTGTTGGAAGGCCTTTGCAGTTTGATTTCGCGTCTAATTTCCCAAACCAAACTGCTTGCAGCTCTAACTCCCTTCTAACTACAACTTCTTCGGTTCAGTGAGATATGCTGGATTCTAAACGGGGAAGCTTCTCTGACGCTTTTTCACAGAGATTTTGAAACTGAAATCTCCCATGCCGTTTCCACCATAGGCAGCAATGGGCTTCCCATAGAACTTGCCAACATGAATTCCTACAGGCTAGATGTGAGAGGCACATTCTGCTGCTTCCTCCCTTAGAGTTAAGCTTGCTTCTGAAAGCTCATCCTCCGGGGAGTCTGTTTGGCAGAGGTATAGAACACACTTTTCCAAGCCTGTTGGAAGGCCTTTGCAGTTTCATTTCGCGTCTAATTTCCCAAACCAAACTGCTTGCAGCTCTAACTCCCTTCTAACTACCACTTCTTCGGTTCTGTGAGATATGCTGGATTCTAAACGGAGAAGCTTCTCTGACGCTTTTTCACAGAGATTTTGAAACTGAAATCTCCCATGCCGTTTCCAACGAAGGCGCCAACGGGCTTCCCCATAGAACTTGCCAACCTGAATTGCTACAGGCTAGATGTGAGAGGCACATTGTGCTGCTTCCTCCCGTAGAGTTAAACTAGCTTCTGAAAGCTCAACCTCCGGGGAGTGTGTTTGGCAGAGATTTAGAACACACTTTTCCAAGCCTGTTGGAAGGCCTTTGCAGTTTCATTTCGCATCTAATTTCCCAAACCAAACTGCTTGCAGCTCTAACTCCCTTCTAACTACCACTTCTTCGGTTCTGTGAGATATGCTGGAATCTAAACGGAGAAGCTTCTCTGACGCTTTTTCACAGAGATTTTGAAACTGAAATCTCCCATGCCGTTTCCACCATAGGCAGCAATGGGCTTCCCCATAGAACTTGCCAACCTGAATTCCTACAGGCTAGATGTGAGAGGCACATTCTGCTGCTTCCTCCCTTAGAGTTAAACTAGCTTCTGAAAGCTCAACCTCCGGGGAGTCTGTTTGGCAGAGATATAGAACACACTTTTGCAAGCCTGTTGGAAGGCACTTGCAGTTTCATTTCGCGTCTAATTTCCCAAACCAAACTGCTTGCAGCTCTAACTCCCTTCTAACTACCACTTCTTCGGTTCTGTGAGATATGCTGGATTCTAAACGGAGAAGCTTCTCCGACTCTTTTTCACAGAGATTTTGAAACTGAAATCTCCCATGCCGTTTCCACCATAGGCAGCAATGGGCTTCCACATAGAACTTGCCAACCTGAATTCCTACAGGCTAGATGTGAGAGGCACATTCTCCTTCTTCCTCCCTTAGAGTTAAACTAGCTTCTGAAAGCTCAACCTCCGGGGAGTCTGTTTGGCAGAGATATAGAACACACTTTTCCAAGCCTGTTGGAAGGCATTTGCAGTTTCATTTCGCGTCTAATTTCCCAAACCAAACTGCTTGCAGCTCTAACTCCCTTCTAACTACCAATTCTTCGGTTCAGTGAGATATGCTGGATTCTAAACAGGGAAGCATCTCTGACGCTTTTTCACAGAGATTTTGAAACTGAAATCTCCCATGCCGTTTCCACCATAGGCAGCAACGGGCTTCCCCATAGAACTTGCCAACCTGAATTCCTACAGGCTAGATGTGAGAGGCACATTCTGCTGCTTCCTCCCTTTGAGTTAAACTCGCTTCTGAAAGCTCAACCTCCGGGGAGTCTGTTTGGCAGAGATATAGAACACACTTTTCCAAGCCTGTTGGAAGGTCTTTGCAGTTCCATTTCGCGTCTAATTTCCCAAACCAAACTGCTTGCAGCTCTAACTCCCTTCTAACTACCACTTCTTCGGTTCAGTGAGATATGCTGGATTCTAAACGGAGAAGCTTCTCTGACGCTTTATCACAGAGATTTTGAAACTGAAATTTCCAAACCCGTTTCCACCATAGGCAGCAATGGGCTTCCCATAGAACTTGCCAACCTGAATTCCTACAGGCTAGATGTGAGAGGCACATTCTGCTGCTTCCTCCCTTAGAGTTAAGCTTGCTTCTGAAAGCTCATCCTCCGGGGACTCTGTTTGGCAGAGGTATAGAACACACTTTTCCAAGCCTGTTGGAAGGCCTTTGCAGTTTCATTTCGCGTCTAATTTCCCAAAGCAAACTGCTTGCAGCTCTAACTCCCTTCTAACTACCACTTCTTCGGTTCTGTGAGATATGCTGGATTCTAAACGGAGAAGCTTCTCTGACGCTTTTTCACAGAGATTTTGAAACTGAAATCTCCCATGCCGTTTCCACCATAGGCAGCAATGGGCTTCCCCATAGAACTTGCCAACCTGAATTGCTACAGGCTTGATGTGAGAGGCACATTCTGCTGCTTCCTCCCTTAGAGTTAAACTTGCTTCTGAAAGCTCAACCTCCGGGGAGTCTGTTTGGCAGAGATATAGAACACACTTTTCCAAGCCTGTTGGAAAGCATTTGCAGTGTCATTTCGCGTCTAATTTCCCAAACCAAACTGCTTGCAGCTCTAACTCCCTTCTACTACCACTTCTTCGGTTCACTGAGATATGCTGGATTCTAAACGGGGAAGCTTCTCTGACGCTTTTTCACAGAGATTTTGAAACTGAAATTTCCAAACCCGTTTCCAACGAAGGCGCCAACGGGCTTCCCCATAGAACTTGCCAACCTGAATTCCTACAGGCTAGATGTGAGAGGCACATTGTGCTGCTTCCTCCCGTAGAGTTAAACTAGCTTCTGAAAGCTCAACCTCCGGGGAGTCTGTTTGGCAGAGATATAGAACACACTTTTCCAAGCCTGTTGGAAGGCCTTTACAGTTTCATTTCGCGTCTAATTTCCCAAACCAAATTGCTTGCAGCTCTAACTCCCTTCTAACTACCACTTCTTCGGTTCAGTGAGATATGCTGGATTCTAAACGGAGAAGCTTCTCTGACGCTTTTTCAGAGATTTTGAAACTGAAATCTCCCATGCCGTTTCCATCATAGGCAGCAATGGGCTTCCCCATAGAACTTGCCAACCCGAATTCCTACAGGCTAGATGTGAGAGGCACATTCTCCTGCTTCCTCCCTTAGAGTTAAACTAGCTTCTGAAAGCTCAACCTCCGGGGAGTCTGTTTGGCAGAGATTTAGAACACACTTTTCCAAGCCTGTTGGAAGGCCTTTGCAGTTTCATTTCGTGTCTAATTTCCCAAACCAAACTGCTTGCAGCTCTAACTCCCTTCTAACTACCACTTCTTCGGTTCAGTGAGATATGCTGGAATCTAAACGGAGAAGCTTCTCTGACGCTTTTTCACAGAGATTTTGAAACTGAAATCTCCCATGCCGTTTCCATCATAGGCAGCAATGGGCTTCCCCATAGAACTTGCCAACCCGAATTCCTACAGGCTAGATGTGAGAAGCACATTCTCCTGCTTCCTCCCTTAGAGTTAAACTAGCTTCTGAAAGCTCAACCTCCGGGGAGTCTGTTTGGCAGAGATATAGAACACACTTTTCCAAGCCTGTTGGAATGGACTTGCAGTTTCATTTCGCGACTAATTTCCCAAACCAAACTGCTTGCAGCTCTAACTCCCTTCTAACTACCACTTCTTCGGTTCTGTGAGATATGCTGGATTCTAAACGGAGAAGCTTCTCTGACTCTTTTTCACAGAGATTTTGAAACTGAAATCTCCCATGCCGTTTCCACCATAGGCAGCAATGGGCTTCCCCATAGAACTTGCCAACCTGAATTCCTACAGGCTAGATGTGAGAGGCACATTCTGCTGCTTCCTCTCTTAGAGTTAAACTAGCTTCTGAAAGCTCAACCTCCGGGGAGTCTGTTTGGCAGAGATATAGAACACACTTTTCCAAGCCTGTTGGAAGGCACTTGCAGTTTCATTTCGCGTCTAATTTCCCAAACCAAACTGCTTGCAGCTCTAACTCCCTTCTAACTACCACTTCTTCGGTTCTGTGAGATATGCTGGATTCTAAACGGAGAAGCTTCTCTGACGCTTTTTCACAGAGATTTTGAAACTGAAATCTCCCATGCCGTTTCCACCATAGGCAGCAATGGGCTTCCCCATAGAACTTGCCAACCTGAATTCCTACAGGCTAGATGTGAGAGGCACATTCTGCTGCTTCCTCCCTTAGAGTTAAACTAGCTTCTGAAACCTCAACCTCCGGGGAGTCTGTTTGGCAGAGATATAGAACATACTTTTCCAAGCCTGTTGGAAGGCACTTGCAGTTTCATTTCGCGTCTAATTTCCCAAACCAAACTGCTTGCAGCTCTAACTCCCTTCTAACTACCAATTCTTCGGTTCAGTGAGATATGCTGGATTCTAAACGGGGAAGCATCTCTGACGCTTTTTCACAGAGATTTTGAAACTGAAATCTCCCATGCCGTTTCCACCATAGGCAGCAACGGGCTTCCCCATAGAACTTGCCAACCTGAATTCCTACAGGCTAGATGTGAGAGGCACATTCTGCTGCTTCCTCCCTTAGAGTTAAACTAGCTTCTGAAAGCTCAACCTCCGGGGAGTCTGTTTGGCAGAGATATAGAACACACTTTTCCAAGCCTGTTGGAAGGCACTTGCAGTTTCATTTCGCGTCTGATTTCCCAAACCAAACTGCTTGCAGCTCTAACTCCCTTCTAACTACCACTTCTTCGGTTCTGTGAGATATGCTGGATTCTAAACGGAGAAGCTTCTCTGACGCTTTTTCACAGAGATTTTGAAACTGAAATCTCCCATGCCGTTTCCACCATAGGCAGCAATGGGCTTCCCCATAGAACTTGCCAACCTGAATTCCTACAGGCTAGATGTGAGAGGCACATTCTGCTGCTTCCTCCCTTAGAGTTAAACTAGCTTCTGAAAGCTCAACCTCCGGGGAGTCTGTTTGGCAGAGATATAGAACACACTTTTGCAAGCCTGTTGGAAGGCACTTGCAGTTTCATTTCGCGTCTAATTTCCCAAACCAAACTGCTTGCAGCTCTAACTCCCTTCTAACTACCACTTCTTCGGTTCTGTGAGATATGCTGGATTCTAAACGGAGAAGCTTCTCCGACTCTTTTTCACAGAGATTTTGAAACTGAAATCTCCCATGCCGTTTCCACCATAGGCAGCAATGGGCTTCCACATAGAACTTGCCAACCTGAATTCCTACAGGCTAGATGTGAGAGGCACATTCTCCTTCTTCCTCCCTTAGAGTTAAACTAGCTTCTGAAAGCTCAACCTCCGGGGAGTCTGTTTGGCAGAGATATAGAACACACTTTTCCAAGCCTGTTGGAAGGCATTTGCAGTTTCATTTCGCGTCTAATTTCCCAAACCAAACTGCTTGCAGCTCTAACTCCCTTCTAACTACCAATTCTTCGGTTCAGTGAGATATGCTGGATTCTAAACAGGGAAGCATCTCTGACGCTTTTTCACAGAGATTTTGAAACTGAAATCTCCCATGCCGTTTCCACCATAGGCAGCAACGGGCTTCCCCATAGAACTTGCCAACCTGAATTCCTACAGGCTAGATGTGAGAGGCACATTCTGCTGCTTCCTCCCTTTGAGTTAAACTCGCTTCTGAAAGCTCAACCTCCGGGGAGTCTGTTTGGCAGAGATATAGAACACACTTTTCCAAGCCTGTTGGAAGGTCTTTGCAGTTCCATTTCGCGTCTAATTTCCCAAACCAAACTGCTTGCAGCTCTAACTCCCTTCTAACTACCACTTCTTCGGTTCAGTGAGATATGCTGGATTCTAAACGGAGAAGCTTCTCTGACGCTTTATCACAGAGATTTTGAAACTGAAATTTCCAAACCCGTTTCCACCATAGGCAGCAATGGGCTTCCCATAGAACTTGCCAACCTGAATTCCTACAGGCTAGATGTGAGAGGCACATTCTGCTGCTTCCTCCCTTAGAGTTAAGCTTGCTTCTGAAAGCTCATCCTCCGGGGACTCTGTTTGGCAGAGGTATAGAACACACTTTTCCAAGCCTGTTGGAAGGCCTTTGCAGTTTCATTTCGCGTCTAATTTCCCAAAGCAAACTGCTTGCAGCTCTAACTCCCTTCTAACTACCACTTCTTCGGTTCTGTGAGATATGCTGGATTCTAAACGGAGAAGCTTCTCTGACGCTTTTTCACAGAGATTTTGAAACTGAAATCTCCCATGCCGTTTCCACCATAGGCAGCAATGGGCTTCCCCATAGAACTTGCCAACCTGAATTGCTACAGGCTTGATGTGAGAGGCACATTCTGCTGCTTCCTCCCTTAGAGTTAAACTTGCTTCTGAAAGCTCAACCTCCGGGGAGTCTGTTTGGCAGAGATATAGAACACACTTTTCCAAGCCTGTTGGAAAGCATTTGCAGTGTCATTTCGCGTCTAATTTCCCAAACCAAACTGCTTGCAGCTCTAACTCCCTTCTACTACCACTTCTTCGGTTCACTGAGATATGCTGGATTCTAAACGGGGAAGCTTCTCTGACGCTTTTTCACAGAGATTTTGAAACTGAAATTTCCAAACCCGTTTCCAACGAAGGCGCCAACGGGCTTCCCCATAGAACTTGCCAACCTGAATTCCTACAGGCTAGATGTGAGAGGCACATTGTGCTGCTTCCTCCCGTAGAGTTAAACTAGCTTCTGAAAGCTCAACCTCCGGGGAGTCTGTTTGGCAGAGATATAGAACACACTTTTCCAAGCCTGTTGGAAGGCCTTTACAGTTTCATTTCGCGTCTAATTTCCCAAACCAAATTGCTTGCAGCTCTAACTCCCTTCTAACTACCACTTCTTCGGTTCAGTGAGATATGCTGGATTCTAAACGGAGAAGCTTCTCTGACGCTTTTTCAGAGATTTTGAAACTGAAATCTCCCATGCCGTTTCCATCATAGGCAGCAATGGGCTTCCCCATAGAACTTGCCAACCCGAATTCCTACAGGCTAGATGTGAGAGGCACATTCTCCTGCTTCCTCCCTTAGAGTTAAACTAGCTTCTGAAAGCTCAACCTCCGGGGAGTCTGTTTGGCAGAGATTTAGAACACACTTTTCCAAGCCTGTTGGAAGGCCTTTGCAGTTTCATTTCGTGTCTAATTTCCCAAACCAAACTGCTTGCAGCTCTAACTCCCTTCTAACTACCACTTCTTCGGTTCAGTGAGATATGCTGGAATCTAAACGGAGAAGCTTCTCTGACGCTTTTTCACAGAGATTTTGAAACTGAAATCTCCCATGCCGTTTCCATCATAGGCAGCAATGGGCTTCCCCATAGAACTTGCCAACCCGAATTCCTACAGGCTAGATGTGAGAAGCACATTCTCCTGCTTCCTCCCTTAGAGTTAAACTAGCTTCTGAAAGCTCAACCTCCGGGGAGTCTGTTTGGCAGAGATATAGAACACACTTTTCCAAGCCTGTTGGAATGGACTTGCAGTTTCATTTCGCGACTAATTTCCCAAACCAAACTGCTTGCAGCTCTAACTCCCTTCTAACTACCACTTCTTCGGTTCTGTGAGATATGCTGGATTCTAAACGGAGAAGCTTCTCTGACTCTTTTTCACAGAGATTTTGAAACTGAAATCTCCCATGCCGTTTCCACCATAGGCAGCAATGGGCTTCCCCATAGAACTTGCCAACCTGAATTCCTACAGGCTAGATGTGAGAGGCACATTCTGCTGCTTCCTCTCTTAGAGTTAAACTAGCTTCTGAAAGCTCAACCTCCGGGGAGTCTGTTTGGCAGAGATATAGAACACACTTTTCCAAGCCTGTTGGAAGGCACTTGCAGTTTCATTTCGCGTCTAATTTCCCAAACCAAACTGCTTGCAGCTCTAACTCCCTTCTAACTACCACTTCTTCGGTTCTGTGAGATATGCTGGATTCTAAACGGAGAAGCTTCTCTGACGCTTTTTCACAGAGATTTTGAAACTGAAATCTCCCATGCCGTTTCCACCATAGGCAGCAATGGGCTTCCCCATAGAACTTGCCAACCTGAATTCCTACAGGCTAGATGTGAGAGGCACATTCTGCTGCTTCCTCCCTTAGAGTTAAACTAGCTTCTGAAACCTCAACCTCCGGGGAGTCTGTTTGGCAGAGATATAGAACATACTTTTCCAAGCCTGTTGGAAGGCACTTGCAGTTTCATTTCGCGTCTAATTTCCCAAACCAAACTGCTTGCAGCTCTAACTCCCTTCTAACTACCAATTCTTCGGTTCAGTGAGATATGCTGGATTCTAAACGGGGAAGCATCTCTGACGCTTTTTCACAGAGATTTTGAAACTGAAATCTCCCATGCCGTTTCCACCATAGGCAGCAACGGGCTTCCCCATAGAACTTGCCAACCTGAATTCCTACAGGCTAGATGTGAGAGGCACATTCTGCTGCTTCCTCCCTTAGAGTTAAACTAGCTTCTGAAAGCTCAACCTCCGGGGAGTCTGTTTGGCAGAGATATAGAACACACTTTTCCAAGCCTGTTGGAAGGCACTTGCAGTTTCATTTCGCGTCTGATTTCCCAAACCAAACTGCTTGCAGCTCTAACTCCCTTCTAACTACCACTTCTTCGGTTCTGTGAGATATGCTGGATTCTAAACGGAGAAGCTTCTCTGACGCTTTTTCACAGAGATTTTGAAACTGAAATCTCCCATGCCGTTTCCACCATAGGCAGCAATGGGCTTCCCCATAGAACTTGCCAACCTGAATTCCTACAGGCTAGATGTGAGAGGCACATTCTGCTGCTTCCTCCCTTAGAGTTAAACTAGCTTCTGAAAGCTTAACCTCCGGGGAGTCTGTTTGGCAGAGATATAGAACACACTTTTCCAAGCCTGTTGGAAGGCATTTGCAGTTTCATTTCGCGTCTAATTTCCTAAACCAAACTGCTTGCAGCTCTAACTCCCTTCTAACTACCAATTCTTCGGTTCAGTGAGATATGCTGGATTCTAAACGGGGAAGCATCTCTGACGCTTTTTCACAGAGATTTTGAAACTGAAATCTCCCATGCCGTTTCCACCATAGGCAGCAACGGGCTTCCCCATAGAACTTGCCAACCTGAATTCCTACAGGCTAGATGTGAGAGGCACATTCTGCTGCTTCCTCCCTTTGAGTTAAACTAGCTTCTGAAAGCTCAACCTCCGGGGAGTCTGTTTGGCAGAGATATAGAACACACTTTTTCAAGCCTGTTGGAAGGTCTTTGCAGTTTCATTTCGCGTCTAATTTCCCAAACCAAACTGCTTGCAGCTCTAACTCCCTTCTAACTACCACTTCTTCGGTTCTGTGAGATATGCTGGATTCTAAACGGAGAAGCTTCTCTGACGCTTTTTCACAGAGATTTTGAAACTGAAATCTCCCATGCCGTTTCCACCATAGGCAGCAATGGGCTTCCCCATAGAACTTGCCAACCTGAATTCCTAAAGGCTAGATGTGAGAGGCACATTCTGCTGCTTCCTCCCTTAGAGTTAAACTAGCTTCTGAAAGCTCAACCTCCGGGGAGTCTGTTTGGCAGAGATTTAGAACACACTTTTCCAAGCCTGTTGGAAGGCATTTGCAGTTTCATTTCGCGTCTAATTTCCCAAACCAAACTGCTTGCAGCTCTAACTCCCTTCTAACAACCACTTCTTCGGTTCAGTGAGATATGCTGGATTCTAAACGGAGAAGCTTCTCTGACGCTTTTTCACAGAGATTTTGAAACTGAAATCTCCCATGCCGTTTCCACCATAGGCAGCAATGGGCTTCCCATAGAACTTGCCAACCTGAATTCCTACAGGCTAGATGTGAGAGGCACATTCTGCTGCTTCCTCCCTTGAGTGAAACTTGCTTCTGAAAGCTCAATCTCCGGGGAGTCTGTTTGGCAGAGATATAGAACACACTTTTCCAAGCAGTTTCATTTCGCGTCTAATTTCCCAATCCAAACTGCTTGCAGCTCTAACTCCCTTCTAACTACCACTTCTTCGGTTCAGTGAGATATGCTGGATTCCAAACGGGGAAGCTTCTCTGACGCTTTTTCACAGAGATTTTGAAACTCAAATTTCGAAACCCGTTTCCAACGAAGGCAGCAATGGGCTTCCCCATAGAACTTGCCAACCTGAATTCCTACAGGCTAGATGTGAGAGGCACATTCTGCTGCTTCCTCCCTTAGAGTTAAACTTGCTTCTGAAAGCTCAACCTCCAGGGAGTCTGTTGGCAGAGATATAGAACACACTTTTCCAAGCCTGTTGGAAGGCATTTGCAGTTTCATTTCGCGTCTAATTTCCCAATCCAAACTGCTTGCAGCTCTAACTCCCTTCTAACTACCACTTCTTCGGTTCAGTGAGATATGCTGGATTCTAAACGGGGAAGCTTCTCTGACGCTTTTTCACAGAGATTTTGAAAGTGAAATTTCCAAACCCGTTTCCAACGAAGGCGCCAATGGGCTTCACCATAGAACTTGCCAACCTGAATTCCTACAGGCTAGATGTGAGAGGCACATTCTGCTGCTTCCTCCCTTAGAGTTAAACTTGCTTCTGAAAGCTCAACCTCCGGGGAGTCTGTTTGGCAGAGATATAGAACACACTTTTCCAAGCCTGTTGGAAGGCACTTGCAGTTTCATTTCGCGTCTAATTTCCCAAACCAAACTGCTTGCAGCTCTAACTCCCTTCTAACTACCACTTCTTCGGTTCAGTGAGATATGCTGGATTCTAAACGGAGAAGCTTCTCTGACGCTTTTTCACAGAGATTTTGAAACTGAAATCTCCCATGCCGTTTCCACCATAGGCAGCAATGGGCTTCCCCATAGAACTTGCCAACCTGAATTCCTACAGGCTAGATGTGAGAGGCACATTCTGCTGCTTCCTCCCTTAGAGTTAAACTAGCTTCTGAAAGCTCAACCTCCGGGGAGTCTGTTTGGAAGAGATATAGAACACACTTTTCCAAGCCTGCTGGAAGGCACTTGCAGTTTCATTTCGCGTCTAATTTCCCAAACCAAACTGCTTGCAGCTCTAACTCCCTTCTAACTACCACTTCTTCGGTTCTGTGAGATATGCTGGATTCTAAACGGAGAAGCTTCTCCGACTCTTTTTCACAGAGATTTTGAAACTGAAATCTCCCATGCCGTTTCCACCATAGGCAGCAATGGGCTTCCCCATAGAACTTGCCAACCTGAATTCCTACAGGCTAGATGTGAGAGGCACATTCTCCTTCTTCCTCCCTTAGAGTTAAACTAGCTTCTGAAAGCTCAACCTCCGGGGAGTCTGTTTGGCAGAGATATAGAACACACTTTTCCAAGCCTGTTGGAAGGCATTTGCAGTTTCATTTCGCGTCTAATTTCCCAAACCAAACTGCTTGCAGCTCTAACTCCCTTCTAACTACCAATTCTTCGGTTCAGTGAGATATGCTGGATTCTAAACAGGGAAGCATCTCTGACGCTTTTTCACAGAGATTTTGAAACTGAAATCTCCCATGCCGTTTCCACCATAGGCAGCAACAGGCTTCCACATAGAACTTGCCAACCTGAATTCCTACAGGCTAGATGTGAGAGGCACATTCTGCTGCTTCCTCCCTTTGAGTTAAACTCGCTTCTGAAAGCTCAACCTCCGGGGAGTCTGTTTGGCAGAGATATAGAACACACTTTTCCAAGCCTGTTGGAAGGCCTTTGCAGTTTCATTTCGCGTCTAATTTCCCAAACCAAACTGCTTGCAGCTCTAACTCCCTTCTAACTACCACTTCTTCGGTTCAGTGAGATATGCTGGATTCTAAACGGAGAAGCTTCTCTGACGCTTTATCACAGAGATTTTGAAACTGAAATTTCCAAACCCGTTTCCACCATAGGCAGCAATGGGCTTCCCATAGAACTTGCCAACCTGAATTCCTACAGGCTAGATGTGAGAGGCACATTCTGCTGCTTCCTCCCTTAGAGTTAAGCTTGCTTCTGAAAGCTCATCCTCCGGGGACTCTGTTTGGCAGAGGTATAGAACACACTTTTCCAAGCCTGTTGGAAGGCCTTTGCAGTTTCATTTCGCGTCTAATTTCCCAAACCAAACTGCTTGCAGCTCTAACTCCCTTCTAACTACCACTTCTTCGGTTCTGTGAGATATGCTGGATTCTAAACGGAGAAGCTTCTCTGACGCTTTTTCACAGAGATTTTGAAACTGAAATCTCCCATGCCGTTTCCACCATAGGCAGCAATGGGCTTCCCCATAGAACTTGCCAACCTGAATTGCTACAGGCTTGATGTGAGAGGCACATTCTGCTGCTTCCTCCCTTAGAGTTAAACTTGCTTCTGAAAGCTCAACCTCCGGGGAGTCTGTTTGGCAGAGATATAGAACACACTTTTCCAAGCCTGTTGGAAAGCATTTGCAGTGTCATTTCGCGTCTAATTTCCCAAACCAAACTGCTTGCAGCTCTAACTCCCTTCTACTACCACTTCTTCGGTTCACTGAGATATGCTGGATTCTAAACGGGGAAGCTTCTCTGACGCTTTTTCACAGAGATTTTGAAACTGAAATTTCCAAACCCGTTTCCAACGAAGGCGCCAACGGGCTTCCCCATAGAACTTGCCAACCTGAATTCCTACAGGCTAGATGTGAGAGGCACATTGTGCTGCTTCCTCCCGTACAGTTAAACTAGCTTCTGAAAGCTCAACCTCCGGGGAGTCTGTTTGGCAGAGATATAGAACACACTTTTCCAAGCCTGTTGGAAGGCCTTTGCAGTTTCATTTCGCGTCTAATTTCCCAAACCAAACTGCTTGCAGCTCTAACTCCCTTCTAACTACCACTTCTTCGGTTCAGTGAGATATGCTGGATTCTAAACGGAGAAGCTTCTCTGACGCTTTTTCACAGAGATTTTGAAACTGAAATCTCCCATGCCGTTTCCATCATAGGCAGCAATGGGCTTCCCCATAGAACTTGCCAACCCGAATTCCTACAGGCTAGATGTGAGAGGCACATTCTCCTGCTTCCTCCCTTAGAGTTAAACTAGCTTCTGAAAGCTCAACCTCCGGGGAGTCTGTTTGGCAGAGATTTAGAACACACTTTTCCAAGCCTGTTGGAAGGCCTTTGCAGTTTCATTTCGTGTCTAATTTCCCAAACCAAACTGCTTGCAGCTCTAACTCCCTTCTAACTACCACTTCTTCGGTTCAGTGAGATATGCTGGAATCTAAACGGAGAAGCTTCTCTGACGCTTTTTCACAGAGATTTTGAAACTGAAATCTCCCATGCCGTTTCCATCATAGGCAGCAATGGGCTTCCCCATAGAACTTGCCAACCCGAATTCCTACAGGCTAGATGTGAGAAGCACATTCTCCTGCTTCCTCCCTTAGAGTTAAACTAGCTTCTGAAAGCTCAACCTCCGGGGAGTCTGTTTGGCAGAGATATAGAACACACTTTTCCAAGCCTGTTGGAATGGACTTGCAGTTTCATTTCGCGTCTAATTTCCCAAACCAAACTGCTTGCAGCTCTAACTCCCTTCTAACTACCACTTCTTCGGTTCTGTGAGATATGCTGGATTCTAAACGGAGAAGCTTCTCTGACGCTTTTTCACATAGATTTTGAAACTGAAATCTCCCATGCCGTTTCCACCATAGGCAGCAATGGGCTTCCCCATAGAACTTGCCAACCTGAATTCCTACAGGCTAGATGTGAGAGGCACATTCTGCTGCTTCCTCCCTTAGAGTTAAACTAGCTTCTGAAAGCTCAACCTCCGGGGAGTCTGTTTGGCAGAGATATAGAACACACTTTTCCAAGCCTGTTGGAAGGCATTTGCAGTTTCATTTCGCGTCTAATTTCCCACACCAAACTGCTTGCAGCTCTAACTCCCTTCTAACTACCACTTCTTCGGTTCTGTGAGATATGCTGGATTCTAAACGGAGAAGCTTCTCTGACGCTTTTTCACAGAGATTTTGAAACTGAAATCTCCCATGCCGTTTCCACCATAGGCAGCAATGGGCTTCCCCATAGAACTTGCCAACCTGAATTCCTACAGGCTAGATGTGAGAGGGACATTCTGCTGCTTCCTCCCTTAGAGTTAAACTAGCTTCTGAAAGCTCAACCTCCGGGGAGTCTGTTTGGCAGAGATATAGAACACAATTTTCCAAGCCTGTTGGAAGGCATTTGCAGTGTCATTTCGCGTCTAATTTCCCAAACCAAACTGCTTGCAGCTCTAACTCCCTTCTAACTACCACTTCTTCGGTTCAGTGAGATATGCTGGATTCTAAACGGAGAAGCTTCTCTGACGCTTTTTCACAGAGATTTTGAAACTGAAATCTCCCATGCCGTTTCCACCATAGGCAGCAATGGGCTTCCACATAGAACTTGCCAACCTGAATTCCTACAGGCTAGATGTGAGAGGGACATTCTGCTGCTTCCTCCCTTAGAGTTAAACTAGCTTCTGAAAGCTCAACCTCCGGGGAGTTTGTTTGGCAGAGATATAGAACACACTTTTCCAAGCCTGTTGGAAGGCATTTGCAGTTTCATTTCGCGTCTAAATTCCCAAACCAAACTGCTTGCAGCTCTAACTCCCTTCTAACTACCACTTCTTCGGTTCAGTGAGATATGCTGGATTCTAAACGGAGAAGCTTCTCTGACGCTTTTTCACCCAGATTTTGAAACTGAAATTTCCAAACCCGTTTCCAACGAAGGCGCCAATGGGCTTCTCCATAGAACTTGCCAACCTGAATTCCTACAGGCTAGATGTAAGAGGCACATTCTGCTGCTTCCTCCCGTAGAGTTAAACTAGCTTCTGAAAGCTCAACCTCCGGGGAGTCTGTTTGGCAGAGATATAGAACACACTTTTCCAAGCCTGTTGGAAGGCCTTTGCAGTTTCATTTCGCGTCTAATTTCCGAAACCAAACTGCTTGCAGCTCTAACTCCCTTCTAACTACCACTTCTTCGGTTCAGTGAGATATGCTGGATTCTAAACGGAGAAGCTTCTCTGACGCTTTTTCACAGAGATTTTGAAACTGAAATCTCCCATGCCGTTTCCACCATAGGCAGCAATGGGCTTCCCCATAGAACTTGCCAACCCGAATTCCTACAGGCTAGATGTGAGAGGCACATTCTCCTGCTTCCTCCCTTAGAGTTAAACTAGCTTCTGAAAGCTCAACCTCCGGGGAGTCTGTTTGGCAGAGATTTAGAACACACTTTTCCAAGCCTGTTGGAAGGCCTTTGCAGTTTCATTTCGTGTCTAATTTCCCAAACCAAACTGCTTGCAGCTCTAACTCCCTTCTAACTACCACTTCTTCGGTTCAGTGAGATATGCTGGAATCTAAACGGAGAAGCTTCTCTGACGCTTTTTCACAGAGATTTTGAAACTGAAATCTCCCATGCCGTTTCCATCATAGGCAGCAATGGGCTTCCCCATAGAACTTGCCAACCCGAATTCCTACAGGCTAGATGTGAGAGGCACATTCTGCTGCTTCCTCCCTTAGAGTTAAACTAGCTTCTGAAAGCTCAACCTCCGGGGAGTCTGTTTGGCAGAGATATAGAACACACTTTTCCAAGCCTGTTGGAAGGCACTTGCAGTTTCATTTCGCGTCTAATTTCCCAAACCAAACTGCTTGCAGCTCTAACTCCCTTCTAACTACCACTTCTTCGGTTCTGTGAGATATGCTGGATTCTAAACGGAGAAGCTTCTCTGACGCTTTTTCACAGAGATTTTGAAACTGAAATCTCCCATGCCGTTTCCACCATAGGCAGCAATGGGCTTCCCCATAGAACTTGCCAACCTGAATTCCGACAGGCTAGATGTGAGAGGCACATTCTGCTGCTTCCTCCCTTAGAGTTAAACTAGCTTCTGAAAGCTCAACCTCCGGGGAGTCTGTTTGGCAGAGATATAGAACACACTTTTCCAAGCCTGTTGGAAGGCATTTGCAGTTTCATTTCGCGTCTAATTTCCCAAACCAAACTGCTTGCAGCTCTAACTCCCTTCTAACTACCACTTCTTCGGTTCTGTGAGATATGCTGGATTCTAAACGGAGAAGCTTCTCTGACGCTTTTCCACACAGATTTTGAAACTGAAATCTCCCATGCCGTTTCCACCATAGGCAGCAACGGGCTTCCCCATAGAACTTGCCAACCTGAATTCCTACAGGCTAGATGTGAGAGGCACATTCTGCTGCTTCCTCCCTTAGAGTTAAACTTGCTTCTGAAAGCTCAACCTCCGGGGAGTCTGTTTGGCAGAGATATAGAACACAGTTTTCCAAGCCTGTTGGAAGGCATTTGCAGTGTCATTTCGCGTCTAATTTCCCAAACCAAACTGCTTGCAGCTCTAACTCCCTTCTAACTACCAATTCTTCGGTTCAGTGAGATATGCTGGATTCTAAACGGGGAAGCTTCTCTGACGCTTTTTCACAGAGATTTTGAAACTGAAATCTCCCATGCCGTTTCCACCATAGGCAGCAACGGGCTTCCCCATAGAACTTGCCAACCTGAATTCCTACAGGCTAGATGTGAGAGGCACATTCTGCTGCTTCCTCCCTTTGAGTTAAACTAGCTTCTGAAAGCTCAACCTCCGGGGAGTCTGTTTGGCAGAGATTTAGAACACACTTTTCCAAGCCTGTTGGAAGGCCTTTGCAGTTTCATTTCGTGTCTAATTTCCCAAACCAAACTGCTTGCAGCTCTAACTCCCTTCTAACTACCACTTCTTCGGTTCAGTGAGATATGCTGGATTCTAAACGGAGAAGCTTCTCTGACGCTTTTTCACAGAGATTTTGAAACTGAAATCTCCCATGCCGTTTCCACCTTAGGCAGCAACGGGCTTCCCCATAGAACTTGCCAACCTGAATTCCTACAGGCTAGATATGAGAGACACATTCTGCTGCTTCCTCCCTTAGAGTTAAACTAGCTTCTGAAAGCTCAACCTCCGGGGAGTCTGTTTGGCAGAGGTATAGAACACACTTTTCCACGCCTGTTGGAAGGCCTTTGCAGTGTCATTTCGCCTCTAAATTCCCAAACCAAACTGCTTGCAGCTCTAACTCCCTTCTAACTACCACTTCTCCGGTTCAGTGAGATATGCTGGATTCTAAACGGAGAAGCTTCTCTGACGCTTTTTCACAGAGATTTTGAAACTGAAATCTCCCATGCCGTTTCCACCTTAGGCAGCAACGGGCTTCCCCATAGAACTTGCCAACCTGAATTCCTACAGGCTAGATGTGAGAGGCACATTCTGCTGCTTCCTCCCTTAGAGTTAAACTAGCTTCTGAAAGCTCAACCTCCGGGGACTCTGTTTGGCAGAGGTATAGAACACACTTTTCCAAGCCTGTTGGAAGGCCTTTGCAGTGTCATTTCGCGTCTAAATTCCCAAACCAAACTGCTTGCAGCTCTAAGTCCCTTCTATCTACCACTTCTCCAGTTCAGTGAGATATGCTGGATTCTAAACGGAGAAGCTTCTCTGACCCTTTTTCACAGAGATTTTGAAACTGAAATCTCCCATGCCGTTTCCACCGTAGGCAGCAATGGGCTTCCCCATAGAACTTGCCAACCTGAATTCCTACAGGCTAGATGTGAGAGGCACATTCTGCTGCTTCCTCCCTTAGAGTTAAGCTAGCTTCTGAAAGCTCAACCTCCGGGCAGTCTGTTTGGCAGAGATATAGAACACACTTTTCCAAGCCTGTTGGAAGGCATTTGCAGTTTCATTTCGCGTCTAATTTCCCAAACCAAACTGCTTGCAGCTCTAACTCCCTTCTAACTACCACTTCTTCGGTTCAGTGAGATATGCTGGATTCTAAACGGAGAAGCTTCTCTGACGCTTTTTCACAGAGATTTTGAAACTGAAATCTCCCATGCCGTTTACACCATAGGCAGCAATGGGCTTCCCCATAGAACTTGCCAACCTGAATTCCTACAGGCTAGATGTGAGAGGCACATTCTGCTGCTTCCACCCTAAGAGTTAAACTTGCTTCTGAAAGCTCAACCTCCGGGGAGTCTGTTTGGAAGAGATATAGAACACACTTTTCCAAGCCTGTTGGAAGGCCTTTGCAGTTTGATTTCGCGTCTAATTTCCCAAACCAAACTGCTTGCAGCTCTAACTCCCTTCTAACTACAACTTCTTCGGTTCAGTGAGATATGCTGGATTCTAAACGGGGAAGCTTCTCTGACGCTTTTTCACAGAGATTTTGAAACTGAAATCTCCCATGCCGTTTCCACCATAGGCAGCAATGGGCTTCCCATAGAACTTGCCAACATGAATTCCTACAGGCTAGATGTGAGAGGCACATTCTGCTGCTTCCTCCCTTAGAGTTAAGCTTGCTTCTGAAAGCTCATCCTCCGGGTACTCTGTTTGGCAGAGGTATAGAACACACTTTTCCAAGCCTGTTGGAAGGCCTTTGCAGTTTCATTTCGCGTCTAATTTCCCAAACCAAACTGCTTGCAGCTCTAACTCCCTTCTAACTACCACTTCTTCGGTTCTGTGAGATATGCTGGATTCTAAACGGAGAAGCTTCTCTGACGCTTTTTCACAGAGATTTTGAAACTGAAATCTCCCATGCCGTTTCCAACGAAGGCGCCAACGGGCTTCCCCATAGAACTTGCCAACCTGAATTGCTACAGGCTAGATGTGAGAGGCACATTGTGCTGCTTCCTCCCGTAGAGTTAAACTAGCTTCTGAAAGCTCAACCTCCGGGGAGTGTGTTTGGCAGAGATTTAGAACACACTTTTCCAAGCCTGTTGGAAGGCCTTTGCAGTTTCATTTCGCATCTAATTTCCCAAACCAAACTGCTTGCAGCTCTAACTCCCTTCTAACTACCACTTCTTCGGTTCTGTGAGATATGCTGGAATCTAAACGGAGAAGCTTCTCTGACGCTTTTTCACAGAGATTTTGAAACTGAAATCTCCCATGCCGTTTCCACCATAGGCAGCAATGGGCTTCCCCATAGAACTTGCCAACCTGAATTCCTACAGGCTAGATGTGAGAGGCACATTCTGCTGCTTCCTCCCTTAGAGTTAAACTAGCTTCTGAAAGCTCAACCTCCGGGGAGTCTGTTTGGCAGAGATATAGAACACACTTTTGCAAGCCTGTTGGAAGGCACTTGCAGTTTCATTTCGCGTCTAATTTCCCAAACCAAACTGCTTGCAGCTCTAACTCCCTTCTAACTACCACTTCTTCGGTTCTGTGAGATATGCTGGATTCTAAACGGAGAAGCTTCTCCGACTCTTTTTCACAGAGATTTTGAAACTGAAATCTCCCATGCCGTTTCCACCACAGGCAGCAATGGGCTTCCCCATAGAACTTGCCAACCCGAATTCCTACAGGCTAGATGTGAGAGGCACATTCTGCTGCTTCCTCCCTTAGAGTTAAACTAGCTTCTGAAAGCTCAACCTCCGGGGAGTCTGTTTGGCAGAGATTTAGAACACACTTTTCCAAGCCTGTTGGAAGGCCTTTGCAGTTTCATTTCGCATCTAATTTCCCAAACCAAACTGCTTGCAGCTCTAACTCCCTTCTAACTACCACTTCTTCGGTTCAGTGAGATATGCTGGAATCTAAACGGAGAAGCTTCTCTGACGCTTTTTCACAGAGATTTTGAAACTGAAATCTCCCATGCCGTTTCCACCATAGGCAGCAATGGGCTTCCCCATAGAACTTGCCAACCTGAATTTCTACAGGCTAGATGTGAGAGGCACATTCTGCTGCTTCCTCCCTTAGAGTTAAACTAGCTTCTGAAAGCTCAACCTCCGGGGAGTCTGTTTGGAAGAGATATAGAACACACTTTTCCAAGCCTGCTGGAAGGCACTTGCAGTTTCATTTCGCGTCTAATTTCCCAAACCAAACTGCTTGCAGCTCTAACTCCCTTCTAACTACCACTTCTTCGGTTCTGTGAGATATGCTGGATTCTAAACGGAGAAGCTTCTCCGACTCTTTTTCACAGAGATTTTGAAACTGAAATCTCCCATGCCGTTTCCACCATAGGCAGCAATGGGCTTCCACATAGAACTTGCCAACCTGAATTCCTACAGGCTAGATGTGAGAGGCACATTCTCCTTCTTCCTCCCTTAGAGTTAAACTAGCTTCTGAAAGCTCAACCTCCGGGGAGTCTGTTTGGCAGAGATATAGAACACACTTTTCCAAGCCTGTTGGAAGGCATTTGCAGTTTCATTTCGCGTCTAATTTCCCAAACCAAACTGCTTGCAGCTCTAACTCCCTTCTAACTACCAATTCTTCGGTTCAGTGAGATATGCTGGATTCTAAACAGGGAAGCATCTCTAACGCTTTTTCACAGAGATTTTGAAACTGAAATCTCCCATGCCGTTTCCACCATAGGCAGCAACGGGCTTCCCCATAGAACTTGCCAACCTGAATTCCTACAGGCTAGATGTGAGAGGCACATTCTGCTGCTTCCTCCCTTTGAGTTAAACTCGCTTCTGAAAGCTCAACCTCCGGGGAGTCTGTTTGGCAGAGATATAGAACACACTTTTCCAAGCCTGTTGGAAGGTCTTTGCAGTTCCATTTCGCGTCTAATTTCCCAAACCAAACTGCTTGCAGCTCTAACTCCCTTCTAACTACCACTTCTTCGGTTCAGTGAGATATGCTGGATTCTAAACGGAGAAGCTTCTCTGACGCTTTATCACAGAGATTTTGAAACTGAAATTTCCAAACCCGTTTCCACCATAGGCAGCAATGGGCTTCCCATAGAACTTGCCAACCTGAATTCCTACAGGCTAGATGTGAGAGGCACATTCTGCTGCTTCCTCCCTTAGAGTTAAGCTTGCTTCTGAAAGCTCATCCTCCGGGGACTCTGTTTGGCAGAGGTATAGAACACACTTTTCCAAGCCTGTTGGAAGGCCTTTGCAGTTTCATTTCGCGTCTAATTTCCCAAAGCAAACTGCTTGCAGCTCTAACTCCCTTCTAACTACCACTTCTTCGGTTCTGTGAGATATGCTGGATTCTAAACAGAGAAGCTTCTCTGACGCTTTTTCACAGAGATTTTGAAACTGAAATCTCCCATGCCGTTTCCACCATAGGCAGCAATGGGCTTCCCCATAGAACTTGCCAACCTGAATTGCTACAGGCTTGATGTGAGAGGCACATTCTGCTGCTTCCTCCCTTAGAGTTAAACTTGCTTCTGAAAGCTCAACCTCCGGGGAGTCTGTTTGGGAGAGATATAGAACACACTTTTCCAAGCCTGTTGGAAAGCATTTGCAGTGTCATTTCGCGTCTAATTTCCCAAACCAAACTGCTTGCAGCTCTAACTCCCTTCTACTACCACTTCTTCGGTTCACTGAGATATGCTGGATTCTAAACGGGGAAGCTTCTCTGACGCTTTTTCACAGAGATTTTGAAACTGAAATTTCCAAACCCGTTTCCAACGAAGGCGCCAACGGGCTTCCCCATAGAACTTGCCAACCTGAATTCCTACAGGCTAGATGTGAGAGGCACATTGTGCTGCTTCCTCCCGTAGAGTTAAACTAGCTTCTGAAAGCTCAACCTCCGGGGAGTCTGTTTGGCAGAGATATAGAACACACTTTTCCAAGCCTGTTGGAAGGCCTTTGCAGTTTCATTTCGCGTCTAATTTCCCAAACCAAATTGCTTGCAGCTCTAACTCCCTTCTAACTACCACTTCTTCGGTTCAGTGAGATATGCTGGATTCTAAACGGAGAAGCTTCTCTGACGCTTTTTCAGAGATTTTGAAACTGAAATCTCCCATGCCGTTTCCATCATAGGCAGCAATGGGCTTCCCCATAGAACTTGCCAACCCGAATTCCTACAGGCTAGATGTGAGAGGCACATTCTCCTGCTTCCTCCCTTAGAGTTAAACTAGCTTCTGAAAGCTCAACCTCCGGGGAGTCTGTTTGGCAGAGATTTAGAACACACTTTTCCAAGCCTGTTGGAAGGCCTTTGCAGTTTCATTTCGTGTCTAATTTCCCAAACCAAACTGCTTGCAGCTCTAACTCCCTTCTAACTACCACTTCTTCGGTTCAGTGAGATATGCTGGAATCTAAACGGAGAAGCTTCTCTGACGCTTTTTCACAGAGATTTTGAAACTGAAATCTCCCATGCCGTTTCCATCATAGGCAGCAATGGGCTTCCCCATAGAACTTGCCAACCCGAATTCCTACAGGCTAGATGTGAGAAGCACATTCTCCTGCTTCCTCCCTTAGAGTTAAACTAGCTTCTGAAAGCTCAACCTCCGGGGAGTCTGTTTGGCAGAGATATAGAACACACTTTTCCAAGCCTGTTGGAATGGACTTGCAGTTTCATTTCGCGACTAATTTCCCAAACCAAACTGCTTGCAGCTCTAACTCCCTTCTAACTACCACTTCTTCGGTTCTGTGAGATATGCTGGATTCTAAACGGAGAAGCTTCTCTGACTCTTTTTCACAGAGATTTTGAAACTGAAATCTCCCATGCCGTTTCCACCATAGGCAGCAATGGGCTTCCCCATAGAACTTGCCAACCTGAATTCCTACAGGCTAGATGTGAGAGGCACATTCTGCTGCTTCCTCTCTTAGAGTTAAACTAGCTTCTGAAAGCTCAACCTCCGGGGAGTCTGTTTGGCAGAGATATAGAACACACTTTTCCAAGCCTGTTGGAAGGCACTTGCAGTTTCATTTCGCGTCTAATTTCCCAAACCAAACTGCTTGCAGCTCTAACTCCCTTCTAACTACCACTTCTTCGGTTCTGTGAGATATGCTGGATTCTAAACGGAGAAGCTTCTCTGACGCTTTTTCACAGAGATTTTGAAACTGAAATCTCCCATGCCGTTTCCACCATAGGCAGCAATGGGCTTCCCCATAGAACTTGCCAACCTGAATTCCTACAGGCTAGATGTGAGAGGCACATTCTGCTGCTTCCTCCCTTAGAGTTAAACTAGCTTCTGAAACCTCAACCTCCGGGGAGTCTGTTTGGCAGAGATATAGAACATACTTTTCCAAGCCTGTTGGAAGGCACTTGCAGTTTCATTTCGCGTCTAATTTCCCAAACCAAACTGCTTGCAGCTCTAACTCCCTTCTAACTACCAATTCTTCGGTTCAGTGAGATATGCTGGATTCTAAACGGGGAAGCATCTCTGACGCTTTTTCACAGAGATTTTGAAACTGAAATCTCCCATGCCGTTTCCACCATAGGCAGCAACGGGCTTCCCCATAGAACTTGCCAACCTGAATTCCTACAGGCTAGATGTGAGAGGCACATTCTGCTGCTTCCTCCCTTAGAGTTAAACTAGCTTCTGAAAGCTCAACCTCCGGGGAGTCTGTTTGGCAGAGATATAGAACACACTTTTCCAAGCCTGTTGGAAGGCACTTGCAGTTTCATTTCGCGTCTGATTTCCCAAACCAAACTGCTTGCAGCTCTAACTCCCTTCTAACTACCACTTCTTCGGTTCTGTGAGATATGCTGGATTCTAAACGGAGAAGCTTCTCTGACGCTTTTTCACAGAGATTTTGAAACTGAAATCTCCCATGCCGTTTCCACCATAGGCAGCAATGGGCTTCCCCATAGAACTTGCCAACCTGAATTCCTACAGGCTAGATGTGAGAGGCACATTCTGCTGCTTCCTCCCTTAGAGTTAAACTAGCTTCTGAAAGCTTAACCTCCGGGGAGTCTGTTTGGCAGAGATATAGAACACACTTTTCCAAGCCTGTTGGAAGGCATTTGCAGTTTCATTTCGCGTCTAATTTCCTAAACCAAACTGCTTGCAGCTCTAACTCCCTTCTAACTACCAATTCTTCGGTTCAGTGAGATATGCTGGATTCTAAACGGGGAAGCATCTCTGACGCTTTTTCACAGAGATTTTGAAACTGAAATCTCCCATGCCGTTTCCACCATAGGCAGCAACGGGCTTCCCCATAGAACTTGCCAACCTGAATTCCTACAGGCTAGATGTGAGAGGCACATTCTGCTGCTTCCTCCCTTTGAGTTAAACTAGCTTCTGAAAGCTCAACCTCCGGGGAGTCTGTTTGGCAGAGATATAGAACACACTTTTTCAAGCCTGTTGGAAGGTCTTTGCAGTTTCATTTCGCGTCTAATTTCCCAAACCAAACTGCTTGCAGCTCTAACTCCCTTCTAACTACCACTTCTTCGGTTCTGTGAGATATGCTGGATTCTAAACGGAGAAGCTTCTCTGACGCTTTTTCACAGAGATTTTGAAACTGAAATCTCCCATGCCGTTTCCACCATAGGCAGCAATGGGCTTCCCCATAGAACTTGCCAACCTGAATTCCTAAAGGCTAGATGTGAGAGGCACATTCTGCTGCTTCCTCCCTTAGAGTTAAACTAGCTTCTGAAAGCTCAACCTCCGGGGAGTCTGTTTGGCAGAGATTTAGAACACACTTTTCCAAGCCTGTTGGAAGGCATTTGCAGTTTCATTTCGCGTCTAATTTCCCAAACCAAACTGCTTGCAGCTCTAACTCCCTTCTAACAACCACTTCTTCGGTTCAGTGAGATATGCTGGATTCTAAACGGAGAAGCTTCTCTGACGCTTTTTCACAGAGATTTTGAAACTGAAATCTCCCATGCCGTTTCCACCATAGGCAGCAATGGGCTTCCCATAGAACTTGCCAACCTGAATTCCTACAGGCTAGATGTGAGAGGCACATTCTGCTGCTTCCTCCCTTGAGTGAAACTTGCTTCTGAAAGCTCAATCTCCGGGGAGTCTGTTTGGCAGAGATATAGAACACACTTTTCCAAGCAGTTTCATTTCGCGTCTAATTTCCCAATCCAAACTGCTTGCAGCTCTAACTCCCTTCTAACTACCACTTCTTCGGTTCAGTGAGATATGCTGGATTCCAAACGGGGAAGCTTCTCTGACGCTTTTTCACAGAGATTTTGAAACTCAAATTTCGAAACCCGTTTCCAACGAAGGCAGCAATGGGCTTCCCCATAGAACTTGCCAACCTGAATTCCTACAGGCTAGATGTGAGAGGCACATTCTGCTGCTTCCTCCCTTAGAGTTAAACTTGCTTCTGAAAGCTCAACCTCCAGGGAGTCTGTTTGGCAGAGATATAGAACACACTTTTCCAAGCCTGTTGGAAGGCATTTGCAGTTTCATTTCGCGTCTAATTTCCCAATCCAAACTGCTTGCAGCTCTAACTCCCTTCTAACTACCACTTCTTCGGTTCAGTGAGATATGCTGGATTCTAAACGGGGAAGCTTCTCTGACGCTTTTTCACAGAGATTTTGAAAGTGAAATTTCCAAACCCGTTTCCAACGAAGGCGCCAATGGGCTTCACCATAGAACTTGCCAACCTGAATTCCTACAGGCTAGATGTGAGAGGCACATTCTGCTGCTTCCTCCCTTAGAGTTAAACTTGCTTCTGAAAGCTCAACCTCCGGGGAGTCTGTTTGGCAGAGATATAGAACACACTTTTCCAAGCCTGTTGGAAGGCACTTGCAGTTTCATTTCGCGTCTAATTTCCCAAACCAAACTGCTTGCAGCTCTAACTCCCTTCTAACTACCACTTCTTCGGTTCAGTGAGATATGCTGGATTCTAAACGGAGAAGCTTCTCTGACGCTTTTTCACAGAGATTTTGAAACTGAAATTTCCAAACCCGTTTCCAACGAAGGCGCCAATGGGCTTCCCCATAGAACTTGCCAACCTGAATTCCTACAGGCTAGATGTGAGAGGCACATTCTGCTGCTTCCTCCCTTAGAGTTAAACTAGCTTCTGAAAGCTCAACCTCCGGGGAGTTTGTTTGGCAGAGATATAGAACACACTTTTCCAAGCCTGTTGGAAGGCATTTGCAGTTTCATTTCGCGTCTAATTTCCCAAACCAAACTGCTTGCAGCTCTAACTGCCTTCTAACTACCACTTCTTCGGTTCAGTGAGATATGCTGGATTCTAAACGGAGAAGCTTCTCTGACGCTTTTTCACAGAGATTTTGAAACTGAAATCTCCCATGCCGTTTCCACCTTAGGCAGCAATGGGCTTCCCCATAGAACTTGCCAACCTGAATTCCTACAGGCAAGATGTGAGAGGCACATTCTGCTGCTTCCTCCCTAAGAGTTAAGCTTGCTTCTGAAAGCTCAACCTCCGGGGAGTCTGTTTGGAAGAGATATAGAACACACTTTTCCAAGCCTGCTGGAAGGCACTTGCAGTTTCATTTCGCGTCTAATTTCCCAAACCAAACTGCTTGCAGCTCTAACTCCCTTCTAACTACCACTTCTTCGGTTCTGTGAGATATGCTGGATTCTAAACGGAGAAGCTTCTCCGACTCTTTTTCACAGAGATTTTGAAACTGAAATCTCCCATGCCGTTTCCACCATAGGCAGCAATGGGCTTCCCCATAGAACTTGCCAACCTGAATTCCTACAGGCTAGATGTGAGAGGCACATTCTCCTTCTTCCTCCCTTAGAGTTAAACTAGCTTCTGAAAGCTCAACCTCCGGGGAGTCTGTTTGGCAGAGATATAGAACACACTTTTCCAAGCCTGTTGGAAGGCATTTGCAGTTTCATTTCGCGTCTAATTTCCCAAACCAAACTGCTTGCAGCTCTAACTCCCTTCTAACTACCAATTCTTCGGTTCAGTGAGATATGCTGGATTCTAAACAGGGAAGCATCTCTGACGCTTTTTCACAGAGATTTTGAAACTGAAATCTCCCATGCCGTTTCCACCATAGGCAGCAACAGGCTTCCACATAGAACTTGCCAACCTGAATTCCTACAGGCTAGATGTGAGAGGCACATTCTGCTGCTTCCTCCCTTTGAGTTAAACTCGCTTCTGAAAGCTCAACCTCCGGGGAGTCTGTTTGGCAGAGATATAGAACACACTTTTCCAAGCCTGTTGGAAGGCCTTTGCAGTTTCATTTCGCGTCTAATTTCCCAAACCAAACTGCTTGCAGCTCTAACTCCCTTCTAACTACCACTTCTTCGGTTCAGTGAGATATGCTGGATTCTAAACGGAGAAGCTTCTCTGACGCTTTATCACAGAGATTTTGAAACTGAAATTTCCAAACCCGTTTCCACCATAGGCAGCAATGGGCTTCCCATAGAACTTGCCAACCTGAATTCCTACAGGCTAGATGTGAGAGGCACATTCTGCTGCTTCCTCCCTTAGAGTTAAGCTTGCTTCTGAAAGCTCATCCTCCGGGGACTCTGTTTGGCAGAGGTATAGAACACACTTTTCCAAGCCTGTTGGAAGGCCTTTGCAGTTTCATTTCGCGTCTAATTTCCCAAACCAAACTGCTTGCAGCTCTAACTCCCTTCTAACTACCACTTCTTCGGTTCAGTGAGATATGCTGGATTCTAAACGGAGAAGCTTCTCTGACGCTTTTTCACAGAGATTTTGAAACTGAAATCTCCCATGCCGTTTCCACCATAGGCAGCAATGGGCTTCCCCATAGAACTTGCCAACCTGAATTCCTACAGGCTAGATGTGAGAGGCACATTCTGCTGCTTCCTCCCTTAGAGTTAAACTTGCTTCTGAAAGCTCAACCTCCGGGGAGTTTGTTTGGCAGAGATATAGAACACACTTTTCCAAGCCTGTTGGAAGGCATTTGCAGTTTCATTTCGCGTCTAATTTCCCAAACCAAACTGCTTGCAGCTCTAACTGCCTTCTAACTACCACTTCTTCGGTTCAGTGAGATATGCTGGATTCTAAACGGAGAAGCTTCTCTGACGCTTTTTCACAGAGATTTTGAAACTGAAATCTCCCATGCCGTTTCCACCATAGGCAGCAATGGGCTTCCCCATAGAACTTGCCAACCTGAATTCCTACAGGCTAGATGTGAGAGGCACATTCTGCTGCTTCCTCCCTAACAGTTAAGCTTGCTTCTGAAAGCTCAACCTCCGGGGACTCTGTTTGGCACAGATATAGAACACACTTTTCCAAGCCTGTTGGAAGGCCTTTGCAGTGTCATTTCTCATCTAATTTCCCAAACCAAACTGCTTGCAGCTCTAACTCCCTTCTAACTACCACTTCTTCGGTTCAGTGAGATATGCTGGATTCTAAACGGAGAAGCTTCTCTGACGATTTTTCACAGAGATTTTGAAACTGAAATCTCCCATGCCGTTTCCACCATAGGCAGCAATGGGCTTCCCCATAGAATTTGCCAACCTGAATTCCTACAGGCTAGATGTGAGAGGCACATTCTGCTGCTTCCTCCCTTAGAGTTAAACTTGCTTCTGAAAGCTCAACCTCCGGGGAGTTTCTTTGGCAGAGATATAGAACACACTTTTCCAAGCCTGTTGGAAGGCATTTGCAGTTTCATTTCGCGTCTAATTTCCCAAACCAAACTGCTTGCAGCTCTAACTCCCTTCTAACTACCACTTCTTCGGTTCAGTGAGATATGCTGGATTCTAAACGGAGAAGCTTCTCTGACGCTTTTTCACAGAGATTTTGAAACTGAAATTTCCAAACCCGTTTCCAACGAAGGCGCCAATGGGCTTCCCCATAGAACTTGCCAACCTGAATTCCTACAGGCTAGATGTGAGAGGCACATTCTGCTGCTTCCTCCCTTAGAGTTAAACGAGCTTCTGAAAGCTCAACCTCTGGGGAGTTTGTTTGGCAGAGATATAGAACACACTTTTCCAAGCCTGTTGGAAGGCATTTGCAGTTTCATTTCGCGTCTAATTTCCCAAACCAAAGTGCTTGCAGCTCTAACTGCCTTCTAACTACCACTTCTTCGGTTCAGTGAGATATGCTGGATTCTAAACGGAGAAGCTTCTCTGACGCTTTTTCACAGAGATTTTGAAACTGAAATCTCCCATGCCGTTTCCACCATAGGCAGCAATGGGCTTCCCCATAGAACTTGCCAACCTGAATTCCTACAGGCTAGATGTGAGAGGCACATTCTGCTGCTTCCTCCCTTAGAGTTAAACTAGCTTCTGAAAGCTCAACCTCCGGGGAGTTTGTTTGGCAGAGATATAGAACACACTTTTCCAAGCCTGTTGGAAGGCATTTGCAGTTTCATTTCGCGTCTAATTTCCCAAACCAAACTGCTTGCAGCTCTAACTGCCTTCTAACTACCACTTCTTCGGTTCAGTGAGATATGCTGGATTCTAAACGGAGAAGCTTCTCTGACGCTTTTTCACAGAGATTTTGAAACTGAAATCTCCCATGCCGTTTCCACCATAGGCAGCAATGGGCTTCCCCATAGAACTTGCCAACCTGAATTCCTACAGGCTAGATGTGAGAGGCACATTCTGCTGCTTCCTCCCTTAGAGTTAAACTAGCTTCTGAAAGCTCAAACTCCGGGGAGTTTGTTTGGCAGAGATATAGAACACACTTTTCCAAGCCTGTTGGAAGGCATTTGCAGTTTCATTTCGCGTCTAATTTCCCAAACCAAACTGCTTGCAGCTCTAACTGCCTTCTAACTACCACTTCTTCGGTTCAGTGAGATATGCTGGATTCTAAACGGAGAAGCTTCTCTGACGCTTTTTCACAGAGATTTTGAAACTGAAATTTCCAAACCCGTTTCCAACGAAGGCGCCAATGGGCTTCCCCATAGAACTTGCCAACCTGAATTCCTACAGGCTAGATGTGAGAGGCACATTCTGCTGCTTCCTCCCTTAGAGTTAAACTAGCTTCTGAAAGCTCAACCTCCGGGGAGTTTGTTTGGCAGAGATATAGAACACACTTTTCCAAGCCTGTTGGAAGGCATTTGCAGTTTCATTTCGCGTCTAATTTCCCAAACCAAACTGCTTGCAGCTCTAACTGCCTTCTAACTACCACTTCTTCGGTTCAGTGAGATATGCTGGATTCTAAACGGAGAAGCTTCTCTGACGCTTTTTCACAGAGATTTTGAAACTGAAATCTCCCATGCTGTTTCCACCATAGGCAGCAATGGGCTTCCCCATAGAACTTGCCAACCTGAATTCCTACAGGCTAGATGTGAGAGGCACATTCTGCTGCTTCCTCCCTAAGAATTAAGCTTGCTTCTGAAAGCTCAACCTCCGGGGAGTCTGTTTGGCAGAGATATAGAACACACTTTTCCAAGCCTGTTGGAAGGCCTTTGCAGTGTCATTTCGCATCTAATTTCCCAAACCAAACTGCTTGCAGCTCTAACTCCCTTCTAACTACCACTTCTTCGGTTCAGTGAGATATGCTGGATTCTAAACGGAGAAGCTTCTCTGACGCTTTTTCACAGAAATTTTGAAACTGAAATTTCCAAACCCGTTTCATACGAAGGCGCCAATGGGCTTCCCCATAGAACTTGCCAACCTGAATTCCTACAGGCTAGATGTGAGAGGCACATTCTGCTGCTTCCGCCCTTAGAGTTAAACTAGCTTCTGAAATCTCAACCTCCGGGGAGTTTGTTTGGCAGAGATATAGAACACACTTTTCCAAGCCTGTTGGAAGGCATTTGCAGTTTCATTTCGCGTCTAATTTCCCAAACCAAACTGCTTGCAGCTCTAACTCCCTTCTAACTACCACTTCTTCGGTTCAGTGAGATATGCTGGATTCTAAACGGAGAAGCTTCTCTGACGCTTTTTCACAGAGATTTTGAAACTGAAATTTCCAAACCCGTTTCCAACGAAGGCGCCAATGGGCTTCCCCATAGAACTTGCCAACCTGAATTCCTACAGGCTAGATGTGAGAGGCACATTCTGCTGCTTCCTCCCTTAGAGTTAAACTAGCTTCTGAAAGCTCAACCTCCGGGGAGTCTGTTTGGCAGAGATATAGAACACACTTTTCCAAGCCTGTTGGAAGGCATTTGCAGTTTCATTTCGCGTCTAATTTCCCAAACCAAACTGCTTGCAGCTCTAACTCCCTTCTAACTACCACTTCTTCGGTTCAGTGAGATATGCTGGATTCTAAACGGAGAAGCTTCTCTGACGCTTTTACACAGAGATTTTGAAACTGAAATCTCCCATGCCATTTCCACCATAGGCAGCAATGGTCTTCCCATAGAACTTGCCAACCTGAATTCCTACAGGCTAGATGTGAGAGGCACATTCTGCTGCTTCCTCCCTAACAGTTAAGCTTGCTTCTGAAAGCTCAACCTCCGGGGACTCTGTTTGGCAAATATATAGAACACACTTTTCCAAGCCTGTTGGAAGGCATTTGCAGTTTCATTTCGCGTCTAATTTCCCAAACCAAACTGCTTGCAGCTCTAACTGCCTTCTAACTACCACTTCTTCGGTTCAGTGAGATATGCTGGATTCTAAACGGAGAAGCTTCTCTGACGCTTTTTCACAGAGATTTTGAAACTGAAATCTCCCATGCCGTTTCCACCATAGGCAGCAATGGGCTTCCCCATAGAACTTGCCAACCTGAATTCCTACAGGCTAGATGTGAGAGGCACATT
Source organism: Cynocephalus volans (assembly GCF_027409185.1). NCBI lineage: Eukaryota > Metazoa > Chordata > Mammalia > Dermoptera > Cynocephalidae > Cynocephalus > Cynocephalus volans. The sequence goes on along the minus strand of NC_084467.1, from coordinate 160,709,580 downwards.
CTGCTGCTTCCTCCCTTAGAGTTAAACTTGCTTCTGAAAGCTCAACCTCCGGGGAGTCTGTTTGGCAGAGATATAGAACACACTTTTCCAAGCCTGTTGGAAGGCATTTGCAGTTTCATTTCGCGTCTAATTTCCCAAACCAAACTGCTTGCAGCTCTAACTCCCTTCTAACTACCACTTCTTCGGTTCAGTGAGATATGCTGGATTCTAAACGGAGAAGCTTCTCTGACGCTTTTTCACAGAGATTTTGAAACTGAAATCTCCCATGCTGTTTCCACCATAGCCAGCAATGGGCTTCCCCATAGAACTTGCCAACCTGAATTCCTACAGGCTAGATGTGAGAGGCACATTCTGCTGCTTCCTCCCTTAGAGTTAAACAAGCTTCTGAAAGCTCAACCTCCGGGGAGCTTGTTTGGCAGAGATATAGAACACACTTTTCCAAGCCTGTTGGAAGGCATTTGCAGTTTCATTTCGCGTCTAATTTCCCAAACCAAACTGCTTGCAGCTCTAACTCCCTTCTAACTACCACTTCTTCGGTTCAGTGAGATATGCTGGATTCTAAACGGAGAAGCTTCTCTGACGCTTTTTCACAGAGATTTTGAAACTGAAATCTCCCATGCCGTTTCCACCATAGGCAGCAATGGGCTTCCCCATAGAACTTGCCAACCTGAATTCCTACAGGCTAGATGTGAGAGGCACATTCTGCTGCTTCCTCCCTTAGAGTTAAACTTGCTTCTGAAAGCTCAACCTCCGGGGAGTTTGTTTGGCAGAGATATAGAACACACTTTTCCAAGCCTGTTGGAAGGCATTTGCAGTTTCATTTCGCGTCTAATTTCCCAAACCAAACTGCTTGCAGCTCTAACTCCCTTCTAACTACCACTTCTTCGGTTCAGTGAGATATGCTGGATTCTAAACGGAGAAGCTTCTCTGACGCTTTTTCACAGAGATTTTGAAACTGAAATTTCCAAACCCGTTTCCAACGAAGGCGCCAATGGGCTTCCCCATAGAACTTGCCAACCTGAATTCCTACAGGCTAGATGTGAGAGGCACATTCTGCTGCTTCCTCCCTTAGAGTTAAACTAGCTTCTGAAAGCTCAACCTCCGGGGAGTTTGTTTGGCAGAGATATAGAACACACTTTTCCAAGCCTGTTGGAAGGCATTTGCAGTTTCATTTCGCGTCTAATTTCCCAAACCAAACTGCTTGCAGCTCTAACTGCCTTCTAACTACCACTTCTTCGGTTCAGTGAGATATGCTGGATTCTAAACGGAGAAGCTTCTCTGACGCTTTTTCACAGAGATTTTGAAACTGAAATCTCCCATGCCGTTTCCACCTTAGGCAGCAATGGGCTTCCCCATAGAACTTGCCAACCTGAATTCCTACAGGCAAGATGTGAGAGGCACATTCTGCTGCTTCCTCCCTAAGAGTTAAGCTTGCTTCTGAAAGCTCAACCTCCGGGGAGTCTGTTTGGAAGAGATATAGAACACACTTTTCCAAGCCTGCTGGAAGGCACTTGCAGTTTCATTTCGCGTCTAATTTCCCAAACCAAACTGCTTGCAGCTCTAACTCCCTTCTAACTACCACTTCTTCGGTTCTGTGAGATATGCTGGATTCTAAACGGAGAAGCTTCTCCGACTCTTTTTCACAGAGATTTTGAAACTGAAATCTCCCATGCCGTTTCCACCATAGGCAGCAATGGGCTTCCCCATAGAACTTGCCAACCTGAATTCCTACAGGCTAGATGTGAGAGGCACATTCTCCTTCTTCCTCCCTTAGAGTTAAACTAGCTTCTGAAAGCTCAACCTCCGGGGAGTCTGTTTGGCAGAGATATAGAACACACTTTTCCAAGCCTGTTGGAAGGCATTTGCAGTTTCATTTCGCGTCTAATTTCCCAAACCAAACTGCTTGCAGCTCTAACTCCCTTCTAACTACCAATTCTTCGGTTCAGTGAGATATGCTGGATTCTAAACAGGGAAGCATCTCTGACGCTTTTTCACAGAGATTTTGAAACTGAAATCTCCCATGCCGTTTCCACCATAGGCAGCAACAGGCTTCCACATAGAACTTGCCAACCTGAATTCCTACAGGCTAGATGTGAGAGGCACATTCTGCTGCTTCCTCCCTTTGAGTTAAACTCGCTTCTGAAAGCTCAACCTCCGGGGAGTCTGTTTGGCAGAGATATAGAACACACTTTTCCAAGCCTGTTGGAAGGCCTTTGCAGTTTCATTTCGCGTCTAATTTCCCAAACCAAACTGCTTGCAGCTCTAACTCCCTTCTAACTACCACTTCTTCGGTTCAGTGAGATATGCTGGATTCTAAACGGAGAAGCTTCTCTGACGCTTTATCACAGAGATTTTGAAACTGAAATTTCCAAACCCGTTTCCACCATAGGCAGCAATGGGCTTCCCATAGAACTTGCCAACCTGAATTCCTACAGGCTAGATGTGAGAGGCACATTCTGCTGCTTCCTCCCTTAGAGTTAAGCTTGCTTCTGAAAGCTCATCCTCCGGGGACTCTGTTTGGCAGAGGTATAGAACACACTTTTCCAAGCCTGTTGGAAGGCCTTTGCAGTTTCATTTCGCGTCTAATTTCCCAAACCAAACTGCTTGCAGCTCTAACTCCCTTCTAACTACCACTTCTTCGGTTCAGTGAGATATGCTGGATTCTAAACGGAGAAGCTTCTCTGACGCTTTTTCACAGAGATTTTGAAACTGAAATCTCCCATGCCGTTTCCACCATAGGCAGCAATGGGCTTCCCCATAGAACTTGCCAACCTGAATTCCTACAGGCTAGATTTGAGAGGCACATTCTGCTGCTTCCTCCCTTAGAGTTAAACTTGCTTCTGAAAGCTCAACCTCCGGGGAGTTTGTTTGGCAGAGATATAGAACACACTTTTCCAAGCCTGTTGGAAGGCATTTGCAGTTTCATTTCGCGTCTAATTTCCCAAACCAAACTGCTTGCAGCTCTAACTGCCTTCTAACTACCACTTCTTCGGTTCAGTGAGATATGCTGGATTCTAAACGGAGAAGCTTCTCTGACGCTTTTTCACAGAGATTTTGAAACTGAAATCTCCCATGCCGTTTCCACCATAGGCAGCAATGGGCTTCCCCATAGAACTTGCCAACCTGAATTCCTACAGGCTAGATGTGAGAGGCACATTCTGCTGCTTCCTCCCTAACAGTTAAGCTTGCTTCTGAAAGCTCAACCTCCGGGGACTCTGTTTGGCACAGATATAGAACACACTTTTCCAAGCCTGTTGGAAGGCCTTTGCAGTGTCATTTCTCATCTAATTTCCCAAACCAAACTGCTTGCAGCTCTAACTCCCTTCTAACTACCACTTCTTCGGTTCAGTGAGATATGCTGGATTCTAAACGGAGAAGCTTCTCTGACGATTTTTCACAGAGATTTTGAAACTGAAATCTCCCATGCCGTTTCCACCATAGGCAGCAATGGGCTTCCCCATAGAATTTGCCAACCTGAATTCCTACAGGCTAGATGTGAGAGGCACATTCTGCTGCTTCCTCCCTTAGAGTTAAACTTGCTTCTGAAAGCTCAACCTCCGGGGAGTTTCTTTGGCAGAGATATAGAACACACTTTTCCAAGCCTGTTGGAAGGCATTTGCAGTTTCATTTCGCGTCTAATTTCCCAAACCAAACTGCTTGCAGCTCTAACTCCCTTCTAACTACCACTTCTTCGGTTCAGTGAGATATGCTGGATTCTAAACGGAGAAGCTTCTCTGACGCTTTTTCACAGAGATTTTGAAACTGAAATTTCCAAACCCGTTTCCAACGAAGGCGCCAATGGGCTTCCCCATAGAACTTGCCAACCTGAATTCCTACAGGCTAGATGTGAGAGGCACATTCTGCTGCTTCCTCCCTTAGAGTTAAACGAGCTTCTGAAAGCTCAACCTCTGGGGAGTTTGTTTGGCAGAGATATAGAACACACTTTTCCAAGCCTGTTGGAAGGCATTTGCAGTTTCATTTCGCGTCTAATTTCCCAAACCAAAGTGCTTGCAGCTCTAACTGCCTTCTAACTACCACTTCTTCGGTTCAGTGAGATATGCTGGATTCTAAACGGAGAAGCTTCTCTGACGCTTTTTCACAGAGATTTTGAAACTGAAATCTCCCATGCCGTTTCCACCATAGGCAGCAATGGGCTTCCCCATAGAACTTGCCAACCTGAATTCCTACAGGCTAGATGTGAGAGGCACATTCTGCTGCTTCCTCCCTTAGAGTTAAACTAGCTTCTGAAAGCTCAACCTCCGGGGAGTTTGTTTGGCAGAGATATAGAACACACTTTTCCAAGCCTGTTGGAAGGCATTTGCAGTTTCATTTCGCGTCTAATTTCCCAAACCAAACTGCTTGCAGCTCTAACTCCCTTCTAACTACCGCTTCTTCGGTTCAGTGAGATATGCTGGATTCTAAACGGAGAAGCTTCTCTGACGCTTTTTCACAGAGATTTTGAAACTGAAATTTCCAAACCCGTTTCCAACGAAGGCGCCAATGGGCTTCCCCATAGAACTTGCCAACCTGAATTCCTACAGGCTAGATGTGAGAGGCACATTCTGCTGCTTCCTCCCTTAGAGTTAAACTAGCTTCTGAAAGCTCAACCTCCGGGGAGTTTGTTTGGCAGAGATATAGAACACACTTTTCCAAGCCTGTTGGAAGGCATTTGCAGTTTCATTTCGCGTCTAATTTCCCAAACCAAACTGCTTGCAGCTCTAACTGCCTTCTAACTACCACTTCTTCGGTTCAGTGAGATATGCTGGATTCTAAACGGAGAAGCTTCTCTGACGCTTTTTCACAGAGATTTTGAAACTGAAATCTCCCATGCCGTTTCCACCATAGGCAGCAATGGGCTTCCCCATAGAACTTGCCAACCTGAATTCCTACAGGCTAGATGTGAGAGGCACATTCTGCTGCTTCCTCCCTTAGAGTTAAACTAGCTTCTGAAAGCTCAAACTCCGGGGAGTTTGTTTGGCAGAGATATAGAACACACTTTTCCAAGCCTGTTGGAAGGCATTTGCAGTTTCATTTCGCGTCTAATTTCCCAAACCAAACTGCTTGCAGCTCTAACTGCCTTCTAACTACCACTTCTTCGGTTCAGTGAGATATGCTGGATTCTAAACGGAGAAGCTTCTCTGACGCTTTTTCACAGAGATTTTGAAACTGAAATCTCCCATGCCGTTTCCACCATAGGCAGCAATGGGCTTCCCCATAGAACTTGCCAACCTGAATTCCTACAGGCTAGATGTGAGAGGCACATTCTGCTGCTTCCTCCCTTAGAGTTAAACTAGCTTCTGAAAGCTCAACCTCCGGGGAGTTTGTTTGGCAGAGATATAGAACACACTTTTCCAAGCCTGTTGGAAGGCATTTGCAGTTTCATTTCGCGTCTAATTTCCCAAACCAAACTGCTTGCAGCTCTAACTGCCTTCTAACTACCACTTCTTCGGTTCAGTGAGATATGCTGGATTCTAAACGGAGAAGCTTCTCTGACGCTTTTTCACAGAGATTTTGAAACTGAAATCTCCCATGCTGTTTCCACCATAGGCAGCAATGGGCTTCCCCATAGAACTTGCCAACCTGAATTCCTACAGGCTAGATGTGAGAGGCACATTCTGCTGCTTCCTCCCTAAGAATTAAGCTTGCTTCTGAAAGCTCAACCTCCGGGGAGTCTGTTTGGCAGAGATATAGAACACACTTTTCCAAGCCTGTTGGAAGGCCTTTGCAGTGTCATTTCGCATCTAATTTCCCAAACCAAACTGCTTGCAGCTCTAACTCCCTTCTAACTACCACTTCTTCGGTTCAGTGAGATATGCTGGATTCTAAACGGAGAAGCTTCTCTGACGCTTTTTCACAGAAATTTTGAAACTGAAATTTCCAAACCCGTTTCATACGAAGGCGCCAATGGGCTTCCCCATAGAACTTGCCAACCTGAATTCCTACAGGCTAGATGTGAGAGGCACATTCTGCTGCTTCCGCCCTTAGAGTTAAACTAGCTTCTGAAATCTCAACCTCCGGGGAGTTTGTTTGGCAGAGATATAGAACACACTTTTCCAAGCCTGTTGGAAGGCATTTGCAGTTTCATTTCGCGTCTAATTTCCCAAACCAAACTGCTTGCAGCTCTAACTCCCTTCTAACTACCACTTCTTCGGTTCAGTGAGATATGCTGGATTCTAAACGGAGAAGCTTCTCTGACGCTTTTTCACAGAGATTTTGAAACTGAAATTTCCAAACCCGTTTCCAACGAAGGCGCCAATGGGCTTCCCCATAGAACTTGCCAACCTGAATTCCTACAGGCTAGATGTGAGAGGCACATTCTGCTGCTTCCTCCCTTAGAGTTAAACTAGCTTCTGAAAGCTCAACCTCCGGGGAGTCTGTTTGGCAGAGATATAGAACACACTTTTCCAAGCCTGTTGGAAGGCATTTGCAGTTTCATTTCGCGTCTAATTTCCCAAACCAAACTGCTTGCAGCTCTAACTCCCTTCTAACTACCACTTCTTCGGTTCAGTGAGATATGCTGGATTCTAAACGGAGAAGCTTCTCTGACGCTTTTACACAGAGATTTTGAAACTGAAATCTCCCATGCCATTTCCACCATAGGCAGCAATGGTCTTCCCATAGAACTTGCCAACCTGAATTCCTACAGGCTAGATGTGAGAGGCACATTCTGCTGCTTCCTCCCTAACAGTTAAGCTTGCTTCTGAAAGCTCAACCTCCGGGGACTCTGTTTGGCAAATATATAGAACACACTTTTCCAAGCCTGTTGGAAGGCATTTGCAGTTTCATTTCGCGTCTAATTTCCCAAACCAAACTGCTTGCAGCTCTAACTGCCTTCTAACTACCACTTCTTCGGTTCAGTGAGATATGCTGGATTCTAAACGGAGAAGCTTCTCTGACGCTTTTTCACAGAGATTTTGAAACTGAAATCTCCCATGCCGTTTCCACCATAGGCAGCAATGGGCTTCCCCATAGAACTTGCCAACCTGAATTCCTACAGGCTAGATGTGAGAGGCACATTCTGCTGCTTCCTCCCTTAGAGTTAAACTTGCTTCTGAAAGCTCAACCTCCGGGGAGTCTGTTTGGCAGAGATATAGAACACACTTTTCCAAGCCTGTTGGAAGGCATTTGCAGTTTCATTTCGCGTCTAATTTCCCAAACCAAACTGCTTGCAGCTCTAACTCCCTTCTAACTACCACTTCTTCGGTTCAGTGAGATATGCTGGATTCTAAACGGAGAAGCTTCTCTGACGCTTTTTCACAGAGATTTTGAAACTGAAATCTCCCATGCTGTTTCCACCATAGCCAGCAATGGGCTTCCCCATAGAACTTGCCAACCTGAATTCCTACAGGCTAGATGTGAGAGGCACATTCTGCTGCTTCCTCCCTTAGAGTTAAACAAGCTTCTGAAAGCTCAACCTCCGGGGAGCTTGTTTGGCAGAGATATAGAACACACTTTTCCAAGCCTGTTGGAAGGCATTTGCAGTTTCATTTCGCGTCTAATTTCCCAAACCAAACTGCTTGCAGCTCTAACTCCCTTCTAACTACCACTTCTTCGGTTCAGTGAGATATGCTGGATTCTAAACGGAGAAGCTTCTCTGACGCTTTTTCACAGAGATTTTGAAACTGAAATCTCCCATGCCGTTTCCACCATAGGCAGCAATGGGCTTCCCCATAGAACTTGCCAACCTGAATTCCTACAGGCTAGATGTGAGAGGCACATTCTGCTGCTTCCTCCCTTAGAGTTAAACTTGCTTCTGAAAGCTCAACCTCCGGGGAGTTTGTTTGGCAGAGATATAGAACACACTTTTCCAAGCCTGTTGGAAGGCATTTGCAGTTTCATTTCGCGTCTAATTTCCCAAACCAAACTGCTTGCAGCTCTAACTCCCTTCTAACTACCACTTCTTCGGTTCAGTGAGATATGCTGGATTCTAAACGGAGAAGCTTCTCTGACGCTTTTTCACAGAGATTTTGAAACTGAAATTTCCAAACCCGTTTCCAACGAAGGCGCCAATGGGCTTCCCCATAGAACTTGCCAACCTGAATTCCTACAGGCTAGATGTGAGAGGCACATTCTGCTGCTTCCTCCCTTAGAGTTAAACTAGCTTCTGAAAGCTCAACCTCCGGGGAGTTTGTTTGGCAGAGATATAGAACACACTTTTCCAAGCCTGTTGGAAGGCATTTGCAGTTTCATTTCGCGTCTAATTTCCCAAACCAAACTGCTTGCAGCTCTAACTGCCTTCTAACTACCACTTCTTCGGTTCAGTGAGATATGCTGGATTCTAAACGGAGAAGCTTCTCTGACGCTTTTTCACAGAGATTTTGAAACTGAAATCTCCCATGCCGTTTCCACCTTAGGCAGCAATGGGCTTCCCCATAGAACTTGCCAACCTGAATTCCTACAGGCAAGATGTGAGAGGCACATTCTGCTGCTTCCTCCCTAAGAGTTAAGCTTGCTTCTGAAAGCTCAACCTCCGGGGAGTCTGTTTGGCAGAGATTTAGAACACACTTTTCCAAGCCTGTTGGAAGGCATTTGCAGTTTCATTTCGCGTCTAATTTCCCAAACCAAACTGCTTGCAGCTCTAACTCCCTTCTAACAACCACTTCTTCGGTTCAGTGAGATATGCTGGATTCTAAACGGAGAAGCTTCTCTGACGCTTTTTCACAGAGATTTTGAAACTGAAATCTCCCATGCCGTTTCCACCATAGGCAGCAATGGGCTTCCCATAGAACTTGCCAACCTGAATTCCTACAGGCTAGATGTGAGAGGCACATTCTGCTGCTTCCTCCCTTGAGTGAAACTTGCTTCTGAAAGCTCAATCTCCGGGGAGTCTGTTTGGCAGAGATATAGAACACACTTTTCCAAGCAGTTTCATTTCGCGTCTAATTTCCCAATCCAAACTGCTTGCAGCTCTAACTCCCTTCTAACTACCACTTCTTCGGTTCAGTGAGATATGCTGGATTCCAAACGGGGAAGCTTCTCTGACGCTTTTTCACAGAGATTTTGAAACTCAAATTTCGAAACCCGTTTCCAACGAAGGCAGCAATGGGCTTCCCCATAGAACTTGCCAACCTGAATTCCTACAGGCTAGATGTGAGAGGCACATTCTGCTGCTTCCTCCCTTAGAGTTAAACTTGCTTCTGAAAGCTCAACCTCCAGGGAGTCTGTTTGGCAGAGATATAGAACACACTTTTCCAAGCCTGTTGGAAGGCATTTGCAGTTTCATTTCGCGTCTAATTTCCCAATCCAAACTGCTTGCAGCTCTAACTCCCTTCTAACTACCACTTCTTCGGTTCAGTGAGATATGCTGGATTCTAAACGGGGAAGCTTCTCTGACGCTTTTTCACAGAGATTTTGAAAGTGAAATTTCCAAACCCGTTTCCAACGAAGGCGCCAATGGGCTTCACCATAGAACTTGCCAACCTGAATTCCTACAGGCTAGATGTGAGAGGCACATTCTGCTGCTTCCTCCCTTAGAGTTAAACTTGCTTCTGAAAGCTCAACCTCCGGGGAGTCTGTTTGGCAGAGATATAGAACACACTTTTCCAAGCCTGTTGGAAGGCACTTGCAGTTTCATTTCGCGTCTAATTTCCCAAACCAAACTGCTTGCAGCTCTAACTCCCTTCTAACTACCACTTCTTCGGTTCAGTGAGATATGCTGGATTCTAAACGGAGAAGCTTCTCTGACGCTTTTTCACAGAGATTTTGAAACTGAAATTTCCAAACCCGTTTCCAACGAAGGCGCCAATGGGCTTCCCCATAGAACTTGCCAACCTGAATTCCTACAGGCTAGATGTGAGAGGCACATTCTGCTGCTTCCTCCCTTAGAGTTAAACTAGCTTCTGAAAGCTCAACCTCCGGGGAGTTTGTTTGGCAGAGATATAGAACACACTTTTCCAAGCCTGTTGGAAGGCATTTGCAGTTTCATTTCGCGTCTAATTTCCCAAACCAAACTGCTTGCAGCTCTAACTGCCTTCTAACTACCACTTCTTCGGTTCAGTGAGATATGCTGGATTCTAAACGGAGAAGCTTCTCTGACGCTTTTTCACAGAGATTTTGAAACTGAAATCTCCCATGCCGTTTCCACCTTAGGCAGCAATGGGCTTCCCCATAGAACTTGCCAACCTGAATTCCTACAGGCAAGATGTGAGAGGCACATTCTGCTGCTTCCTCCCTAAGAGTTAAGCTTGCTTCTGAAAGCTCAACCTCCGGGGAGTCTGTTTGGAAGAGATATAGAACACACTTTTCCAAGCCTGCTGGAAGGCACTTGCAGTTTCATTTCGCGTCTAATTTCCCAAACCAAACTGCTTGCAGCTCTAACTCCCTTCTAACTACCACTTCTTCGGTTCTGTGAGATATGCTGGATTCTAAACGGAGAAGCTTCTCCGACTCTTTTTCACAGAGATTTTGAAACTGAAATCTCCCATGCCGTTTCCACCATAGGCAGCAATGGGCTTCCCCATAGAACTTGCCAACCTGAATTCCTACAGGCTAGATGTGAGAGGCACATTCTCCTTCTTCCTCCCTTAGAGTTAAACTAGCTTCTGAAAGCTCAACCTCCGGGGAGTCTGTTTGGCAGAGATATAGAACACACTTTTCCAAGCCTGTTGGAAGGCATTTGCAGTTTCATTTCGCGTCTAATTTCCCAAACCAAACTGCTTGCAGCTCTAACTCCCTTCTAACTACCAATTCTTCGGTTCAGTGAGATATGCTGGATTCTAAACAGGGAAGCATCTCTGACGCTTTTTCACAGAGATTTTGAAACTGAAATCTCCCATGCCGTTTCCACCATAGGCAGCAACAGGCTTCCACATAGAACTTGCCAACCTGAATTCCTACAGGCTAGATGTGAGAGGCACATTCTGCTGCTTCCTCCCTTTGAGTTAAACTCGCTTCTGAAAGCTCAACCTCCGGGGAGTCTGTTTGGCAGAGATATAGAACACACTTTTCCAAGCCTGTTGGAAGGCCTTTGCAGTTTCATTTCGCGTCTAATTTCCCAAACCAAACTGCTTGCAGCTCTAACTCCCTTCTAACTACCACTTCTTCGGTTCAGTGAGATATGCTGGATTCTAAACGGAGAAGCTTCTCTGACGCTTTATCACAGAGATTTTGAAACTGAAATTTCCAAACCCGTTTCCACCATAGGCAGCAATGGGCTTCCCATAGAACTTGCCAACCTGAATTCCTACAGGCTAGATGTGAGAGGCACATTCTGCTGCTTCCTCCCTTAGAGTTAAGCTTGCTTCTGAAAGCTCATCCTCCGGGGACTCTGTTTGGCAGAGGTATAGAACACACTTTTCCAAGCCTGTTGGAAGGCCTTTGCAGTTTCATTTCGCGTCTAATTTCCCAAACCAAACTGCTTGCAGCTCTAACTCCCTTCTAACTACCACTTCTTCGGTTCAGTGAGATATGCTGGATTCTAAACGGAGAAGCTTCTCTGACGCTTTTTCACAGAGATTTTGAAACTGAAATCTCCCATGCCGTTTCCACCATAGGCAGCAATGGGCTTCCCCATAGAACTTGCCAACCTGAATTCCTACAGGCTAGATGTGAGAGGCACATTCTGCTGCTTCCTCCCTTAGAGTTAAACTTGCTTCTGAAAGCTCAACCTCCGGGGAGTTTGTTTGGCAGAGATATAGAACACACTTTTCCAAGCCTGTTGGAAGGCATTTGCAGTTTCATTTCGCGTCTAATTTCCCAAACCAAACTGCTTGCAGCTCTAACTGCCTTCTAACTACCACTTCTTCGGTTCAGTGAGATATGCTGGATTCTAAACGGAGAAGCTTCTCTGACGCTTTTTCACAGAGATTTTGAAACTGAAATCTCCCATGCCGTTTCCACCATAGGCAGCAATGGGCTTCCCCATAGAACTTGCCAACCTGAATTCCTACAGGCTAGATGTGAGAGGCACATTCTGCTGCTTCCTCCCTAACAGTTAAGCTTGCTTCTGAAAGCTCAACCTCCGGGGACTCTGTTTGGCACAGATATAGAACACACTTTTCCAAGCCTGTTGGAAGGCCTTTGCAGTGTCATTTCTCATCTAATTTCCCAAACCAAACTGCTTGCAGCTCTAACTCCCTTCTAACTACCACTTCTTCGGTTCAGTGAGATATGCTGGATTCTAAACGGAGAAGCTTCTCTGACGATTTTTCACAGAGATTTTGAAACTGAAATCTCCCATGCCGTTTCCACCATAGGCAGCAATGGGCTTCCCCATAGAATTTGCCAACCTGAATTCCTACAGGCTAGATGTGAGAGGCACATTCTGCTGCTTCCTCCCTTAGAGTTAAACTTGCTTCTGAAAGCTCAACCTCCGGGGAGTTTCTTTGGCAGAGATATAGAACACACTTTTCCAAGCCTGTTGGAAGGCATTTGCAGTTTCATTTCGCGTCTAATTTCCCAAACCAAACTGCTTGCAGCTCTAACTCCCTTCTAACTACCACTTCTTCGGTTCAGTGAGATATGCTGGATTCTAAACGGAGAAGCTTCTCTGACGCTTTTTCACAGAGATTTTGAAACTGAAATTTCCAAACCCGTTTCCAACGAAGGCGCCAATGGGCTTCCCCATAGAACTTGCCAACCTGAATTCCTACAGGCTAGATGTGAGAGGCACATTCTGCTGCTTCCTCCCTTAGAGTTAAACGAGCTTCTGAAAGCTCAACCTCTGGGGAGTTTGTTTGGCAGAGATATAGAACACACTTTTCCAAGCCTGTTGGAAGGCATTTGCAGTTTCATTTCGCGTCTAATTTCCCAAACCAAAGTGCTTGCAGCTCTAACTGCCTTCTAACTACCACTTCTTCGGTTCAGTGAGATATGCTGGATTCTAAACGGAGAAGCTTCTCTGACGCTTTTTCACAGAGATTTTGAAACTGAAATCTCCCATGCCGTTTCCACCATAGGCAGCAATGGGCTTCCCCATAGAACTTGCCAACCTGAATTCCTACAGGCTAGATGTGAGAGGCACATTCTGCTGCTTCCTCCCTTAGAGTTAAACTAGCTTCTGAAAGCTCAACCTCCGGGGAGTTTGTTTGGCAGAGATATAGAACACACTTTTCCAAGCCTGTTGGAAGGCATTTGCAGTTTCATTTCGCGTCTAATTTCCCAAACCAAACTGCTTGCAGCTCTAACTGCCTTCTAACTACCACTTCTTCGGTTCAGTGAGATATGCTGGATTCTAAACGGAGAAGCTTCTCTGACGCTTTTTCACAGAGATTTTGAAACTGAAATCTCCCATGCCGTTTCCACCATAGGCAGCAATGGGCTTCCCCATAGAACTTGCCAACCTGAATTCCTACAGGCTAGATGTGAGAGGCACATTCTGCTGCTTCCTCCCTTAGAGTTAAACTAGCTTCTGAAAGCTCAAACTCCGGGGAGTTTGTTTGGCAGAGATATAGAACACACTTTTCCAAGCCTGTTGGAAGGCATTTGCAGTTTCATTTCGCGTCTAATTTCCCAAACCAAACTGCTTGCAGCTCTAACTGCCTTCTAACTACCACTTCTTCGGTTCAGTGAGATATGCTGGATTCTAAACGGAGAAGCTTCTCTGACGCTTTTTCACAGAGATTTTGAAACTGAAATTTCCAAACCCGTTTCCAACGAAGGCGCCAATGGGCTTCCCCATAGAACTTGCCAACCTGAATTCCTACAGGCTAGATGTGAGAGGCACATTCTGCTGCTTCCTCCCTTAGAGTTAAACTAGCTTCTGAAAGCTCAACCTCCAGGGAGTTTGTTTGGCAGAGATATAGAACACACTTTTCCAAGCCTGTTGGAAGGCATTTGCAGTTTCATTTCGCGTCTAATTTCCCAAACCAAACTGCTTGCAGCTCTAACTGCCTTCTAACTACCACTTCTTCGGTTCAGTGAGATATGCTGGATTCTAAACGGAGAAGCTTCTCTGACGCTTTTTCACAGAGATTTTGAAACTGAAATCTCCCATGCTGTTTCCACCATAGGCAGCAATGGGCTTCCCCATAGAACTTGCCAACCTGAATTCCTACAGGCTAGATGTGAGAGGCACATTCTGCTGCTTCCTCCCTAAGAATTAAGCTTGCTTCTGAAAGCTCAACCTCCGGGGAGTCTGTTTGGCAGAGATATAGAACACACTTTTCCAAGCCTGTTGGAAGGCCTTTGCAGTGTCATTTCGCATCTAATTTCCCAAACCAAACTGCTTGCAGCTCTAACTCCCTTCTAACTACCACTTCTTCGGTTCAGTGAGATATGCTGGATTCTAAACGGAGAAGCTTCTCTGACGCTTTTTCACAGAAATTTTGAAACTGAAATTTCCAAACCCGTTTCATACGAAGGCGCCAATGGGCTTCCCCATAGAACTTGCCAACCTGAATTCCTACAGGCTAGATGTGAGAGGCACATTCTGCTGCTTCCGCCCTTAGAGTTAAACTAGCTTCTGAAATCTCAACCTCCGGGGAGTTTGTTTGGCAGAGATATAGAACACACTTTTCCAAGCCTGTTGGAAGGCATTTGCAGTTTCATTTCGCGTCTAATTTCCCAAACCAAACTGCTTGCAGCTCTAACTCCCTTCTAACTACCACTTCTTCGGTTCAGTGAGATATGCTGGATTCTAAACGGAGAAGCTTCTCTGACGCTTTTTCACAGAGATTTTGAAACTGAAATTTCCAAACCCGTTTCCAACGAAGGCGCCAATGGGCTTCCCCATAGAACTTGCCAACCTGAATTCCTACAGGCTAGATGTGAGAGGCACATTCTGCTGCTTCCTCCCTTAGAGTTAAACTAGCTTCTGAAAGCTCAACCTCCGGGGAGTCTGTTTGGCAGAGATATAGAACACACTTTTCCAAGCCTGTTGGAAGGCATTTGCAGTTTCATTTCGCGTCTAATTTCCCAAACCAAACTGCTTGCAGCTCTAACTCCCTTCTAACTACCACTTCTTCGGTTCAGTGAGATATGCTGGATTCTAAACGGAGAAGCTTCTCTGACGCTTTTACACAGAGATTTTGAAACTGAAATCTCCCATGCCATTTCCACCATAGGCAGCAATGGTCTTCCCATAGAACTTGCCAACCTGAATTCCTACAGGCTAGATGTGAGAGGCACATTCTGCTGCTTCCTCCCTAACAGTTAAGCTTGCTTCTGAAAGCTCAACCTCCGGGGACTCTGTTTGGCAAATATATAGAACACACTTTTCCAAGCCTGTTGGAAGGCATTTGCAGTTTCATTTCGCGTCTAATTTCCCAAACCAAACTGCTTGCAGCTCTAACTGCCTTCTAACTACCACTTCTTCGGTTCAGTGAGATATGCTGGATTCTAAACGGAGAAGCTTCTCTGACGCTTTTTCACAGAGATTTTGAAACTGAAATCTCCCATGCCGTTTCCACCATAGGCAGCAATGGGCTTCCCCATAGAACTTGCCAACCTGAATTCCTACAGGCTAGATGTGAGAGGCACATTCTGCTGCTTCCTCCCTTAGAGTTAAACTTGCTTCTGAAAGCTCAACCTCCGGGGAGTCTGTTTGGCAGAGATATAGAACACACTTTTCCAAGCCTGTTGGAAGGCATTTGCAGTTTCATTTCGCGTCTAATTTCCCAAACCAAACTGCTTGCAGCTCTAACTCCCTTCTAACTACCACTTCTTCGGTTCAGTGAGATATGCTGGATTCTAAACGGAGAAGCTTCTCTGACGCTTTTTCACAGAGATTTTGAAACTGAAATCTCCCATGCTGTTTCCACCATAGCCAGCAATGGGCTTCCCCATAGAACTTGCCAACCTGAATTCCTACAGGCTAGATGTGAGAGGCACATTCTGCTGCTTCCTCCCTTAGAGTTAAACAAGCTTCTGAAAGCTCAACCTCCGGGGAGCTTGTTTGGCAGAGATATAGAACACACTTTTCCAAGCCTGTTGGAAGGCATTTGCAGTTTCATTTCGCGTCTAATTTCCCAAACCAAACTGCTTGCAGCTCTAACTCCCTTCTAACTACCACTTCTTCGGTTCAGTGAGATATGCTGGATTCTAAACGGAGAAGCTTCTCTGACGCTTTTTCACAGAGATTTTGAAACTGAAATCTCCCATGCCGTTTCCACCATAGGCAGCAATGGGCTTCCCCATAGAACTTGCCAACCTGAATTCCTACAGGCTAGATGTGAGAGGCACATTCTGCTGCTTCCTCCCTTAGAGTTAAACTTGCTTCTGAAAGCTCAACCTCCGGGGAGTTTGTTTGGCAGAGATATAGAACACACTTTTCCAAGCCTGTTGGAAGGCATTTGCAGTTTCATTTCGCGTCTAATTTCCCAAACCAAACTGCTTGCAGCTCTAACTCCCTTCTAACTACCACTTCTTCGGTTCAGTGAGATATGCTGGATTCTAAACGGAGAAGCTTCTCTGACGCTTTTTCACAGAGATTTTGAAACTGAAATTTCCAAACCCGTTTCCAACGAAGGCGCCAATGGGCTTCCCCATAGAACTTGCCAACCTGAATTCCTACAGGCTAGATGTGAGAGGCACATTCTGCTGCTTCCTCCCTTAGAGTTAAACTAGCTTCTGAAAGCTCAACCTCCGGGGAGTTTGTTTGGCAGAGATATAGAACACACTTTTCCAAGCCTGTTGGAAGGCATTTGCAGTTTCATTTCGCGTCTAATTTCCCAAACCAAACTGCTTGCAGCTCTAACTGCCTTCTAACTACCACTTCTTCGGTTCAGTGAGATATGCTGGATTCTAAACGGAGAAGCTTCTCTGACGCTTTTTCACAGAGATTTTGAAACTGAAATCTCCCATGCCGTTTCCACCTTAGGCAGCAATGGGCTTCCCCATAGAACTTGCCAACCTGAATTCCTACAGGCAAGATGTGAGAGGCACATTCTGCTGCTTCCTCCCTAAGAGTTAAGCTTGCTTCTGAAAGCTCAACCTCCGGGGAGTCTGTTTGGAAGAGATATAGAACACACTTTTCCAAGCCTGCTGGAAGGCACTTGCAGTTTCATTTCGCGTCTAATTTCCCAAACCAAACTGCTTGCAGCTCTAACTCCCTTCTAACTACCACTTCTTCGGTTCTGTGAGATATGCTGGATTCTAAACGGAGAAGCTTCTCCGACTCTTTTTCACAGAGATTTTGAAACTGAAATCTCCCATGCCGTTTCCACCATAGGCAGCAATGGGCTTCCCCATAGAACTTGCCAACCTGAATTCCTACAGGCTAGATGTGAGAGGCACATTCTCCTTCTTCCTCCCTTAGAGTTAAACTAGCTTCTGAAAGCTCAACCTCTGGGGAGTCTGTTTGGCAGAGATATAGAACACACTTTTCCAAGCCTGTTGGAAGGCATTTGCAGTTTCATTTCGCGTCTAATTTCCCAAACCAAACTGCTTGCAGCTCTAACTCCCTTCTAACTACCAATTCTTCGGTTCAGTGAGATATGCTGGATTCTAAACAGGGAAGCATCTCTGACGCTTTTTCACAGAGATTTTGAAACTGAAATCTCCCATGCCGTTTCCACCATAGGCAGCAACAGGCTTCCACATAGAACTTGCCAACCTGAATTCCTACAGGCTAGATGTGAGAGGCACATTCTGCTGCTTCCTCCCTTTGAGTTAAACTCGCTTCTGAAAGCTCAACCTCCGGGGAGTCTGTTTGGCAGAGATATAGAACACACTTTTCCAAGCCTGTTGGAAGGCATTTGCAGTTTCATTTCGCGTCTAATTTCCCAAACCAAACTGCTTGCAGCTCTAACTCCCTTCTAACTACCACTTCTTCGGTTCAGTGAGATATGCTGGATTCTAAACGGAGAAGCTTCTCTGACGCTTTTACACAGAGATTTTGAAACTGAAATCTCCCATGCCATTTCCACCATAGGCAGCAATGGTCTTCCCATAGAACTTGCCAACCTGAATTCCTACAGGCTAGATGTGAGAGGCACATTCTGCTGCTTCCTCCCTAACAGTTAAGCTTGCTTCTGAAAGCTCAACCTCCGGGGACTCTGTTTGGCAAATATATAGAACACACTTTTCCAAGCCTGTTGGAAGGCATTTGCAGTTTCATTTCGCGTCTAATTTCCCAAACCAAACTGCTTGCAGCTCTAACTGCCTTCTAACTACCACTTCTTCGGTTCAGTGAGATATGCTGGATTCTAAACGGAGAAGCTTCTCTGACGCTTTTTCACAGAGATTTTGAAACTGAAATCTCCCATGCCGTTTCCACCATAGGCAGCAATGGGCTTCCCCATAGAACTTGCCAACCTGAATTCCTACAGGCTAGATGTGAGAGGCACATTCTGCTGCTTCCTCCCTTAGAGTTAAACTTGCTTCTGAAAGCTCAACCTCCGGGGAGTCTGTTTGGCAGAGATATAGAACACACTTTTCCAAGCCTGTTGGAAGGCATTTGCAGTTTCATTTTGCGTCTAATTTCCCAAACCAAACTGCTTGCAGCTCTAACTCCCTTCTAACTACCACTTCTTCGGTTCAGTGAGATATGCTGGATTCTAAACGGAGAAGCTTCTCTGACGCTTTTTCACAGAGATTTTGAAACTGAAATCTCCCATGCTGTTTCCACCATAGCCAGCAATGGGCTTCCCCATAGAACTTGCCAACCTGAATTCCTACAGGCTAGATGTGAGAGGCACATTCTGCTGCTTCCTCCCTTAGAGTTAAACAAGCTTCTGAAAGCTCAACCTCCGGGGAGCTTGTTTGGCAGAGATATAGAACACACTTTTCCAAGCCTGTTGGAAGGCATTTGCAGTTTCATTTCGCGTCTAATTTCCCAAACCAAACTGCTTGCAGCTCTAACTCCCTTCTAACTACCACTTCTTCGGTTCAGTGAGATATGCTGGATTCTAAACGGAGAAGCTTCTCTGACGCTTTTTCACAGAGATTTTGAAACTGAAATCTCCCATGCCGTTTCCACCATAGGCAGCAATGGGCTTCCCCATAGAACTTGCCAACCTGAATTCCTACAGGCTAGATGTGAGAGGCACATTCTGCTGCTTCCTCCCTTAGAGTTAAACTTGCTTCTGAAAGCTCAACCTCCGGGGAGTTTGTTTGGCAGAGATATAGAACACACTTTTCCAAGCCTGTTGGAAGGCATTTGCAGTTTCATTTCGCGTCTAATTTCCCAAACCAAACTGCTTGCAGCTCTAACTCCCTTCTAACTACCACTTCTTCGGTTCAGTGAGATATGCTGGATTCTAAACGGAGAAGCTTCTCTGACGCTTTTTCACAGAGATTTTGAAACTGAAATTTCCAAACCCGTTTCCAACGAAGGCGCCAATGGGCTTCCCCATAGAACTTGCCAACCTGAATTCCTACAGGCTAGATGTGAGAGGCACATTCTGCTGCTTCCTCCCTTAGAGTTAAACTAGCTTCTGAAAGCTCAACCTCCGGGGAGTTTGTTTGGCAGAGATATAGAACACACTTTTCCAAGCCTGTTGGAAGGCATTTGCAGTTTCATTTCGCGTCTAATTTCCCAAACCAAACTGCTTGCAGCTCTAACTGCCTTCTAACTACCACTTCTTCGGTTCAGTGAGATATGCTGGATTCTAAACGGAGAAGCTTCTCTGACGCTTTTTCACAGAGATTTTGAAACTGAAATCTCCCATGCCGTTTCCACCTTAGGCAGCAATGGGCTTCCCCATAGAACTTGCCAACCTGAATTCCTACAGGCAAGATGTGAGAGGCACATTCTGCTGCTTCCTCCCTAAGAGTTAAGCTTGCTTCTGAAAGCTCAACCTCCGGGGAGTCTGTTTGGAAGAGATATAGAACACACTTTTCCAAGCCTGCTGGAAGGCACTTGCAGTTTCATTTCGCGTCTAATTTCCCAAACCAAACTGCTTGCAGCTCTAACTCCCTTCTAACTACCACTTCTTCGGTTCTGTGAGATATGCTGGATTCTAAACGGAGAAGCTTCTCCGACTCTTTTTCACAGAGATTTTGAAACTGAAATCTCCCATGCCGTTTCCACCATAGGCAGCAATGGGCTTCCCCATAGAACTTGCCAACCTGAATTCCTACAGGCTAGATGTGAGAGGCACATTCTCCTTCTTCCTCCCTTAGAGTTAAACTAGCTTCTGAAAGCTCAACCTCTGGGGAGTCTGTTTGGCAGAGATATAGAACACACTTTTCCAAGCCTGTTGGAAGGCATTTGCAGTTTCATTTCGCGTCTAATTTCCCAAACCAAACTGCTTGCAGCTCTAACTCCCTTCTAACTACCAATTCTTCGGTTCAGTGAGATATGCTGGATTCTAAACAGGGAAGCATCTCTGACGCTTTTTCACAGAGATTTTGAAACTGAAATCTCCCATGCCGTTTCCACCATAGGCAGCAACAGGCTTCCACATAGAACTTGCCAACCTGAATTCCTACAGGCTAGATGTGAGAGGCACATTCTGCTGCTTCCTCCCTTTGAGTTAAACTCGCTTCTGAAAGCTCAACCTCCGGGGAGTCTGTTTGGCAGAGATATAGAACACACTTTTCCAAGCCTGTTGGAAGGCCTTTGCAGTTTCATTTCGCGTCTAATTTCCCAAACCAAACTGCTTGCAGCTCTAACTCCCTTCTAACTACCACTTCTTCGGTTCAGTGAGATATGCTGGATTCTAAACGGAGAAGCTTCTCTGACGCTTTATCACAGAGATTTTGAAACTGAAATTTCCAAACCCGTTTCCACCATAGGCAGCAATGGGCTTCCCATAGAACTTGCCAACCTGAATTCCTACAGGCTAGATGTGAGAGGCACATTCTGCTGCTTCCTCCCTTAGAGTTAAGCTTGCTTCTGAAAGCTCATCCTCCGGGGACTCTGTTTGGCAGAGGTATAGAACACACTTTTCCAAGCCTGTTGGAAGGCCTTTGCAGTTTCATTTCGCGTCTAATTTCCCAAACCAAACTGCTTGCAGCTCTAACTCCCTTCTAACTACCACTTCTTCGGTTCAGTGAGATATGCTGGATTCTAAACGGAGAAGCTTCTCTGACGCTTTTTCACAGAGATTTTGAAACTGAAATCTCCCATGCCGTTTCCACCATAGGCAGCAATGGGCTTCCCCATAGAACTTGCCAACCTGAATTCCTACAGGCTAGATGTGAGAGGCACATTCTGCTGCTTCCTCCCTTAGAGTTAAACTTGCTTCTGAAAGCTCAACCTCCGGGGAGTTTGTTTGGCAGAGATATAGAACACACTTTTCCAAGCCTGTTGGAAGGCATTTGCAGTTTCATTTCGCGTCTAATTTCCCAAACCAAACTGCTTGCAGCTCTAACTGCCTTCTAACTACCACTTCTTCGGTTCAGTGAGATATGCTGGATTCTAAACGGAGAAGCTTCTCTGACGCTTTTTCACAGAGATTTTGAAACTGAAATCTCCCATGCCGTTTCCACCATAGGCAGCAATGGGCTTCCCCATAGAACTTGCCAACCTGAATTCCTACAGGCTAGATGTGAGAGGCACATTCTGCTGCTTCCTCCCTAACAGTTAAGCTTGCTTCTGAAAGCTCAACCTCCGGGGACTCTGTTTGGCACAGATATAGAACACACTTTTCCAAGCCTGTTGGAAGGCCTTTGCAGTGTCATTTCTCATCTAATTTCCCAAACCAAACTGCTTGCAGCTCTAACTCCCTTCTAACTACCACTTCTTCGGTTCAGTGAGATATGCTGGATTCTAAACGGAGAAGCTTCTCTGACGATTTTTCACAGAGATTTTGAAACTGAAATCTCCCATGCCGTTTCCACCATAGGCAGCAATGGGCTTCCCCATAGAATTTGCCAACCTGAATTCCTACAGGCTAGATGTGAGAGGCACATTCTGCTGCTTCCTCCCTTAGAGTTAAACTTGCTTCTGAAAGCTCAACCTCCGGGGAGTTTCTTTGGCAGAGATATAGAACACACTTTTCCAAGCCTGTTGGAAGGCATTTGCAGTTTCATTTCGCGTCTAATTTCCCAAACCAAACTGCTTGCAGCTCTAACTCCCTTCTAACTACCACTTCTTCGGTTCAGTGAGATATGCTGGATTCTAAACGGAGAAGCTTCTCTGACGCTTTTTCACAGAGATTTTGAAACTGAAATTTCCAAACCCGTTTCCAACGAAGGCGCCAATGGGCTTCCCCATAGAACTTGCCAACCTGAATTCCTACAGGCTAGATGTGAGAGGCACATTCTGCTGCTTCCTCCCTTAGAGTTAAACGAGCTTCTGAAAGCTCAACCTCTGGGGAGTTTGTTTGGCAGAGATATAGAACACACTTTTCCAAGCCTGTTGGAAGGCATTTGCAGTTTCATTTCGCGTCTAATTTCCCAAACCAAAGTGCTTGCAGCTCTAACTGCCTTCTAACTACCACTTCTTCGGTTCAGTGAGATATGCTGGATTCTAAACGGAGAAGCTTCTCTGACGCTTTTTCACAGAGATTTTGAAACTGAAATCTCCCATGCCGTTTCCACCATAGGCAGCAATGGGCTTCCCCATAGAACTTGCCAACCTGAATTCCTACAGGCTAGATGTGAGAGGCACATTCTGCTGCTTCCTCCCTTAGAGTTAAACTAGCTTCTGAAAGCTCAACCTCCGGGGAGTTTGTTTGGCAGAGATATAGAACACACTTTTCCAAGCCTGTTGGAAGGCATTTGCAGTTTCATTTCGCGTCTAATTTCCCAAACCAAACTGCTTGCAGCTCTAACTCCCTTCTAACTACCGCTTCTTCGGTTCAGTGAGATATGCTGGATTCTAAACGGAGAAGCTTCTCTGACGCTTTTTCACAGAGATTTTGAAACTGAAATTTCCAAACCCGTTTCCAACGAAGGCGCCAATGGGCTTCCCCATAGAACTTGCCAACCTGAATTCCTACAGGCTAGATGTGAGAGGCACATTCTGCTGCTTCCTCCCTTAGAGTTAAACTAGCTTCTGAAAGCTCAACCTCCGGGGAGTTTGTTTGGCAGAGATATAGAACACACTTTTCCAAGCCTGTTGGAAGGCATTTGCAGTTTCATTTCGCGTCTAATTTCCCAAACCAAACTGCTTGCAGCTCTAACTGCCTTCTAACTACCACTTCTTCGGTTCAGTGAGATATGCTGGATTCTAAACGGAGAAGCTTCTCTGACGCTTTTTCACAGAGATTTTGAAACTGAAATCTCCCATGCCGTTTCCACCATAGGCAGCAATGGGCTTCCCCATAGAACTTGCCAACCTGAATTCCTACAGGCTAGATGTGAGAGGCACATTCTGCTGCTTCCTCCCTTAGAGTTAAACTAGCTTCTGAAAGCTCAAACTCCGGGGAGTTTGTTTGGCAGAGATATAGAACACACTTTTCCAAGCCTGTTGGAAGGCATTTGCAGTTTCATTTCGCGTCTAATTTCCCAAACCAAACTGCTTGCAGCTCTAACTGCCTTCTAACTACCACTTCTTCGGTTCAGTGAGATATGCTGGATTCTAAACGGAGAAGCTTCTCTGACGCTTTTTCACAGAGATTTTGAAACTGAAATCTCCCATGCCGTTTCCACCATAGGCAGCAATGGGCTTCCCCATAGAACTTGCCAACCTGAATTCCTACAGGCTAGATGTGAGAGGCACATTCTGCTGCTTCCTCCCTTAGAGTTAAACTAGCTTCTGAAAGCTCAACCTCCGGGGAGTTTGTTTGGCAGAGATATAGAACACACTTTTCCAAGCCTGTTGGAAGGCATTTGCAGTTTCATTTCGCGTCTAATTTCCCAAACCAAACTGCTTGCAGCTCTAACTGCCTTCTAACTACCACTTCTTCGGTTCAGTGAGATATGCTGGATTCTAAACGGAGAAGCTTCTCTGACGCTTTTTCACAGAGATTTTGAAACTGAAATCTCCCATGCTGTTTCCACCATAGGCAGCAATGGGCTTCCCCATAGAACTTGCCAACCTGAATTCCTACAGGCTAGATGTGAGAGGCACATTCTGCTGCTTCCTCCCTAAGAATTAAGCTTGCTTCTGAAAGCTCAACCTCCGGGGAGTCTGTTTGGCAGAGATATAGAACACACTTTTCCAAGCCTGTTGGAAGGCCTTTGCAGTGTCATTTCGCATCTAATTTCCCAAACCAAACTGCTTGCAGCTCTAACTCCCTTCTAACTACCACTTCTTCGGTTCAGTGAGATATGCTGGATTCTAAACGGAGAAGCTTCTCTGACGCTTTTTCACAGAAATTTTGAAACTGAAATTTCCAAACCCGTTTCATACGAAGGCGCCAATGGGCTTCCCCATAGAACTTGCCAACCTGAATTCCTACAGGCTAGATGTGAGAGGCACATTCTGCTGCTTCCGCCCTTAGAGTTAAACTAGCTTCTGAAATCTCAACCTCCGGGGAGTTTGTTTGGCAGAGATATAGAACACACTTTTCCAAGCCTGTTGGAAGGCATTTGCAGTTTCATTTCGCGTCTAATTTCCCAAACCAAACTGCTTGCAGCTCTAACTCCCTTCTAACTACCACTTCTTCGGTTCAGTGAGATATGCTGGATTCTAAACGGAGAAGCTTCTCTGACGCTTTTTCACAGAGATTTTGAAACTGAAATTTCCAAACCCGTTTCCAACGAAGGCGCCAATGGGCTTCCCCATAGAACTTGCCAACCTGAATTCCTACAGGCTAGATGTGAGAGGCACATTCTGCTGCTTCCTCCCTTAGAGTTAAACTAGCTTCTGAAAGCTCAACCTCCGGGGAGTCTGTTTGGCAGAGATATAGAACACACTTTTCCAAGCCTGTTGGAAGGCATTTGCAGTTTCATTTCGCGTCTAATTTCCCAAACCAAACTGCTTGCAGCTCTAACTCCCTTCTAACTACCACTTCTTCGGTTCAGTGAGATATGCTGGATTCTAAACGGAGAAGCTTCTCTGACGCTTTTACACAGAGATTTTGAAACTGAAATCTCCCATGCCATTTCCACCATAGGCAGCAATGGTCTTCCCATAGAACTTGCCAACCTGAATTCCTACAGGCTAGATGTGAGAGGCACATTCTGCTGCTTCCTCCCTAACAGTTAAGCTTGCTTCTGAAAGCTCAACCTCCGGGGACTCTGTTTGGCAAATATATAGAACACACTTTTCCAAGCCTGTTGGAAGGCATTTGCAGTTTCATTTCGCGTCTAATTTCCCAAACCAAACTGCTTGCAGCTCTAACTGCCTTCTAACTACCACTTCTTCGGTTCAGTGAGATATGCTGGATTCTAAACGGAGAAGCTTCTCTGACGCTTTTTCACAGAGATTTTGAAACTGAAATCTCCCATGCCGTTTCCACCATAGGCAGCAATGGGCTTCCCCATAGAACTTGCCAACCTGAATTCCTACAGGCTAGATGTGAGAGGCACATTCTGCTGCTTCCTCCCTTAGAGTTAAACTTGCTTCTGAAAGCTCAACCTCCGGGGAGTCTGTTTGGCAGAGATATAGAACACACTTTTCCAAGCCTGTTGGAAGGCATTTGCAGTTTCATTTCGCGTCTAATTTCCCAAACCAAACTGCTTGCAGCTCTAACTCCCTTCTAACTACCACTTCTTCGGTTCAGTGAGATATGCTGGATTCTAAACGGAGAAGCTTCTCTGACGCTTTTTCACAGAGATTTTGAAACTGAAATCTCCCATGCTGTTTCCACCATAGCCAGCAATGGGCTTCCCCATAGAACTTGCCAACCTGAATTCCTACAGGCTAGATGTGAGAGGCACATTCTGCTGCTTCCTCCCTTAGAGTTAAACAAGCTTCTGAAAGCTCAACCTCCGGGGAGCTTGTTTGGCAGAGATATAGAACACACTTTTCCAAGCCTGTTGGAAGGCATTTGCAGTTTCATTTCGCGTCTAATTTCCCAAACCAAACTGCTTGCAGCTCTAACTCCCTTCTAACTACCACTTCTTCGGTTCAGTGAGATATGCTGGATTCTAAACGGAGAAGCTTCTCTGACGCTTTTTCACAGAGATTTTGAAACTGAAATCTCCCATGCCGTTTCCACCATAGGCAGCAATGGGCTTCCCCATAGAACTTGCCAACCTGAATTCCTACAGGCTAGATGTGAGAGGCACATTCTGCTGCTTCCTCCCTTAGAGTTAAACTTGCTTCTGAAAGCTCAACCTCCGGGGAGTTTGTTTGGCAGAGATATAGAACACACTTTTCCAAGCCTGTTGGAAGGCATTTGCAGTTTCATTTCGCGTCTAATTTCCCAAACCAAACTGCTTGCAGCTCTAACTCCCTTCTAACTACCACTTCTTCGGTTCAGTGAGATATGCTGGATTCTAAACGGAGAAGCTTCTCTGACGCTTTTTCACAGAGATTTTGAAACTGAAATTTCCAAACCCGTTTCCAACGAAGGCGCCAATGGGCTTCCCCATAGAACTTGCCAACCTGAATTCCTACAGGCTAGATGTGAGAGGCACATTCTGCTGCTTCCTCCCTTAGAGTTAAACTAGCTTCTGAAAGCTCAACCTCCGGGGAGTTTGTTTGGCAGAGATATAGAACACACTTTTCCAAGCCTGTTGGAAGGCATTTGCAGTTTCATTTCGCGTCTAATTTCCCAAACCAAACTGCTTGCAGCTCTAACTGCCTTCTAACTACCACTTCTTCGGTTCAGTGAGATATGCTGGATTCTAAACGGAGAAGCTTCTCTGACGCTTTTTCACAGAGATTTTGAAACTGAAATCTCCCATGCCGTTTCCACCTTAGGCAGCAATGGGCTTCCCCATAGAACTTGCCAACCTGAATTCCTACAGGCAAGATGTGAGAGGCACATTCTGCTGCTTCCTCCCTAAGAGTTAAGCTTGCTTCTGAAAGCTCAACCTCCGGGGAGTCTGTTTGGCAGAGATATAGAACACACTTTTCCAAGCCTGTTGGAAGGCCTTTGCAGTGTCATTTCGCATCTAATTTCCCAAACCAAACTGCTTGCAGCTCTAACTCCCTTCTAACTACCACTTCTTCGGTTCAGTGAGATATGCTGGATTCTAAACGGAGAAGTTTCTCTGACGCTTTTTCACAGAGATTTTGAAACTGAAATCTCCCATGCCGTTTCCACCATAGGCAGCAATGGGCTTCCCCATAGAACTTGCCAACCTGAATTCCTACAGGCTAGATGTGAGAGGCACATTCTGCTGCTTCCTCCCTAAGAGTTAAGCTTGCTTCTGAAAGCTCAACCTCCGGGGAGTCTGTTTGGCAGAGATATAGAACACACTTTTCCAAGCCTGTTGGAAGGCCTTTGCAGTGTCATTTCGCATCTAATTTCCCAAACCAAACTGCTTGCAGCTCTAACTCCCTTCTAACTACCACTTCTTCGGTTCAGTGAGATATGCTGGATTCTAAACGGAGAAGCTTCTCTGACGCTTTTTCACAGAGATTTTGAAACTGAAATCTCCCATGCCGTTTCCACCATAGGCAGCAATGGGCTTCCCCATAGAACTTGCCAACCTGAATTCCTACAGGCTAGATGTGAGAGGCACATTCTGCTGCTTCCTCCCTTACAGTTAAACTTGCTTCTGAAAGCTCAACCTCCGGGGAGTTTGTTTGGCAGAGATATAGAACACACTTTTCCAAGCCTGTTGGAAGGCATTTGCAGTTTCATTTCGCGTCTAATTTCCCAAACCAAACTGCTTGCAGCTCTAACTGCCTTCTAACTACCACTTCTTCGGTTCAGTGAGATATGCTGGATTCTAAACGGAGAAGCTTCTCTGACGCTTTTTCACAGAGATTTTGAAACTGAAATCTCCCATGCCGTTTCCACCATAGGCAGCAATGGGCTTCCCCATAGAACTTGCCAACCTGAATTCCTACAGGCTAGATGTGAGAGGCACATTCTGCTGCTTCCTCCCTAACAGTTAAGCTTGCTTCTGAAAGCTCAACCTCCGGGGACTCTGTTTGGCACAGATATAGAACACACTTTTCCAAGCCTGTTGGAAGGCCTTTGCAGTGTCATTTCTCATCTAATTTCCCAAACCAAACTGCTTGCAGCTCTAACTCCCTTCTAACTACCACTTCTTCGGTTCAGTGAGATATGCTGGATTCTAAACGGAGAAGCTTCTCTGACGATTTTTCACAGAGATTTTGAAACTGAAATCTCCCATGCCGTTTCCACCATAGGCAGCAATGGGCTTCCCCATAGAATTTGCCAACCTGAATTCCTACAGGCTAGATGTGAGAGGCACATTCTGCTGCTTCCTCCCTTAGAGTTAAACTTGCTTCTGAAAGCTCAACCTCCGGGGAGTTTCTTTGGCAGAGATATAGAACACACTTTTCCAAGCCTGTTGGAAGGCATTTGCAGTTTCATTTCGCGTCTAATTTCCCAAACCAAACTGCTTGCAGCTCTAACTCCCTTCTAACTACCACTTCTTCGGTTCAGTGAGATATGCTGGATTCTAAACGGAGAAGCTTCTCTGACGCTTTTTCACAGAGATTTTGAAACTGAAATTTCCAAACCCGTTTCCAACGAAGGCGCCAATGGGCTTCCCCATAGAACTTGCCAACCTGAATTCCTACAGGCTAGATGTGAGAGGCACATTCTGCTGCTTCCTCCCTTAGAGTTAAACGAGCTTCTGAAAGCTCAACCTCTGGGGAGTTTGTTTGGCAGAGATATAGAACACACTTTTCCAAGCCTGTTGGAAGGCATTTGCAGTTTCATTTCGCGTCTAATTTCCCAAACCAAAGTGCTTGCAGCTCTAACTGCCTTCTAACTACCACTTCTTCGGTTCAGTGAGATATGCTGGATTCTAAACGGAGAAGCTTCTCTGACGCTTTTTCACAGAGATTTTGAAACTGAAATCTCCCATGCCGTTTCCACCATAGGCAGCAATGGGCTTCCCCATAGAACTTGCCAACCTGAATTCCTACAGGCTAGATGTGAGAGGCACATTCTGCTGCTTCCTCCCTTAGAGTTAAACTAGCTTCTGAAAGCTCAACCTCCGGGGAGTTTGTTTGGCAGAGATATAGAACACACTTTTCCAAGCCTGTTGGAAGGCATTTGCAGTTTCATTTCGCGTCTAATTTCCCAAACCAAACTGCTTGCAGCTCTAACTCCCTTCTAACTACCGCTTCTTCGGTTCAGTGAGATATGCTGGATTCTAAACGGAGAAGCTTCTCTGACGCTTTTTCACAGAGATTTTGAAACTGAAATCTCCCATGCCGTTTCCACCATAGGCAGCAATGGGCTTCCCCATAGAACTTGCCAACCTGAATTCCTACAGGCTAGATGTGAGAGGCACATTCTGCTGCTTCCTCCCTAACAGTTAAGCTTGCTTCTGAAAGCTCAACCTCCGGGGACTCTGTTTGGCACAGATATAGAACACACTTTTCCAAGCCTGTTGGAAGGCCTTTGCAGTGTCATTTCGCATCTAATTTCCCAAAACAAACTGCTTGCAGCTCTAACTCCCTTCTAACTACCACTTCTTCGGTTCAGTGAGATATGCTGGATTCTAAACGGAGAAGCTTCTCTGACGCTTTTTCACAGAGATTTTGAAACTGAAATCTCCCATGCCGTTTCCACCATAGGCAGCAATGGGCTTCCCCATAGAACTTGCCAACCTGAATTCCTACAGGCTAGATGTGAGAGGCACATTCTGCTGCTTCCTCCCTAAGAGTTAAGCTTGCTTCTGAAAGCTCAACCTCCGGGGAGTCTGTTTGGCAGAGATATAGAACACACTTTTCCAAGCCTGTTGGAAGGCCTTTGCAGTGTCATTTCGCATCTAATTTCCCAAAACAAACGGCTTGCAGCTCTAACTCCCTTCTAACTACCACTTCTTCGGTTCAGTGAGATATGCTGGATTCTAAACGGAGAAGCTTCTCTGACGCTTTTTCACAGAGATTTTGAAACTGAAATTTCCAAACCCGTTTCCAACGAAGGCGCCAACGGGCTTCCCCATAGAACTTGCCAACCTGAATTCCTACAGGCTAGATGTGAGAGGCACATTGTGCTGCTTCCTCCCGTAGAGTTAAACTAGCTTCTGAAAGCTCAACCTCCGGGGAGTCTGTTTGGCAGAGATATAGAACACACTTTTCCAAGCCTGTTGGAAGGCCTTTGCAGTTTCATTTCGCGTCTAATTTCCCAAACCAAATTGCTTGCAGCTCTAACTCCCTTCTAACTACCACTTCTTCGGTTCAGTGAGATATGCTGGATTCTAAACGGAGAAGCTTCTCTGACGCTTTTTCAGAGATTTTGAAACTGAAATCTCCCATGCCGTTTCCATCATAGGCAGCAATGGGCTTCCCCATAGAACTTGCCAACCCGAATTCCTACAGGCTAGATGTGAGAGGCACATTCTCCTGCTTCCTCCCTTAGAGTTAAACTAGCTTCTGAAAGCTCAACCTCCGGGGAGTCTGTTTGGCAGAGATTTAGAACACACTTTTCCAAGCCTGTTGGAAGGCCTTTGCAGTTTCATTTCGTGTCTAATTTCCCAAACCAAACTGCTTGCAGCTCTAACTCCCTTCTAACTACCACTTCTTCGGTTCAGTGAGATATGCTGGAATCTAAACGGAGAAGCTTCTCTGACGCTTTTTCACAGAGATTTTGAAACTGAAATCTCCCATGCCGTTTCCATCATAGGCAGCAATGGGCTTCCCCATAGAACTTGCCAACCCGAATTCCTACAGGCTAGATGTGAGAAGCACATTCTCCTGCTTCCTCCCTTAGAGTTAAACTAGCTTCTGAAAGCTCAACCTCCGGGGAGTCTGTTTGGCAGAGATATAGAACACACTTTTCCAAGCCTGTTGGAATGGACTTGCAGTTTCATTTCGCGACTAATTTCCCAAACCAAACTGCTTGCAGCTCTAACTCCCTTCTAACTACCACTTCTTCGGTTCTGTGAGATATGCTGGATTCTAAACGGAGAAGCTTCTCTGACTCTTTTTCACAGAGATTTTGAAACTGAAATCTCCCATGCCGTTTCCACCATAGGCAGCAATGGGCTTCCCCATAGAACTTGCCAACCTGAATTCCTACAGGCTAGATGTGAGAGGCACATTCTGCTGCTTCCTCTCTTAGAGTTAAACTAGCTTCTGAAAGCTCAACCTCCGGGGAGTCTGTTTGGCAGAGATATAGAACACACTTTTCCAAGCCTGTTGGAAGGCACTTGCAGTTTCATTTCGCGTCTAATTTCCCAAACCAAACTGCTTGCAGCTCTAACTCCCTTCTAACTACCACTTCTTCGGTTCTGTGAGATATGCTGGATTCTAAACGGAGAAGCTTCTCTGACGCTTTTTCACAGAGATTTTGAAACTGAAATCTCCCATGCCGTTTCCACCATAGGCAGCAATGGGCTTCCCCATAGAACTTGCCAACCTGAATTCCTACAGGCTAGATGTGAGAGGCACATTCTGCTGCTTCCTCCCTTAGAGTTAAACTAGCTTCTGAAACCTCAACCTCCGGGGAGTCTGTTTGGCAGAGATATAGAACATACTTTTCCAAGCCTGTTGGAAGGCACTTGCAGTTTCATTTCGCGTCTAATTTCCCAAACCAAACTGCTTGCAGCTCTAACTCCCTTCTAACTACCAATTCTTCGGTTCAGTGAGATATGCTGGATTCTAAACGGGGAAGCATCTCTGACGCTTTTTCACAGAGATTTTGAAACTGAAATCTCCCATGCCGTTTCCACCATAGGCAGCAACGGGCTTCCCCATAGAACTTGCCAACCTGAATTCCTACAGGCTAGATGTGAGAGGCACATTCTGCTGCTTCCTCCCTTAGAGTTAAACTAGCTTCTGAAAGCTCAACCTCCGGGGAGTCTGTTTGGCAGAGATATAGAACACACTTTTCCAAGCCTGTTGGAAGGCACTTGCAGTTTCATTTCGCGTCTGATTTCCCAAACCAAACTGCTTGCAGCTCTAACTCCCTTCTAACTACCACTTCTTCGGTTCTGTGAGATATGCTGGATTCTAAACGGAGAAGCTTCTCTGACGCTTTTTCACAGAGATTTTGAAACTGAAATCTCCCATGCCGTTTCCACCATAGGCAGCAATGGGCTTCCCCATAGAACTTGCCAACCTGAATTCCTACAGGCTAGATGTGAGAGGCACATTCTGCTGCTTCCTCCCTTAGAGTTAAACTAGCTTCTGAAAGCTTAACCTCCGGGGAGTCTGTTTGGCAGAGATATAGAACACACTTTTCCAAGCCTGTTGGAAGGCATTTGCAGTTTCATTTCGCGTCTAATTTCCTAAACCAAACTGCTTGCAGCTCTAACTCCCTTCTAACTACCAATTCTTCGGTTCAGTGAGATATGCTGGATTCTAAACGGGGAAGCATCTCTGACGCTTTTTCACAGAGATTTTGAAACTGAAATCTCCCATGCCGTTTCCACCATAGGCAGCAACGGGCTTCCCCATAGAACTTGCCAACCTGAATTCCTACAGGCTAGATGTGAGAGGCACATTCTGCTGCTTCCTCCCTTTGAGTTAAACTAGCTTCTGAAAGCTCAACCTCCGGGGAGTCTGTTTGGCAGAGATATAGAACACACTTTTTCAAGCCTGTTGGAAGGTCTTTGCAGTTTCATTTCGCGTCTAATTTCCCAAACCAAACTGCTTGCAGCTCTAACTCCCTTCTAACTACCACTTCTTCGGTTCTGTGAGATATGCTGGATTCTAAACGGAGAAGCTTCTCTGACGCTTTTTCACAGAGATTTTGAAACTGAAATCTCCCATGCCGTTTCCACCATAGGCAGCAATGGGCTTCCCCATAGAACTTGCCAACCTGAATTCCTAAAGGCTAGATGTGAGAGGCACATTCTGCTGCTTCCTCCCTTAGAGTTAAACTAGCTTCTGAAAGCTCAACCTCCGGGGAGTCTGTTTGGCAGAGATTTAGAACACACTTTTCCAAGCCTGTTGGAAGGCATTTGCAGTTTCATTTCGCGTCTAATTTCCCAAACCAAACTGCTTGCAGCTCTAACTCCCTTCTAACAACCACTTCTTCGGTTCAGTGAGATATGCTGGATTCTAAACGGAGAAGCTTCTCTGACGCTTTTTCACAGAGATTTTGAAACTGAAATCTCCCATGCCGTTTCCACCATAGGCAGCAATGGGCTTCCCATAGAACTTGCCAACCTGAATTCCTACAGGCTAGATGTGAGAGGCACATTCTGCTGCTTCCTCCCTTGAGTGAAACTTGCTTCTGAAAGCTCAATCTCCGGGGAGTCTGTTTGGCAGAGATATAGAACACACTTTTCCAAGCAGTTTCATTTCGCGTCTAATTTCCCAATCCAAACTGCTTGCAGCTCTAACTCCCTTCTAACTACCACTTCTTCGGTTCAGTGAGATATGCTGGATTCCAAACGGGGAAGCTTCTCTGACGCTTTTTCACAGAGATTTTGAAACTCAAATTTCGAAACCCGTTTCCAACGAAGGCAGCAATGGGCTTCCCCATAGAACTTGCCAACCTGAATTCCTACAGGCTAGATGTGAGAGGCACATTCTGCTGCTTCCTCCCTTAGAGTTAAACTTGCTTCTGAAAGCTCAACCTCCAGGGAGTCTGTTTGGCAGAGATATAGAACACACTTTTCCAAGCCTGTTGGAAGGCATTTGCAGTTTCATTTCGCGTCTAATTTCCCAATCCAAACTGCTTGCAGCTCTAACTCCCTTCTAACTACCACTTCTTCGGTTCAGTGAGATATGCTGGATTCTAAACGGGGAAGCTTCTCTGACGCTTTTTCACAGAGATTTTGAAAGTGAAATTTCCAAACCCGTTTCCAACGAAGGCGCCAATGGGCTTCACCATAGAACTTGCCAACCTGAATTCCTACAGGCTAGATGTGAGAGGCACATTCTGCTGCTTCCTCCCTTAGAGTTAAACTTGCTTCTGAAAGCTCAACCTCCGGGGAGTCTGTTTGGCAGAGATATAGAACACACTTTTCCAAGCCTGTTGGAAGGCACTTGCAGTTTCATTTCGCGTCTAATTTCCCAAACCAAACTGCTTGCAGCTCTAACTCCCTTCTAACTACCACTTCTTCGGTTCTGTGAGATATGCTGGATTCTAAACGGAGAAGCTTCTCCGACTCTTTTTCACAGAGATTTTGAAACTGAAATCTCCCATGCCGTTTCCACCACAGGCAGCAATGGGCTTCCCCATAGAACTTGCCAACCCGAATTCCTACAGGCTAGATGTGAGAGGCACATTCTGCTGCTTCCTCCCTTAGAGTTAAACTAGCTTCTGAAAGCTCAACCTCCGGGGAGTCTGTTTGGCAGAGATTTAGAACACACTTTTCCAAGCTTGTTGGAAGGCCTTTGCAGTTTCATTTCGCGTCTAATTTCCCAAACCAAACTGCTTGCAGCTCTAACTCCCTTCTAACTACCACTTCTTCGGTTCAGTGAGATATGCTGGAATCTAAACGGAGAAGCTTCTCTGACGCTTTTTCACAGAGATTTTGAAACTGAAATCTCCCATGCCGTTTCCACCATAGGCAGCAATGGGCTTCCCCATAGAACTTGCCAACCTGAATTCCTACAGGCTAGATGTGAGAGGCACATTCTGCTGCTTCCTCCCTTAGAGTTAAACTAGCTTCTGAAAGCTCAACCTCCGGGGAGTCTGTTTGGAAGAGATATAGAACACACTTTTCCAAGCCTGCTGGAAGGCACTTGCAGTTTCATTTCGCGTCTAATTTCCCAAACCAAACTGCTTGCAGCTCTAACTCCCTTCTAACTACCACTTCTTCGGTTCTGTGAGATATGCTGGATTCTAAACGGAGAAGCTTCTCCGACTCTTTTTCACAGAGATTTTGAAACTGAAATCTCCCATGCCGTTTCCACCATAGGCAGCAATGGGCTTCCCCATAGAACTTGCCAACCTGAATTCCTACAGGCTAGATGTGAGAGGCACATTCTCCTTCTTCCTCCCTTAGAGTTAAACTAGCTTCTGAAAGCTCAACCTCCGGGGAGTCTGTTTGGCAGAGATATAAAACACACTTTTCCAAGCCTGTTGGAAGGCATTTGCAGTTTCATTTCGCGTCTAATTTCCCAAACCAAACTGCTTGCAGCTCTAACTCCCTTCTAACTACCAATTCTTCGGTTCAGTGAGATATGCTGGATTCTAAACAGGGAAGCATCTCTGACGCTTTTTCACAGAGATTTTGAAACTGAAATCTCCCATGCCGTTTCCACCATAGGCAGCAACAGGCTTCCACATAGAACTTGCCAACCTGAATTCCTACAGGCTAGATGTGAGAGGCACATTCTGCTGCTTCCTCCCTTTGAGTTAAACTCGCTTCTGAAAGCTCAACCTCCGGGGAGTCTGTTTGGCAGAGATATAGAACACACTTTTCCAAGCCTGTTGGAAGGCCTTT
Organism: Cynocephalus volans; assembly: GCF_027409185.1. Lineage (NCBI taxonomy): Eukaryota > Metazoa > Chordata > Mammalia > Dermoptera > Cynocephalidae > Cynocephalus > Cynocephalus volans. Next base: position 160,674,420 of record NC_084467.1, on the reverse strand, counting down.
GCAGTTTCATTTCGCGTCTAATTTCCCAAACCAAACTGCTTGCAGCTCTAACTCCCTTCTAACTACCACTTCTTCGGTTCAGTGAGATATGCTGGATTCTAAACGGAGAAGCTTCTCTGACGCTTTATCACAGAGATTTTGAAACTGAAATTTCCAAACCCGTTTCCACCATAGGCAGCAATGGGCTTCCCATAGAACTTGCCAACCTGAATTCCTACAGGCTAGATGTGAGAGGCACATTCTGCTGCTTCCTCCCTTAGAGTTAAGCTTGCTTCTGAAAGCTCATCCTCCGGGGACTCTGTTTGGCAGAGGTATAGAACACACTTTTCCAAGCCTGTTGGAAGGCCTTTGCAGTTTCATTTCGCGTCTAATTTCCCAAACCAAACTGCTTGCAGCTCTAACTCCCTTCTAACTACCACTTCTTCGGTTCAGTGAGATATGCTGGATTCTAAACGGAGAAGCTTCTCTGACGCTTTTTCACAGAGATTTTGAAACTGAAATCTCCCATGCCGTTTCCACCATAGGCAGCAATGGGCTTCCCCATAGAACTTGCCAACCTGAATTCCTACAGGCTAGATGTGAGAGGCACATTCTGCTGCTTCCTCCCTTAGAGTTAAACTTGCTTCTGAAAGCTCCACCTCCGGGGAGTTTGTTTGGCAGAGATATAGAACACACTTTTCCAAGCCTGTTGGAAGGCATTTCCAGTTTCATTTCGCGTCTAATTTCCCAAACCAAACTGCTTGCAGCTCTAACTCCCTTCTAACTACCACTTCTTCGGTTCAGTGAGATATGCTGGATTCTAAACGGAGAAGCTTCTCTGACGCTTTTTCACAGAGATTTTGAAACTGAAATTTCCAAACCCGTTTCCAACGAAGGCGCCAATGGGCTTCCCCATAGAACTTGCCAACCTGAATTCCTACAGGCTAGATGTGAGAGGCACATTCTGCTGCTTCCTCCCTTAGAGTTAAACTAGCTTCTGAAAGCTCAACCTCCGGGGAGTTTGTTTGGCAGAGATATAGAACACACTTTTCCAAGCCTGTTGGAAGGCATTTGCAGTTTCATTTCGCGTCTAATTTCCCAAACCAAACTGCTTGCAGCTCTAACTGCCTTCTAACTACCACTTCTTCGGTTCAGTGAGATATGCTGGATTCTAAACGGAGAAGCTTCTCTGACGCTTTTTCACAGAGATTTTGAAACTGAAATCTCCCATGCCGTTTCCACCTTAGGCAGCAATGGGCTTCCCCATAGAACTTGCCAACCTGAATTCCTACAGGCAAGATGTGAGAGGCACATTCTGCTGCTTCCTCCCTAAGAGTTAAGCTTGCTTCTGAAAGCTCAACCTCCGGGGAGTCTGTTTGGCAGAGATATAGAACACACTTTTCCAAGCCTGTTGGAAGGCCTTTGCAGTGTCATTTCGCATCTAATTTCCCAAACCAAACTGCTTGCAGCTCTAACTCCCTTCTAACTACCACTTCTTCGGTTCAGTGAGATATGCTGGATTCTAAACGGAGAAGTTTCTCTGACGCTTTTTCACAGAGATTTTGAAACTGAAATCTCCCATGCCGTTTCCACCATAGGCAGCAATGGGCTTCCCCATAGAACTTGCCAACCTGAATTCCTACAGGCTAGATGTGAGAGGCACATTCTGCTGCTTCCTCCCTAAGAGTTAAGCTTGCTTCTGAAAGCTCAACCTCCGGGGAGTCTGTTTGGCAGAGATATAGAACACACTTTTCCAAGCCTGTTGGAAGGCCTTTGCAGTGTCATTTCGCATCTAATTTCCCAAACCAAACTGCTTGCAGCTCTAACTCCCTTCTAACTACCACTTCTTCGGTTCAGTGAGATATGCTGGATTCTAAACGGAGAAGCTTCTCTGACGCTTTTTCACAGAGATTTTGAAACTGAAATCTCCCATGCCGTTTCCACCATAGGCAGCAATGGGCTTCCCCATAGAACTTGCCAACCTGAATTCCTACAGGCTAGATGTGAGAGGCACATTCTGCTGCTTCCTCCCTTAGAGTTAAACTTGCTTCTGAAAGCTCAACCTCCGGGGAGTTTGTTTGGCAGAGATATAGAACACACTTTTCCAAGCCTGTTGGAAGGCATTTGCAGTTTCATTTCGCGTCTAATTTCCCAAACCAAACTGCTTGCAGCTCTAACTGCCTTCTAACTACCACTTCTTCGGTTCAGTGAGATATGCTGGATTCTAAACGGAGAAGCTTCTCTGACGCTTTTTCACAGAGATTTTGAAACTGAAATCTCCCATGCCGTTTCCACCATAGGCAGCAATGGGCTTCCCCATAGAACTTGCCAACCTGAATTCCTACAGGCTAGATGTGAGAGGCACATTCTGCTGCTTCCTCCCTAACAGTTAAGCTTGCTTCTGAAAGCTCAACCTCCGGGGACTCTGTTTGGCACAGATATAGAACACACTTTTCCAAGCCTGTTGGAAGGCCTTTGCAGTGTCATTTCTCATCTAATTTCCCAAACCAAACTGCTTGCAGCTCTAACTCCCTTCTAACTACCACTTCTTCGGTTCAGTGAGATATGCTGGATTCTAAACGGAGAAGCTTCTCTGACGATTTTTCACAGAGATTTTGAAACTGAAATCTCCCATGCCGTTTCCACCATAGGCAGCAATGGGCTTCCCCATAGAATTTGCCAACCTGAATTCCTACAGGCTAGATGTGAGAGGCACATTCTGCTGCTTCCTCCCTTAGAGTTAAACTTGCTTCTGAAAGCTCAACCTCCGGGGAGTTTCTTTGGCAGAGATATAGAACACACTTTTCCAAGCCTGTTGGAAGGCATTTGCAGTTTCATTTCGCGTCTAATTTCCCAAACCAAACTGCTTGCAGCTCTAACTCCCTTCTAACTACCACTTCTTCGGTTCAGTGAGATATGCTGGATTCTAAACGGAGAAGCTTCTCTGACGCTTTTTCACAGAGATTTTGAAACTGAAATTTCCAAACCCGTTTCCAACGAAGGCGCCAATGGGCTTCCCCATAGAACTTGCCAACCTGAATTCCTACAGGCTAGATGTGAGAGGCACATTCTGCTGCTTCCTCCCTTAGAGTTAAACGAGCTTCTGAAAGCTCAACCTCTGGGGAGTTTGTTTGGCAGAGATATAGAACACACTTTTCCAAGCCTGTTGGAAGGCATTTGCAGTTTCATTTCGCGTCTAATTTCCCAAACCAAAGTGCTTGCAGCTCTAACTGCCTTCTAACTACCACTTCTTCGGTTCAGTGAGATATGCTGGATTCTAAACGGAGAAGCTTCTCTGACGCTTTTTCACAGAGATTTTGAAACTGAAATCTCCCATGCCGTTTCCACCATAGGCAGCAATGGGCTTCCCCATAGAACTTGCCAACCTGAATTCCTACAGGCTAGATGTGAGAGGCACATTCTGCTGCTTCCTCCCTTAGAGTTAAACTAGCTTCTGAAAGCTCAACCTCCGGGGAGTTTGTTTGGCAGAGATATAGAACACACTTTTCCAAGCCTGTTGGAAGGCATTTGCAGTTTCATTTCGCGTCTAATTTCCCAAACCAAACTGCTTGCAGCTCTAACTCCCTTCTAACTACCGCTTCTTCGGTTCAGTGAGATATGCTGGATTCTAAACGGAGAAGCTTCTCTGACGCTTTTTCACAGAGATTTTGAAACTGAAATCTCCCATGCCGTTTCCACCATAGGCAGCAATGGGCTTCCCCATAGAACTTGCCAACCTGAATTCCTACAGGCTAGATGTGAGAGGCACATTCTGCTGCTTCCTCCCTAACAGTTAAGCTTGCTTCTGAAAGCTCAACCTCCGGGGACTCTGTTTGGCACAGATATAGAACACACTTTTCCAAGCCTGTTGGAAGGCCTTTGCAGTGTCATTTCGCAACTAATTTCCCAAAACAAACTGCTTGCAGCTCTAACTCCCTTCTAACTACCACTTCTTCGGTTCAGTGAGATATGCTGGATTCTAAACGGAGAAGCTTCTCTGACGCTTTTTCACAGAGATTTTGAAACTGAAATCTCCCATGCCGTTTCCACCATAGGCAGCAATGGGCTTCCCCATAGAACTTGCCAACCTGAATTCCTACAGGCTAGATGTGAGAGGCACATTCTGCTGCTTCCTCCCTAAGAGTTAAGCTTGCTTCTGAAAGCTCAACCTCCGGGGAGTCTGTTTGGCAGAGATATAGAACACACTTTTCCAAGCCTGTTGGAAGGCCTTTGCAGTGTCATTTCGCATCTAATTTCCCAAAACAAACGGCTTGCAGCTCTAACTCCCTTCTAACTACCACTTCTTCGGTTCAGTGAGATATGCTGGATTCTAAACGGAGAAGCTTCTCTGACGCTTTTTCACAGAGATTTTGAAACTGAAATTTCCAAACCCGTTTCCAACGAAGGCGCCAACGGGCTTCCCCATAGAACTTGCCAACCTGAATTCCTACAGGCTAGATGTGAGAGGCACATTGTGCTGCTTCCTCCCGTAGAGTTAAACTAGCTTCTGAAAGCTCAACCTCCGGGGAGTCTGTTTGGCAGAGATATAGAACACACTTTTCCAAGCCTGTTGGAAGGCCTTTGCAGTTTCATTTCGCGTCTAATTTCCCAAACCAAATTGCTTGCAGCTCTAACTCCCTTCTAACTACCACTTCTTCGGTTCAGTGAGATATGCTGGATTCTAAACGGAGAAGCTTCTCTGACGCTTTTTCAGAGATTTTGAAACTGAAATCTCCCATGCCGTTTCCATCATAGGCAGCAATGGGCTTCCCCATAGAACTTGCCAACCCGAATTCCTACAGGCTAGATGTGAGAGGCACATTCTCCTGCTTCCTCCCTTAGAGTTAAACTAGCTTCTGAAAGCTCAACCTCCGGGGAGTCTGTTTGGCAGAGATTTAGAACACACTTTTCCAAGCCTGTTGGAAGGCCTTTGCAGTTTCATTTCGTGTCTAATTTCCCAAACCAAACTGCTTGCAGCTCTAACTCCCTTCTAACTACCACTTCTTCGGTTCAGTGAGATATGCTGGAATCTAAACGGAGAAGCTTCTCTGACGCTTTTTCACAGAGATTTTGAAACTGAAATCTCCCATGCCGTTTCCATCATAGGCAGCAATGGGCTTCCCCATAGAACTTGCCAACCCGAATTCCTACAGGCTAGATGTGAGAAGCACATTCTCCTGCTTCCTCCCTTAGAGTTAAACTAGCTTCTGAAAGCTCAACCTCCGGGGAGTCTGTTTGGCAGAGATATAGAACACACTTTTCCAAGCCTGTTGGAATGGACTTGCAGTTTCATTTCGCGACTAATTTCCCAAACCAAACTGCTTGCAGCTCTAACTCCCTTCTAACTACCACTTCTTCGGTTCTGTGAGATATGCTGGATTCTAAACGGAGAAGCTTCTCTGACTCTTTTTCACAGAGATTTTGAAACTGAAATCTCCCATGCCGTTTCCACCATAGGCAGCAATGGGCTTCCCCATAGAACTTGCCAACCTGAATTCCTACAGGCTAGATGTGAGAGGCACATTCTGCTGCTTCCTCTCTTAGAGTTAAACTAGCTTCTGAAAGCTCAACCTCCGGGGAGTCTGTTTGGCAGAGATATAGAACACACTTTTCCAAGCCTGTTGGAAGGCACTTGCAGTTTCATTTCGCGTCTAATTTCCCAAACCAAACTGCTTGCAGCTCTAACTCCCTTCTAACTACCACTTCTTCGGTTCTGTGAGATATGCTGGATTCTAAACGGAGAAGCTTCTCTGACGCTTTTTCACAGAGATTTTGAAACTGAAATCTCCCATGCCGTTTCCACCATAGGCAGCAATGGGCTTCCCCATAGAACTTGCCAACCTGAATTCCTACAGGCTAGATGTGAGAGGCACATTCTGCTGCTTCCTCCCTTAGAGTTAAACTAGCTTCTGAAACCTCAACCTCCGGGGAGTCTGTTTGGCAGAGATATAGAACATACTTTTCCAAGCCTGTTGGAAGGCACTTGCAGTTTCATTTCGCGTCTAATTTCCCAAACCAAACTGCTTGCAGCTCTAACTCCCTTCTAACTACCAATTCTTCGGTTCAGTGAGATATGCTGGATTCTAAACGGGGAAGCATCTCTGACGCTTTTTCACAGAGATTTTGAAACTGAAATCTCCCATGCCGTTTCCACCATAGGCAGCAACGGGCTTCCCCATAGAACTTGCCAACCTGAATTCCTACAGGCTAGATGTGAGAGGCACATTCTGCTGCTTCCTCCCTTAGAGTTAAACTAGCTTCTGAAAGCTCAACCTCCGGGGAGTCTGTTTGGCAGAGATATAGAACACACTTTTCCAAGCCTGTTGGAAGGCACTTGCAGTTTCATTTCGCGTCTGATTTCCCAAACCAAACTGCTTGCAGCTCTAACTCCCTTCTAACTACCACTTCTTCGGTTCTGTGAGATATGCTGGATTCTAAACGGAGAAGCTTCTCTGACGCTTTTTCACAGAGATTTTGAAACTGAAATCTCCCATGCCGTTTCCACCATAGGCAGCAATGGGCTTCCCCATAGAACTTGCCAACCTGAATTCCTACAGGCTAGATGTGAGAGGCACATTCTGCTGCTTCCTCCCTTAGAGTTAAACTAGCTTCTGAAAGCTTAACCTCCGGGGAGTCTGTTTGGCAGAGATATAGAACACACTTTTCCAAGCCTGTTGGAAGGCATTTGCAGTTTCATTTCGCGTCTAATTTCCTAAACCAAACTGCTTGCAGCTCTAACTCCCTTCTAACTACCAATTCTTCGGTTCAGTGAGATATGCTGGATTCTAAACGGGGAAGCATCTCTGACGCTTTTTCACAGAGATTTTGAAACTGAAATCTCCCATGCCGTTTCCACCATAGGCAGCAACGGGCTTCCCCATAGAACTTGCCAACCTGAATTCCTACAGGCTAGATGTGAGAGGCACATTCTGCTGCTTCCTCCCTTTGAGTTAAACTAGCTTCTGAAAGCTCAACCTCCGGGGAGTCTGTTTGGCAGAGATATAGAACACACTTTTTCAAGCCTGTTGGAAGGTCTTTGCAGTTTCATTTCGCGTCTAATTTCCCAAACCAAACTGCTTGCAGCTCTAACTCCCTTCTAACTACCACTTCTTCGGTTCTGTGAGATATGCTGGATTCTAAACGGAGAAGCTTCTCTGACGCTTTTTCACAGAGATTTTGAAACTGAAATCTCCCATGCCGTTTCCACCATAGGCAGCAATGGGCTTCCCCATAGAACTTGCCAACCTGAATTCCTAAAGGCTAGATGTGAGAGGCACATTCTGCTGCTTCCTCCCTTAGAGTTAAACTAGCTTCTGAAAGCTCAACCTCCGGGGAGTCTGTTTGGCAGAGATTTAGAACACACTTTTCCAAGCCTGTTGGAAGGCATTTGCAGTTTCATTTCGCGTCTAATTTCCCAAACCAAACTGCTTGCAGCTCTAACTCCCTTCTAACAACCACTTCTTCGGTTCAGTGAGATATGCTGGATTCTAAACGGAGAAGCTTCTCTGACGCTTTTTCACAGAGATTTTGAAACTGAAATCTCCCATGCCGTTTCCACCATAGGCAGCAATGGGCTTCCCATAGAACTTGCCAACCTGAATTCCTACAGGCTAGATGTGAGAGGCACATTCTGCTGCTTCCTCCCTTGAGTGAAACTTGCTTCTGAAAGCTCAATCTCCGGGGAGTCTGTTTGGCAGAGATATAGAACACACTTTTCCAAGCAGTTTCATTTCGCGTCTAATTTCCCAATCCAAACTGCTTGCAGCTCTAACTCCCTTCTAACTACCACTTCTTCGGTTCAGTGAGATATGCTGGATTCCAAACGGGGAAGCTTCTCTGACGCTTTTTCACAGAGATTTTGAAACTCAAATTTCGAAACCCGTTTCCAACGAAGGCAGCAATGGGCTTCCCCATAGAACTTGCCAACCTGAATTCCTACAGGCTAGATGTGAGAGGCACATTCTGCTGCTTCCTCCCTTAGAGTTAAACTTGCTTCTGAAAGCTCAACCTCCAGGGAGTCTGTTTGGCAGAGATATAGAACACACTTTTCCAAGCCTGTTGGAAGGCATTTGCAGTTTCATTTCGCGTCTAATTTCCCAATCCAAACTGCTTGCAGCTCTAACTCCCTTCTAACTACCACTTCTTCGGTTCAGTGAGATATGCTGGATTCTAAACGGGGAAGCTTCTCTGACGCTTTTTCACAGAGATTTTGAAAGTGAAATTTCCAAACCCGTTTCCAACGAAGGCGCCAATGGGCTTCACCATAGAACTTGCCAACCTGAATTCCTACAGGCTAGATGTGAGAGGCACATTCTGCTGCTTCCTCCCTTAGAGTTAAACTTGCTTCTGAAAGCTCAACCTCCGGGGAGTCTGTTTGGCAGAGATATAGAACACACTTTTCCAAGCCTGTTGGAAGGCACTTGCAGTTTCATTTCGCGTCTAATTTCCCAAACCAAACTGCTTGCAGCTCTAACTCCCTTCTAACTACCACTTCTTCGGTTCTGTGAGATATGCTGGATTCTAAACGGAGAAGCTTCTCCGACTCTTTTTCACAGAGATTTTGAAACTGAAATCTCCCATGCCGTTTCCACCACAGGCAGCAATGGGCTTCCCCATAGAACTTGCCAACCCGAATTCCTACAGGCTAGATGTGAGAGGCACATTCTGCTGCTTCCTCCCTTAGAGTTAAACTAGCTTCTGAAAGCTCAACCTCCGGGGAGTCTGTTTGGCAGAGATTTAGAACACACTTTTCCAAGCTTGTTGGAAGGCCTTTGCAGTTTCATTTCGCTTCTAATTTCCCAAACCAAACTGCTTGCAGCTCTAACTCCCTTCTAACTACCACTTCTTCGGTTCAGTGAGATATGCTGGAATCTAAACGGAGAAGCTTCTCTGACGCTTTTTCACAGAGATTTTGAAACTGAAATCTCCCATGCCGTTTCCACCATAGGCAGCAATGGGCTTCCCCATAGAACTTGCCAACCTGAATTCCTACAGGCTAGATGTGAGAGGCACATTCTGCTGCTTCCTCCCTTAGAGTTAAACTAGCTTCTGAAAGCTCAACCTCCGGGGAGTCTGTTTGGAAGAGATATAGAACACACTTTTCCAAGCCTGCTGGAAGGCACTTGCAGTTTCATTTCGCGTCTAATTTCCCAAACCAAACTGCTTGCAGCTCTAACTCCCTTCTAACTACCACTTCTTCGGTTCTGTGAGATATGCTGGATTCTAAACGGAGAAGCTTCTCCGACTCTTTTTCACAGAGATTTTGAAACTGAAATCTCCCATGCCGTTTCCACCATAGGCAGCAATGGGCTTCCCCATAGAACTTGCCAACCTGAATTCCTACAGGCTAGATGTGAGAGGCACATTCTCCTTCTTCCTCCCTTAGAGTTAAACTAGCTTCTGAAAGCTCAACCTCCGGGGAGTCTGTTTGGCAGAGATATAGAACACACTTTTCCAAGCCTGTTGGAAGGCATTTGCAGTTTCATTTCGCGTCTAATTTCCCAAACCAAACTGCTTGCAGCTCTAACTCCCTTCTAACTACCAATTCTTCGGTTCAGTGAGATATGCTGGATTCTAAACAGGGAAGCATCTCTGACGCTTTTTCACAGAGATTTTGAAACTGAAATCTCCCATGCCGTTTCCACCATAGGCAGCAACAGGCTTCCACATAGAACTTGCCAACCTGAATTCCTACAGGCTAGATGTGAGAGGCACATTCTGCTGCTTCCTCCCTTTGAGTTAAACTCGCTTCTGAAAGCTCAACCTCCGGGGAGTCTGTTTGGCAGAGATATAGAACACACTTTTCCAAGCCTGTTGGAAGGCCTTTGCAGTTTCATTTCGCGTCTAATTTCCCAAACCAAACTGCTTGCAGCTCTAACTCCCTTCTAACTACCACTTCTTCGGTTCAGTGAGATATGCTGGATTCTAAACGGAGAAGCTTCTCTGACGCTTTATCACAGAGATTTTGAAACTGAAATTTCCAAACCCGTTTCCACCATAGGCAGCAATGGGCTTCCCATAGAACTTGCCAACCTGAATTCCTACAGGCTAGATGTGAGAGGCACATTCTGCTGCTTCCTCCCTTAGAGTTAAGCTTGCTTCTGAAAGCTCATCCTCCGGGGACTCTGTTTGGCAGAGGTATAGAACACACTTTTCCAAGCCTGTTGGAAGGCCTTTGCAGTTTCATTTCGCGTCTAATTTCCCAAACCAAACTGCTTGCAGCTCTAACTCCCTTCTAACTACCACTTCTTCGGTTCTGTGAGATATGCTGGATTCTAAACGGAGAAGCTTCTCTGACGCTTTTTCACAGAGATTTTGAAACTGAAATCTCCCATGCCGTTTCCACCATAGGCAGCAATGGGCTTCCCCATAGAACTTGCCAACCTGAATTGCTACAGGCTTGATGTGAGAGGCACATTCTGCTGCTTCCTCCCTTAGAGTTAAACTTGCTTCTTAAAGCTCAACCTCCGGGGAGTCTGTTTGGCAGAGATATAGAACACACTTTTCCAAGCCTGTTGGAAAGCATTTGCAGTGTCATTTCGCGTCTAATTTCCCAAACCAAACTGCTTGCAGCTCTAACTCCCTTCTACTACCACTTCTTCGGTTCACTGAGATATGCTGGATTCTAAACGGGGAAGCTTCTCTGACGCTTTTTCACAGAGATTTTGAAACTGAAATTTCCAAACCCGTTTCCAACGAAGGCGCCAACGGGCTTCCCCATAGAACTTGCCAACCTGAATTCCTACAGGCTAGATGTGAGAGGCACATTGTGCTGCTTCCTCCCGTACAGTTAAACTAGCTTCTGAAAGCTCAACCTCCGGGGAGTCTGTTTGGCAGAGATATAGAACACACTTTTCCAAGCCTGTTGGAAGGCCTTTGCAGTTTCATTTCGCGTCTAATTTCCCAAACCAAACTGCTTGCAGCTCTAACTCCCTTCTAACTACCACTTCTTCGGTTCAGTGAGATATGCTGGATTCTAAACGGAGAAGCTTCTCTGACGCTTTTTCACAGAGATTTTGAAACTGAAATCTCCCATGCCGTTTCCATCATAGGCAGCAATGGGCTTCCCCATAGAACTTGCCAACCCGAATTCCTACAGGCTAGATGTGAGAGGCACATTCTCCTGCTTCCTCCCTTAGAGTTAAACTAGCTTCTGAAAGCTCAACCTCCGGGGAGTCTGTTTGGCAGAGATTTAGAACACACTTTTCCAAGCCTGTTGGAAGGCCTTTGCAGTTTCATTTCGTGTCTAATTTCCCAAACCAAACTGCTTGCAGCTCTAACTCCCTTCTAACTACCACTTCTTCGGTTCAGTGAGATATGCTGGAATCTAAACGGAGAAGCTTCTCTGACGCTTTTTCACAGAGATTTTGAAACTGAAATCTCCCATGCCGTTTCCATCATAGGCAGCAATGGGCTTCCCCATAGAACTTGCCAACCCGAATTCCTACAGGCTAGATGTGAGAAGCACATTCTCCTGCTTCCTCCCTTAGAGTTAAACTAGCTTCTGAAAGCTCAACCTCCGGGGAGTCTGTTTGGCAGAGATATAGAACACACTTTTCCAAGCCTGTTGGAATGGACTTGCAGTTTCATTTCGCGTCTAATTTCCCAAACCAAACTGCTTGCAGCTCTAACTCCCTTCTAACTACCACTTCTTCGGTTCTGTGAGATATGCTGGATTCTAAACGGAGAAGCTTCTCTGACGCTTTTTCACATAGATTTTGAAACTGAAATCTCCCATGCCGTTTCCACCATAGGCAGCAATGGGCTTCCCCATAGAACTTGCCAACCTGAATTCCTACAGGCTAGATGTGAGAGGCACATTCTGCTGCTTCCTCCCTTAGAGTTAAACTAGCTTCTGAAAGCTCAACCTCCGGGGAGTCTGTTTGGCAGAGATATAGAACACACTTTTCCAAGCCTGTTGGAAGGCATTTGCAGTTTCATTTCGCGTCTAATTTCCCAAACCAAACTGCTTGCAGCTCTAACTCCCTTCTAACTACCACTTCTTCGGTTCTGTGAGATATGCTGGATTCTAAACGGAGAAGCTTCTCTGACGCTTTTTCACAGAGATTTTGAAACTGAAATCTCCCATGCCGTTTCCACCATAGGCAGCAATGGGCTTCCCCATAGAACTTGCCAACCTGAATTCCTACAGGCTAGATGTGAGAGGCACATTCTCCTGCTTCCTCCCTTAGAGTTAAACTAGCTTCTGAAAGCTTAACCTCCGGGGAGTCTGTTTGGCAGAGATATAGAACACACTTTTCCAAGCCTGTTGGAAGGCATTTGCAGTTTCATTTCGCGTCTAATTTCCTAAACCAAACTGCTTGCAGCTCTAACTCCCTTCTAACTACCAATTCTTCGGTTCAGTGAGATATGCTGGATTCTAAACGGGGAAGCATCTCTGACGCTTTTTCACAGAGATTTTGAAACTGAAATCTCCCATGCCGTTTCCACCATAGGCAGCAACGGGCTTCCCCATAGAACTTGCCAACCTGAATTCCTACAGGCTAGATGTGAGAGGCACATTCTGCTGCTTCCTCCCTTTGAGTTAAACTAGCTCCTGAAAGCTCAACCTCCGGGGAGTCTGTTTGGCAGAGATATAGAACACACTTTTTCAAGCCTGTTGGAAGGTCTTTGCAGTTTCATTTCGCGTCTAATTTCCCAAACCAAACTGCTTGCAGCTCTAACTCCCTTCTAACTACCACTTCTTCGGTTCTGTGAGATAGGCTGGATTCTAAACGGAGAAGCTTCTCTGACGCTTTTTCACAGAGATTTTGAAACTGAAATCTCCCATGCCGTTTCCACCATAGGCAGCAATGGGCTTCCCCATAGAACTTGCCAACCTGAATTCCTAAAGGCTAGATGTGAGAGGCACATTCTGCTGCTTCCTCCCTTAGAGTTAAACTAGCTTCTGAAAGCTCAACCTCCGGGGAGTCTGTTTGGCAGAGATTTAGAACACACTTTTCCAAGCCTGTTGGAAGGCATTTGCAGTTTCATTTCGCGTCTAATTTCCCAAACCAAACTGCTTGCAGCTCTAACTCCCTTCTAACAACCACTTCTTCGGTTCAGTGAGATATGCTGGATTCTAAACGGAGAAGCTTCTCTGACGCTTTTTCACAGAGATTTTGAAACTGAAATCTCCCATGCCGTTTCCACCATAGGCAGCAATGGGCTTCCCATAGAACTTGCCAACCTGAATTCCTACAGGCTAGATGTGAGAGGCACATTCTGCTGCTTCCTCCCTTGAGTGAAACTTGCTTCTGAAAGCTCAACCTCCGGGGAGTCTGTTTGGCAGAGATATAGAACACACTTTTCCAAGCAGTTTCATTTCGCGTCTAATTTCCCAATCCAAACTGCTTGCAGCTCTAACTCCCTTCTAACTACCACTTCTTCGGTTCAGTGAGATATGCTGGATTCCAAACGGGGAAGCTTCTCTGACGCTTTTTCACAGAGATTTTGAAAACTAAAATTTCGAAACCCGTTTCCAACGAAGGCAGCAATGGGCTTCCCCATAGAACTTGCCAACCTGAATTCCTACAGGCTAGATGTGAGAGGCACATTCTCCTGCTTCCTCCCTTAGAGTTAAACTTGCTTCTGAAAGCTCAACCTCCGGGGAGTCTGTTTGGCAGAGATATAGAACACACTTTTCCAAGCCTGTTGGAAGGCACTTGCAGTTTCATTTCGCGTCTAATTTCCCAAACCAAACTGCTTGCAGCTCTAACTCCCTTCTAACTACCACTTCTTCGGTTCTGTGAGATATGCTGGATTCTAAACGGAGAAGCTTCTCCGACTCTTTTTCAGAGAGATTTTGAAACTGAAATCTCCCATGCCGTTTCCACCACAGGCAGCAATGGGCTTCCCCATAGAACTTGCCAACCCGAATTCCTACAGGCTAGATGTGAGAGGCACATTCTGCTGCTTCCTCCCTTAGAGTTAAACTAGCTTCTGAAAGCTCAACCTCCGGGGAGTCTGTTTGGCAGAGATTTAGAACACACTTTTCCAAGCCTGTTGGAAGGCCTTTGCAGTTTCATTTCGCGTCTAATTTCCCAAACCAAACTGCTTGCAGCTCTAACTCCCTTCTAACTACCACTTCTTCGGTTCAGTGAGATATGCTGGAATCTAAACGGAGAAGCTTCTCTGACGCTTTTTCACAGAGATTTTGAAACTGAAATCTCCCATGCCGTTTCCACCATAGGCAGCAATGGGCTTCCCCATAGAACTTGCCAACCTGAATTCCTACAGGCTAGATGTGAGAGGCACATTCTGCTGCTTCCTCCCTTAGAGTTAAACTAGCTTCTGAAAGCTCAACCTCCGGGGAGTCTGTTTGGAAGAGATATAGAACACACTTTTCCAAGCCTGCTGGAAGGCACTTGCAGTTTCATTTCTCGTCTAATTTCCCAAACCAAACTGCTTGCAGCTCTAACTCCCTTCTAACTACCACTTCTTCGGTTCTGTGAGATATGCTGGATTCTAAACGGAGAAGCTTCTCCGACTCTTTTTCACAGAGATTTTGAAACTGAAATCTCCCATGCCGTTTCCACCATAGGCAGCAATGGGCTTCCCCATAGAACTTGCCAACCTGAATTCCTACAGGCTAGATGTGAGAGGCACATTCTGCTGCTTCCTCCCTTAGAGTTAAACTAGCTTCTGAAAGCTCAACCTCCGGGGAGTCTGTTTGGAAGAGATATAGAACACACTTTTCCAAGCCTGTTGGAAGGCATTTGCAGTTTCATTTCGCGTCTAATTTCCCAAACCAAACTGCTTGCAGCTCTAACTCCCTTCTAACTACCAATTCTTCGGTTCAATGAGATATGCTGGATTCTAAACAGGGAAGCATCTCTGACGCTTTTTCACAGAGATTTTGAAACTAAAATCTCCCATGCCGTTTCCACCATAGGCAGCAACGGGCTTCCCCATAGAACTTGCCAACCTGAATTCCTACAGGCTAGATGTGAGAGGCACATTCTGCTGCTTCCTCCCTTAGACTTAAACTTGCTTCTGAAAGCTCAACCTCTGGGGAGTCTGTTTGGCAGAGATATAGAACACACTTTTCCAAGCCTGTTGGAAGGCATTTGCAGTTTCATTTCGCGTCTAATTTCCCAATCCAAACTGCTTGCAGCTCTAACTCCCTTCTAACTACCACTTCTTCGGTTCAGTGAGATATGCTGGATTCTAAACGGGGAAGCTTCTCTGACGCTTTTTCACAGAGATTTTGAAACTGAAATTTCCAAACCCGTTTCCAACGAAGGCGCCAATGGGCTTCCCCATAGAACTTGCCAACCTGAATTCCTACAGGCTAGATGTGAGAGGCACATTCTGCTGCTTCCTCCCTTAGTGTTAAACTTGCTTCTGAAAGCTCAACCTCCGGGGAGTCTGTTTGGCAGAGATATAGAACACACTTTTCCAAGCCTGTTGGAAGGCACTTGCAGTTTCATTTCGCGTCTAATTTCCCAAACCAAACTGCTTGCAGCTCTAACTCCCTTCTAACTACCACTTCTTCGGTTCTGTGAGATATGCTGGATTCTAAACCGAGAAGCTTCTCCGACTCTTTTTCACAGAGATTTTGAAACTGAAATCTCCCATGCCGTTTCCACCACAGGCAGCAATGGGCTTCCCCATAGAACTTGCCAACCCGAATTCCTACAGGCTAGATGTGAGAGGCACATTCTGCTGCTTCCTCCCTTAGAGTTAAACTAGCTTCTGAAAGCTCAACCTCCGGGGAGTCTGTTTGGCAGAGATATAGAACACACTTTTCCAAGCCTGTTGGAAGGCCTTTGCAGTTTCATTTCGCGTCTAATTTCCCAAACCAAACTGCTTGCAGCTCTAACTCCCTTCTAACTACCACTTCTTCGGTTCAGTGAGATATGCTGGATTCTAAACGGAGAAGCTTCTCTGACGCTTTTTCACAGAGATTTTGAAACTGAAATCTCCCATGCCGTTTCCATCATAGGCAGCAATGGGCTTCCCCATAGAACTTGCCAACCCGAATTCCTACAGGCTAGATGTGAGAGGCACATTCTCCTGCTTCCTCCCTTAGAGTTAAACTAGCTTCTGAAAGCTCAACCTCCGGGGAGTCTGTTTGGCAGAGATTTAGAACACACTTTTCCAAGCCTGTTGGAAGGCCTTTGCAGTTTCATTTCGTGTCTAATTTCCCAAACCAAACTGCTTGCAGCTCTAACTCCCTTCTAACCACCACTTCTTCGGTTCAGTGAGATATGCTGGAATCTAAACGGAGAAGCTTCTCTGACGCTTTTTCACAGAGATTTTGAAACTGAAATCTCCCATGCCGTTTCCATCATAGGCAGCAATGGGCTTCCCCATAGAACTTGCCAACCCGAATTCCTACAGGCTAGATGTGAGAAGCACATTCTCCTGCTTCCTCCCTTAGAGTTAAACTAGCTTCTGAAAGCTCAACCTCCGGGGAGTCTCTTTGGCAGAGATATAGAACACACTTTTCCAAGCCTGTTGGAATGCACTTGCAGTTTCATTTCGCGTCTAATTTCCCAAACCAAACTGCTTGCAGCTCTAACTCCCTTCTAACTACCACTTCTTCGGTTCTGTGAGATATGCTGGATTCTAAACGGAGAAGCTTCTCTGACTCTTTTTCACAGAGATTTTGAAACTGAAATCTCCCATGGCGTTTCCACCATAGGCAGCAATGGGCTTCCCCATAGAACTTGCCAACCTGAATTCCTACAGGCTAGATGTGAGAGGCACATTCTGCTGCTTCCTCTCTTAGAGTTAAACTAGCTTCTGAAAGCTCAACCTCCGGGGAGTCTGTTTGGCAGAGATATAGAACACACTTTTCCAAGCCTGTTGGAAGGCACTTGCAGTTTCATTTCGCGTCTAATTTCCCAAACCAAACTGCTTGCAGCTCTAACTCCCTTCTAACTACCACTTCTTCGGTTCTGTGAGATATGCTGAATTCTAAACGGAGAAGCTTCTCTGACGCTTTTTCACAGAGATTTTGAAACTGAAATCTCCCATGCCGTTTCCACCATAGGCAGCAATGGGCTTCCCCATAGAACTTGCCAACCTGAATTCCTACAGGCTAGATGTGAGAGGCACATTCTGCTGCTTCCTCCCTTAGAGTTAAACTAGCTTCTGAAACCTCAACCTCCGGGGAGTCTGTTTGGCAGAGATATAGAACATACTTTTCCAAGCCTGTTGGAAGGCACTTGCAGTTTCATTTCGCGTCTAATTTCCCAAACCAAACTGCTTGCAGCTCTAACTCCCTTCTAACTACCAATTCTTCGGTTCAGTGAGATATGCTGGATTCTAAACGGGGAAGCATCTCTGACGCTTTTTCACAGAGATTTTGAAACTGAAATCTCCCATGCCGTTTCCACCATAGGCAGCAACGGGCTTCCCCATAGAACTTGCCAACCTGAATTCCTACAGGCTAGATGTGAGAGGCACATTCTGCTGCTTCCTCCCTTAGAGTTAAACTAGCTTCTGAAAGCTCAACCTCCGGGGAGTCTGTTTGGCAGAGATATAGAACACACTTTTCCAAGCCTGTTGGAAGGCACTTGCAGCTTCATTTCGCGTCTAATTTCCCAAACCAAACTGCTTGCAGCTCTAACTCCCTTCTAACTACCACTTCTTCGGTTCTGTGAGATATGCTGGATTCTAAACGGAGAAGCTTCTCTGACGCTTTTTCACATAGATTTTGAAACTGAAATCTCCCATGCCGTTTCCACCATAGGCAGCAATGGGCTTCCCCATAGAACTTGCCAACCTGAATTCCTACAGGCTAGATGTGAGAGGCACATTCTGCTGCTTCCTCCCTTAGAGTTAAACTAGCTTCTGAAAGCTCAACCTCCGGGGAGTCTGTTTGGCAGAGATATAGAACACACTTTTCCAAGCCTGTTGGAAGGCTCTTGCAGTTTCATTTCGCGTCTAATTTCCCAAACCAAACTGCTTGCAGCTCTAACTCCCTTCTAACTACCACTTCTTCGGTTCTGTGAGATATGCTGGATTCTAAACGGAGAAGCTTCTCTGACGCTTTTTCACAGAGATTTTGAAACTGAAATTTCCAAACCCGTTTCCAAAGAAGGCGCCAATGGGCTTCCCCATAGAACTTGCCAACCTGAATTCCTACAGGCTAGATGTGAGAGGCACATTCTGCTTCTTCCTCCCTTAGAGTTAAGCTAGCTTCTGAAAGCTCAACCTCCGGGGAGTCTGTTTGGCAGAGATATAGAACACACTTTTCCAAGCCTGTTGGAAGGCATTTGCAGTTTCATTTCGCGTCTAATTTCCCAAACCAAACTGCTTGCAGCTCTAACTCCCTTCTAACTACCAATTCTTCGGTTCAGTGAGATATGCTGGATTCTAAACAGGGAAGCATCTCTGACGCTTTTTCACAGAGATTTTGAAACTGAAATCTCCCATGCCGTTTCCACCATAGGCAGCAACGGGCTTCCCCATAGAACTTGCCAACCTGAATTCCTACAGGCTAGATGTGAGAGGCACATTCTGCTGCTTCCTCCCTTTGAGTTAAACTCGCTTCTGAAAGCTCAACCTCCGGGGAGTCTGTTTGGCAGAGATATAGAACACACTTTTCCAAGCCTGTTGGAAGGCCTTTGCAGTTTCATTTCGCGTCTAATTTCCCAAACCAAACTGCTTGCAGCTCTAACTCCCTTCTAACTACCACTTCTTCGGTTCTGTGAGATATGCTGGATTCTAAACGGAGAAGCTTCTCTGACGCTTTTTCACAGAGATTTTGAAACTGAAATCTCCCATGCCGTTTCCACCATAGGCAGCAATGGGCTTCCCCATAGAACTTGCCAACCTGAATTGCTACAGGCTTGATGTGAGAGGCACATTCTGCTGCTTCCTCCCTTAGAGTTAAACTTGCTTCTGAAAGCTCAACCTCCGGGGAGTCTGTTTGGCAGAGATATAGAACACACTTTTCCAAGCCTGTTGGAAAGCATTTGCAGTGTCATTTCGCGTCTAATTTCCCAAACCAAACTGCTTGCAGCTCTAACTCCCTTCTAACCACCACTTCTTCGGTTCAGTGAGATATGCTGGAATCTAAACGGAGAAGCTTCTCTGACGCTTTTTCACAGAGATTTTGAAACTGAAATCTCCCATGCCGTTTCCATCATAGGCAGCAATGGGCTTCCCCATAGAACTTGCCAACCCGAATTCCTACAGGCTAGATGTGAGAAGCACATTCTCCTGCTTCCTCCCTTAGAGTTAAACTAGCTTCTGAAAGCTAAACCTCCGGGGAGTCTCTTTGGCAGAGATATAGAACACACTTTTCCAAGCCTGTTGGAATGCACTTGCAGTTTCATTTCGCGTCTAATTTCCCAAACCAAACTGCTTGCAGCTCTAACTCCCTTCTAACTACCACTTCTTCGGTTCTGTGAGATATGCTGGATTCTAAACGGAGAAGCTTCTCTGACTCTTTTTCACAGAGATTTTGAAACTGAAATCTCCCATGCCGTTTCCACCATAGGCAGCAATGGGCTTCCCCATAGAACTTGCCAACCTGAATTCCTACAGGCTAGATGTGAGAGGCACATTCTGCTGCTTCCTCTCTTAGAGTTAAACTAGCTTCTGAAAGCTCAACCTCCGGGGAGTCTGTTTGGCAGAGATATAGAACACACTTTTCCAAGCCTGTTGGAAGGCACTTGCAGTTTCATTTCGCGTCTAATTTCCCAAACCAAACTGCTTGCAGCTCTAACTCCCTTCTAACTACCACTTCTTCGGTTCTGTGAGATATGCTGAATTCTAAACGGAGAAGCTTCTCTGACGCTTTTTCACAGAGATTTTGAAACTGAAATCTCCCATGCCGTTTCCACCATAGGCAGCAATGGGCTTCCCCATAGAACTTGCCAACCTGAATTCCTACAGGCTAGATGTGAGAGGCACATTCTGCTGCTTCCTCCCTTAGAGTTAAACTAGCTTCTGAAACCTCAACCTCCGGGGAGTCTGTTTGGCAGAGATATAGAACATACTTTTCCAAGCCTGTTGGAAGGCACTTGCAGTTTCATTTCGCGTCTAATTTCCCAAACCAAACTGCTTGCAGCTCTAACTCCCTTCTAACTACCAATTCTTCGGTTCAGTGAGATATGCTGGATTCTAAACGGGGAAGCATCTCTGACGCTTTTTCACAGAGATTTTGAAACTGAAATCTCCCATGCCGTTTCCACCATAGGCAGCAACGGGCTTCCCCATAGAACTTGCCAACCTGAATTCCTACAGGCTAGATGTGAGAGGCACATTCTGCTGCTTCCTCCCTTAGAGTTAAACTAGCTTCTGAAAGCTCAACCTCCGGGGAGTCTGTTTGGCAGAGATATAGAACACACTTTTCCAAGCCTGTTGGAAGGCACTTGCAGCTTCATTTCGCGTCTAATTTCCCAAACCAAACTGCTTGCAGCTCTAACTCCCTTCTAACTACCACTTCTTCGGTTCTGTGAGATATGCTGGATTCTAAACGGAGAAGCTTCTCTGACGCTTTTTCACATAGATTTTGAAACTGAAATCTCCCATGCCGTTTCCACCATAGGCAGCAATGGGCTTCCCCATAGAACTTGCCAACCTGAATTCCTACAGGCTAGATGTGAGAGGCACATTCTGCTGCTTCCTCCCTTAGAGTTAAACTAGCTTCTGAAAGCTCAACCTCCGGGGAGTCTGTTTGGCAGAGATATAGAACACACTTTTCCAAGCCTGTTGGAAGGCTCTTGCAGTTTCATTTCGCGTCTAATTTCCCAAACCAAACTGCTTGCAGCTCTAACTCCCTTCTAACTACAACTTCTTCGGTTCTGTGAGATATGCTGGATTCTAAACGGAGAAGCTTCTCTGACGCTTTTTCACAGAGATTTTGAAACTGAAATCTCCCATGCCGTTTCCACCATAGGCAGCAATGGGCTTCCCCATAGAACTTGCCAACCTGAATTCCTACAGGCTAGATGTGAGAGGCACATTCTGCTGCTTCCTCCCTTAGAGTTAAACTAGCTTCTGAAAGCTTAACCTCCGGCGAGTCTGTTTGGCAGAGATATAGAACACACTTTTCCAAGCCTGTTGGAAGGCATTTGCAGTTTCATTTCGCGTCTAATTTCCTAAACCAAACTGCTTGCAGCTCTAACTCCCTTCTAACTACCAATTCTTCGGTTCAGTGAGATATGCTGGATTCTAAACGGGGAAGCATCTCTGACGCTTTTTCACAGAGATTTTGAAACTGAAATCTCCCATGCCGTTTCCACCATAGGCAGCAACGGGCTTCTCCATAGAACTTGCCAACCTGAATTCCTACAGGCTAGATGTGAGAGGCACATTCTGCTGCTTCCTCCCTTTGAGTTAAACTAGCTTCTGAAAGCTCAACCTCCGGGGAGTCTGTTTGGCAGAGATATAGAACACAATTTTTCAAGCCTGTTGGAAGGTCTTTGCAGTTTCATTTCGCGTCTAATTTCCCAAACCAAACTGCTTGCAGCTCTAACTCCCTTCTAACTACCACTTCTTCGGTTCTGTGAGATATGCTGGATTCTAAACGGAGAAGCTTCTCTGACGCTTTTTCACAGAGATTTTGAAACTGAAATCTCCCATGCCGTTTCCACCATAGGCAGCAATGGGCTTCCCCATAGAACTTGCCAACCTGAATTCCTAAAGGCTAGATGTGAGAGGCACATTCTGCTGTTTCCTCCCTTAGAGTTAAACTAGCTTCTGAAAGCTCAACCTCCGGGGAGTCTGTTTGGCAGAGATTTAGAACACACTTTTCCAAGCCTGTTGGAAGGCATTTGCAGTTTCATTTCGCGTCTAATTTCCCAAACCAAACTGCTTGCAGCTCTAACTCCCTTCTAACAACCACTTCTTCGGTTCAGTGAGATATGCTGGATTCTAAACGGAGAAGCTTCTCTGACGCTTTTTCACAGAGATTTTGAAACTGAAATCTCCCATGCCGTTTCCACCATAGGCAGCAATGGGCTTCCCATAGAACTTGCCAACCTGAATTCCTACAGGCTAGATGTGAGAGGCACATTCTGCTGCTTCCTCCCTTAGAGTTAAGCTTGCTTCTGAAAGCTCATCCTCCGGGGACTCTGTTTGGCAGAGGTATAGAACACACTTTTGCAAGCCTGTTGGAAGGCCTTTGCAGTGTCATTTCGCGTCTAATTTCCCAAACCAAACTGCTTGCAGCTCTAACTCCCTTCTAACTACCACTTCTTCGGTTCAGTGAGATATGCTGGATTCTAAACGGAGAAGCTTCTCTGACGCTTTTTCACAGAGATTTTGAAACTGAAATCTCCCATGCCGTTTCCACCGTAGGCAGCAATGGGCTTCCCCATAGAACTTGCCAACCTGAATTCCTACAGGCTAGATGTGAGAGGCACATTCTGCTTCTTCCTCCCTTAGAGTTAAACTAGCTTCTGAAAGCTCAACCTCCGGGGAGTCTGTTTGGCAGAGGTATAGAACACAATTTTCCAAGCCTGTTGGAAGGCATTTGCAGTTTCATTTCGTGTCTAATTTCCCAAACCAAACTGCTTGCAGCTCTAACTCCCTTCTAACTACCACTTCTTCGGTTCAGTGAGATATGCTGGATTCTATACGGAGAAGCTTCTCTGACGCTTTTTCACAGAGATTTTGAAACTGAAATTTCCAAACCCGTTTCCAAAGAAGGCGCCAATGGGCTTCCCCATAGAACTTGCCAACCTGAATTCCTACAGGCTAGATGTGAGAGGCACATTCTGCTTCTTCCTCCCTTAGAGTTAAGCTAGCTTCTGAAAGCTCAACCTCCGGGGAGTCTGTTTGGCAGAGATATAGAACACACTTTTCCAAGCCTGTTGGAAGGCATTTGCAGTTTCATTTCGTGTCTAATTTCCCAAACCAAACTGCTTGCAGCTCTAACTCCCTTCTAACTACCAATTCTTCGGTTCAGTGAGATATGCTGGATTCTAAACAGGGAAGCATCTCTGACGCTTTTTCACAGAGATTTTGAAACTGAAATCTCCCATGCCGTTTCCACCATAGGCAGCAACGGGCTTCCCCATAGAACTTGCCAACCTG
Organism: Cynocephalus volans; assembly: GCF_027409185.1. Lineage (NCBI taxonomy): Eukaryota > Metazoa > Chordata > Mammalia > Dermoptera > Cynocephalidae > Cynocephalus > Cynocephalus volans. Next base: position 160,651,440 of record NC_084467.1, on the reverse strand, counting down.
AATTCCTACAGGCTAGATGTGAGAGGCACATTCTGCTGCTTCCTCCCTTTGAGTTAAACTCGCTTCTGAAAGCTCAACCTCCGGGGAGTCTGTTTGGCAGAGATATAGAACACACTTTTCCAAGCCTGTTTGAAGGTCTTTGCAGTTCCATTTCGCGTCTAATTTCCCAAACCAAACTGCTTGCAGCTCTAACTCCCTTCTAACTACCACTTCTTCGGTTCAGTGAGATATGCTGGATTCTAAACGGAGAAGCTTCTCTGACGCTTTATCACAGAGATTTTGAAACTGAAATTTCCAAACCCGTTTCCACCATAGGCAGCAATGGGCTTCCCATAGAACTTGCCAACCTGAATTCCTACAGGCTAGATGTGAGAGGCACATTCTGCTGCTTCCTCCCTTAGAGTTAAGCTTGCTTCTGAAAGCTCATCCTCCGGGGACTCTGTTTGGCAGAGGTATAGAACACACTTTTCCAAGCCTGTTGGAAGGCCTTTGCAGTTTCATTTCGTGTCTAATTTCCCAAACCAAACTGCTTGCAGCTCTAACTCCCTTCTAACTACCACTTCTTCGGTTCTGTGAGATATGCTGGAATCTAAACGGAGAAGCTTCTCTGACGCTTTTTCACAGAGATTTTGAAACTGAAATCTCCCATGCCGTTTCCATCATAGGCAGCAATGGGCTTCCCCATAGAACTTGCCAACCCGAATTCCTACAGGCTAGATGTGAGAAGCACATTCTCCTGCTTCCTCCCTTAGAGTTAAACTAGCTTCTGAAAGCTCAACCTCCGGGGAGTCTGTTTGGCAGAGATATAGAACACACTTTTCCAAGCCTGTTGGAATGCACTTGCAGTTTCATTTCGCGTCTAATTTCCCAAACCAAACTGCTTGCAGCTCTAACTCCCTTCTAACTACCACTTCTTCGGTTCTGTGAGATATGCTGGATTCTAAACGGAGAAGCTTCTCTGACTCTTTTTCACAGAGATTTTGAAACTGAAATCTCCCATGCCGTTTCCACCATAGGCAGCAATGGGCTTCCCCATAGAACTTGCCAACCTGAATTCCTACAGGCTAGATGTGAGAGGCACATTCTGCTGCTTCCTCTCTTAGAGTTAAACTAGCTTCTGAAAGCTCAACCTCCGGGGAGTCTGTTTGGCAGAGATATAGAACACACTTTTCCAAGCCTGTTGGAAGGCACTTGCAGTTTCATTTCGCGTCTAATTTCCCAAACCAAACTGCTTGCAGCTCTAACTCCCTTCTAACTACCACTTCTTCGGTTCTGTGAGATATGCTGGATTCTAAACGGAGAAGCTTCTCTGACGCTTTTTCACAGAGATTTTGAAACTGAAATCTCCCATGCCGTTTCCACCATAGGCAGCAATGGGCTTCCCCATAGAACTTGCCAACCTGAATTCCTACAGGCTAGATGTGAGAGGCACATTCTGCTGCTTCCTCCCTTAGAGTTAAACTAGCTTCTGAAACCTCAACCTCCGGGGAGTCTGTTTGGCAGAGATATAGAACATACTTTTCCAAGCCTGTTGGAAGGCACTTGCAGTTTCATTTCGCGTCTAATTTCCCAAACCAAACTGCTTGCAGCTCTAACTCCCTTCTAACTACCAATTCTTCGGTTCAGTGAGATATGCTGGATTCTAAACGGGGAAGCATCTCTGACGCTTTTTCACAGAGATTTTGAAACTGAAATCTCCCATGCCGTTTCCACCATAGGCAGCAACGGGCTTCCCCATAGAACTTGCCAACCTGAATTCCTACAGGCTAGATGTGAGAGGCACATTCTGCTGCTTCCTCCCTTAGAGTTAAACTAGCTTCTGAAAGCTCAACCTCCGGGGAGTCTGTTTGGCAGAGATATAGAACACACTTTTCCAAGCCTGTTGGAAGGCACTTGCAGCTTCATTTCGCGTCTAATTTCCCAAACCAAACTGCTTGCAGCTCTAACTCCCTTCTAACTACCACTTCTTCGGTTCAGTGAGATATGCTGGATTCTAAACGGAGAAGCTTCTCTGACGCTTTTTCACAGAGATTTTGAAACTGAAATTTCCAAACCCGTTTCCAACGAAGGCGCCAATCGGCTTCCCCATAGAACTTGCCAACCCGAATTCCTACAGGGTAGAAGTGAGAGGCACATTCTGCTGCTTCCTCCCTTAGAGTTAAGCTAGCTTCTGAAAGGTCAACCTCCGGGGAGTCTGTTTGGCAGAGATATAGAACACACTTTTCCAAGCCTGTTGGAAGGCATTTGCAGTTTCATTTCGCATCTAATTTCCCAAACCAAACTGCGTGCAGCTCTAACTCCCTTCTAACTACCACTTCTTCGGTTCAGTGAGATATGCTGGATTCTAAACGGAGAAGCTTCTCTGACGCTTTTTCACAGAGATTTTGAAACTGAAATTTCCAAACCCGTTTCCAACGAAGGCGCCAATGGGCTTCCCCATAGAACTTGCCAACCTGAATTCCTACAGGCTAGATGTGAGAGGCACATTCTGCTGCTTCCTCCCTTAGAGTTAAGCTTGCTTCTGAAAGCTCATCCTCCGGGGACTCTGTTTGGCAGAGGTATAGAACACACTTTTCCAAGCCTGTTGGAAGGCCTTTGCAGTGTCATTTCGCGTCTAATTTCCCAAACCAAACTGCTTGCAGCTCTAACTCCCTTCTAACTACCACTTCTTCGGTTCAGTGAGATATGCTGGATTCTAAACGGAGAAGCTTCTCTGACGCTTTTTCACAGAGATTTTGAAACTGAAATCTCCCATGCCGTTTCCACCATAGGCAGCAATGGGCTTCCCCATAGAACTTGCCAACCTGAATTCCTACAGGCTAGATGTGAGAGGCACATTCTGCTGCTTCCTCCCTTGAGTGAAACTTGCTTCTGAAAGCTCAACCTCCGGGGAGTCTGTTTGGCAGAGATATAGAACACACTTTTCCAAGCAGTTTCATTTCGCGTCTAATTTCCCAATCCAAACTGCTTGCAGCTCTAACTCCCTTCTAACTACCACTTCTTCGGTTCAGTGAGATATGCTGGATTCCAAACGGGGAAGCTTCTCTGACGCTTTTTCACAGAGATTTTGAAACTAAAATTTCGAAACCCGTTTCCAACGAAGGCAGCAATGGGCTTCCCCATAGAACTTGCCAACCTGAATTCCTACAGGCTAGATGTGAGAGGCACATTCTGCTGCTTCCTCCCTTAGAGTTAAACTTGCTTCTGAAAGCTCAACCTCCGGGGAGTCTGTTTGGCAGAGATATAGAACGCACTTTTCCAAGCCTTTTGGAAGGCATTTGCAGTTTCATTTCACGTCTAATTTCCCAATCCAAACTGCTTGCAGCTCTAACTCCCTTCTAACTACCACTTCTTCGGTTCAGTGAGATATGCTGGATTCTAAACGGGGAAGCTTCTCTGACGCTTTTTCACAGAGATTTTGAAACTGAAATTTCCAAACCCGTTTCCAACGAAGGCGCCAATGGGCTTCCCCATAGAACTTACCAACCTGAATTCCTACAGGCTAGATGTGAGAGGCACATTCTGCTGCTTCCTCCCTTAGAGTTAAGCTGGCTTCTGAAAGCTCATCCTCCGGGGACTCTGTTTGGCAGAGGTATAGAACACACTTTTCCAAGCCTGTTGGAAGGCCTTTGCAGTTTCATTTCGCGTCTAATTTCCCAAACCAAACTGCTTGCAGCTCTAACTCCCTTCTAACTACCACTTCTTCGGTTCTGTGAGATATGCTGGATTCTAAACGGAGAAGCTTGTCTGACGCTTTTTCACAGAGATTTTGAAACTGAAATCTCCCATGCCGTTTCCACCATAGGCAGCAATGGGCTTCCCCATAGAACTTGCCAACCTGAATTGCTACAGGCTTGATGTGAGAGGCACATTCTGCTACTTCCTCCCTTAGAGTTAAACTTGCTTCTGAAAGCTCAACCTCCGGGGAGTCTGTTTGGCAGAGATATAGAACACACTTTTCCAAGCCTGTTGGAAAGCATTTGCAGTGTCATTTCGCGTCTAATTTCCCAAACCAAACTGCTTGCAGCTCTAACTCCCTTCTACTACCACTTCTTCGGTTCACTGAGATATGCTGGATTCTAAACGGGGAAGCTTCTCTGACGCTTTTTCACAGAGATTTTGAAACTGAAATTTCCAAACCCGTTTCCAACGAAGGCGCCAACGGGCTTCCCCATAGAACTTGCCAACCTGAATTCCTACAGGCTAGATGTGAGAGGCACATTGTGCTGCTTCCTCCCGTACAGTTAAACTAGCTTCTGAAAGCTCAACCTCCGGGGAGTCTGTTTGGCAGAGATTTAGAACACACTTTTCCAAGCCTGTTGGAAGGCATTTGCAGTTTCATTTCGCGTCTAATTTCCCAAACCAAACTGCTTGCAGCTCTAACTCCCTTCTAACAACCACTTCTTCGGTTCAGTGAGATAGGCTGGATTCTAAACGGAGAAGCTTCTCTGACGCTTTTTCACAGAGATTTTGAAACTGAAATCTCCCATGCCGTTTCCACCATAGGCAGCAATGGGCTTCCCCATAGAACTTGCCAACCTGAATTCCTAAAGGCTAGATGTGAGAGGCACATTCTGCTGCTTCCTCCCTTAGAGTTAAACTAGCTTCTGAAAGCTCAACCTCCGGGGAGTCTGTTTGGCAGAGATTTAGAACACACTTTTCCAAGCCTGTTGGAAGGCATTTGCAGTTTCATTTCGCGTCTAATTTCCCAAACCAAACTGCTTGCAGCTCTAACTCCCTTCTAACAACCACTTCTTCGGTTCAGTGAGATATGCTGGATTCTAAACGGAGAAGCTTCTCTGACGCTTTTTCACAGAGATTTTGAAACTGAAATCTCCCATGCCGTTTCCACCATAGGCAGCAATGGGCTTCCCATAGAACTTGCCAACCTGAATTCCTACAGGCTAGATGTGAGAGGCACATTCTGCTGCTTCCTCCCTTGAGTGAAACTTGCTTCTGAAAGCTCAACCTCCGGGGAGTCTGTTTGGCAGAGATATAGAACACACTTTTCCAAGCAGTTTCATTTCGCGTCTAATTTCCCAATCCAAACTGCTTGCAGCTCTAACTCCCTTCTAACTACCACTTCTTCGGTTCAGTGAGATATGCTGGATTCCAAACGGGGAAGCTTCTCTGACGCTTTTTCACAGAGATTTTGAAACTAAAATTTCGAAACCCGTTTCCAACGAAGGCAGCAATGGGCTTCCCCATAGAACTTGCCAACCTGAATTCCTACAGGCTAGATGTGAGAGGCACATTCTCCTGCTTCCTCCCTTAGAGTTAAACTTGCTTCTGAAAGCTCAACCTCCGGGGAGTCTGTTTGGCAGAGATATAGAACACACTTTTCCAAGCCTGTTGGAAGGCATTTGCAGTTTCATTTCGCGTCTAATTTCCCAATCCAAACTGCTTGCAGCTCTAACTCCCTTCTAACTACCACTTCTTCGGTTCAGTGAGATATGCTGGATTCTAAACGGGGAAGCTTCTCTGACGCTTTTTCACAGAGATTTTGAAACTGAAATTTCCAAACCCGTTTCCAACGAAGGCGCCAATGGGCTTCCCCATAGAACTTGCCAACCTGAATTCCTACAGGCTAGATGTGAGAGGCACATTCTGCTGCTTCCTCCCTTAGAGTTAAACTTGCTTCTGAAAGCTCAACCTCCGGGGAGTCTGTTTGGCAGAGATATAGAACACACTTTTCCAAGCCTGTTGGAAGGCACTTGCAGTTTCATTTCGCGTCTAATTTCCCAAACCAAACTGCTTGCAGCTCTAACTCCCTTCTAACTACCACTTCTTCGGTTCTGTGAGATATGCTGGATTCTAAACGGAGAAGCTTCTCCGACTCTTTTTCACAGAGATTTTGAAACTGAAATCTCCCATGCCGTTTCCACCACAGGCAGCAATGGGCTTCCCCATAGAACTTGCCAACCCGAATTCCTACAGGCTAGATGTGAGAGGCACATTCTGCTGCTTCCTCCCTTAGAGTTAAACTAGCTTCTGAAAGCTCAACCTCCGGGGAGTCTGTTTGGCAGAGATTTAGAACACACTTTTCCAAGCCTGTTGGAAGGCCTTTGCAGTTTCATTTCGCGTCTAATTTCCCAAACCAAACTGCTTGCAGCTCTAACTCCCTTCTAACTACCACTTCTTCGGTTCAGTGAGATATGCTGGAATCTAAACGGAGAAGCTTCTCTGACGCTTTTTCACAGAGATTTTGAAACTGAAATCTCCCATGCCGTTTCCACCATAGGCAGCAATGGGCTTCCCCATAGAACTTGCCAACCTGAATTCCTACAGGCTAGATGTGAGAGGCACATTCTGCTGCTTCCTCCCTTAGAGTTAAACTAGCTTCTGAAAGCTCAACCTCCGGGGAGTGTGTTTGGAAGAGATATAGAACACACTTTTCCAAGCCTGCTGGAAGGCACTTGCAGTTTCATTTCTCGTCTAATTTCCCAAACCAAACTGCTTGCAGCTCTAACTCCCTTCTAACTACCACTTCTTCGGTTCTGTGAGATATGCTGGATTCTAAACGGAGAAGCTTCTCCGACTCTTTTTCACAGAGATTTTGAAACTGAAATCTCCCATGCCGTTTCCACCATAGGCAGCAATGGGCTTCCCCATAGAACTTGCCAACCTGAATTCCTACAGGCTAGATGTGAGAGGCACATTCTGCTGCTTCCTCCCTTTGAGTTAAACTCGCTTCTGAAAGCTCAACCTCCGGGGAGTCTGTTTGGCAGAGATATAGAACACACTTTTCCAAGCCTGTTGGAAGGCATTTGCAGTTTCATTTCGCGTCTAATTTCCTAAACCAAACTGCTTGCAGCTCTAACTCCCTTCTAACTACCACTTCTTCGGTTCTGTGAGATATGCTGGAGTCTAAACGGAGAAGCTTCTCTGACGCTTTTTCACAGAGATTTTGAAACTGAAATCTCCCATGCCGTTTCCACCATAGGCAGCAATGGGCTTCCCCATAGAACTTGCCAACCTGAATTGCTACAGGCTTGATGTGAGAGGCACATTCTGCTGCTTCCTCCCTTAGAGTTAAACTTGCTTCTGAAAGCTCAACCTCCGGGGAGTCTGTTTGGCAGAGATATAGAACACACTTTTCCAAGCCTGTTGGAAAGCATTTGCAGTGTCATTTCGCGTCTAATTTCCCAAACCAAACTGCTTGCAGCTCTAACTCCCTTCTACTACCACTTCTTCGGTTCACTGAGATATGCTGGATTCTAAACGGGGAAGCTTCTCTGACGCTTTTTCACAGAGATTTTGAAACTGAAATTTCCAAACCCGTTTCCAACGAAGGCGCCAATGGGCTTCCCCATAGAACTTGCCAACCTGAATTCCTACCGGCTAGATGTGAGAGGCACATTGTGCTGCTTCCTCCCGTAGAGTTAAACTAGCTTCTGAAAGCTCAACCTCCGGGGAGTCTGTTTGGCAGAGATATAGAATACACTTTTCCAAGCCTGTTGGAAGGCCTTTGCAGTTTCATTTCGCGTCTAATTTCCCAAACCAAACTGCTTGCAGCTCTAACTCCCTTCTAACTACCACTTCTTCGGTTCAGTGAGATATGCTGGATTCTAAACGGAGAAGCTTCTCTGACGCTTTTTCACAGAGATTTTGAAACTGAAATCTCCCATGCCGTTTCCATCATAGGCAGCAATGGGCTTCCCCATAGAACTTGCCAACCCGAATTCCTACAGGCTAGATGTGAGAGGCACATTCTCCTGCTTCCTCCCTTAGAGTTAAACTAGCTTCTGAAAGCTCAACCTCCGGGGAGTCTGTTTGGCAGAGATTTAGAACACACTTTTCCAAGCCTGTTGGAAGGCCTTTGCAGTTTCATTTCGTGTCTAATTTCCCAAACCAAACTGCTTGCAGCTCTAACTCCCTTCTAACCACCACTTCTTCGGTTCAGTGAGATATGCTGGAATCTAAACGGAGAAGCTTCTCTGACGCTTTTTCACAGAGATTTTGAAACTGAAATCTCCGATGCCGTTTCCATCATAGGCAGCAATGGGCTTCCCCATAGAACTTGCCAACCCGAATTCCTACAGGCTAGATGTGAGAAGCACATTCTCCTGCTTCCTCCCTTAGAGTTAAACTAGCTTCTGAAAGCTCAACCTCCGGGGAGTCTCTTTGGCAGAGATATAGAACACACTTTTCCAAGCCTGTTGGAATGCACTTGCAGTTTCATTTCGCGTCTAATTTCCCAAACCAAACTGCTTGCAGCTCTAACTCCCTTCTAACTACCACTTCTTCGGTTCTGTGAGATATGCTGGATTCTAAACGGAGAAGCTTCTCTGACTCTTTTTCACAGAGATTTTGAAACTGAAATCTCCCATGCCGTTTCCACCATAGGCAGCAATGGGCTTCCCCATAGAACTTGCCAACCTGAATTCCTACAGGCTAGATGTGAGAGGCACATTCTGCTGCTTCCTCTCTTAGAGTTAAACTAGCTTCTGAAAGCTCAACCTCCGGGGAGTCTGTTTGGCAGAGATATAGAACACACTTTTCCAAGCCTGTTGGAAGGCACTTGCAGTTTCATTTCGCGTCTAATTTCCCAAACCAAACTGCTTGCAGCTCTAACTCCCTTCTAACTACCACTTCTTCGGTTCTGTGAGATATGCTGAATTCTAAACGGAGAAGCTTCTCTGACGCTTTTTCACAGAGATTTTGAAACTGAAATCTCCCATGCCGTTTCCACCATAGGCAGCAATGGGCTTCCCCATAGAACTTGCCAACCTGAATTCCTACAGGCTAGATGTGAGAGGCACATTCTGCTGCTTCCTCCCTTAGAGTTAAACTAGCTTCTGAAACCTCAACCTCCGGGGAGTCTGTTTGGCAGAGATATAGAACATACTTTTCCAAGCCTGTTGGAAGGCACTTGCAGTTTCATTTCGCGTCTAATTTCCCAAACCAAACTGCTTGCAGCTCTAACTCCCTTCTAACTACCAATTCTTCGGTTCAGTGAGATATGCTGGATTCTAAACGGGGAAGCATCTCTGACGCTTTTTCACAGAGATTTTGAAACTGAAATCTCCCATGCCGTTTCCACCATAGGCAGCAACGGGCTTCCCCATAGAACTTGCCAACCTGAATTCCTACAGGCTAGATGTGAGAGGCACATTCTGCTGCTTCCTCCCTTAGAGTTAAACTAGCTTCTGAAAGCTCAACCTCCGGGGAGTCTGTTTGGCAGAGATATAGAACACACTTTTCCAAGCCTGTTGGAAGGCACTTGCAGCTTCATTTCGCGTCTAATTTCCCAAACCAAACTGCTTGCAGCTCTAACTCCCTTCTAACTACCACTTCTTCGGTTCTGTGAGATATGCTGGATTCTAAACGGAGAAGCTTCTCTGACGCTTTTTCACATAGATTTTGAAACTGAAATCTCCCATGCCGTTTCCACCATAGGCAGCAATGGGCTTCCCCATAGAACTTGCCAACCTGAATTCCTACAGGCTAGATGTGAGAGGCACATTCTGCTCCTTCCTCCCTTAGAGTTAAACTAGCTTCTGAAAGCTCAACCTCCGGGGAGTCTGTTTGGCAGAGATATAGAACACACTTTTCCAAGCCTGTTGGAAGGCTCTTGCAGTTTCATTTCGCGTCTAATTTCCCAAACCAAACTGCTTGCAGCTCTAACTCCCTTCTAACTACCACTTCTTCGGTTCTGTGAGATATGCTGGATTCTAAACGGAGAAGCTTCTCTGACGCTTTTTCACAGAGATTTTGAAACTGAAATCTCCCATGCCGTTTCCACCATAGGCAGCAATGGGCTTCCCCATAGAACTTGCCAACCTGAATTCCTACCGGCTAGATGTGAGAGGCACATTCTGCTGCTTCCTCCCTTAGAGTTAAACTAGCTTCTGAAAGCTTAACCTCCGGGGAGTCTGTTTGGCAGAGATATAGAACACACTTTTCCAAGCCTGTTGGAAGGCATTTGCAGTTTCATTTCGCGTCTAATTTCCTAAACCAAACTGCTTGCAGCTCTAACTCCCTTCTAACTACCAATTCTTCGGTTCAGTGAGATATGCTGGATTCTAAACGGGGAAGCATCTCTGACGCTTTTTCACAGAGATTTTGAAACTGAAATCTCCCATGCCGTTTCCACCATAGGCAGCAACGGGCTTCCCCATAGAACTTGCCAACCTGAATTCCTACAGGCTAGATGTGAGAGGCACATTCTGCTGCTTCCTCCCTTAGAGTTAAGCTTGCTTCTGAAAGCTCATCCTCCGGGGACTCTGTTTGGCAGAGGTATAGAACACACTTTTCCAAGCCCGTTGGAAGGCCTTTGCAGTGTCATTTCGCGTCTAATTTCCCAAACCAAACTGCTTGCAGCTCTAACTCCCTTCTAACTACCACTTCTTCGGTTCAGTGAGATATGCTGGATTCTAAACGGAGAAGCTTCTCTGACGCTTTTTCACAGAGATTTTGAAACTGAAATCTCCCATGCCGTTTCCACCGTAGGCAGCAATGGGCTTCCCCATAGAACTTGCCAACCTGAATTCCTACAGGCTAGATGTGAGAGGCACATTCTGCTTCTTCCTCCCTTAGAGTTAAACTAGCTTCTGAAAGCTCAACCTCCGGGGAGTCTGTTTGGCAGAGGTATAGAACACAATTTTCCAAGCCTGTTGGAAGGCATTTGCAGTTTCATTTCGTGTCTAATTTCCCAAACCAAACTGCTTGCAGCTCTAACTCCCTTCTAACTACCACTTCTTCGGTTCTGTGAGATATGCTGGATTCTAAACGGAGAAGCTTCTCTGACGCTTTTTCACAGAGATTTTGAAACTGAAATTTCCAAACCCGTTTCCAAAGAAGGCGCCAATGGGCTTCCCCATAGAACTTGCCAACCTGAATTCCTACAGGCTAGATGTGAGAGGCACATTCTGCTTCTTCCTCCCTTAGAGTTAAGCTAGCTTCTGAAAGCTCAACCTCCGGGGAGTCTGTTTGGCAGAGATATAGAACACACTTTTCCAAGCCTGTTGGAAGGCATTTGCAGTTTCATTTCGCGTCTAATTTCCCAAACCAAACTGCTTGCAGCTCTAACTCCCTTCTAACTACCAATTCTTCGGTTCAGTGAGATATGCTGGAGTCTAAACGGAGAAGCTTCTCTGACGCTTTTTCACAGAGATTTTGAAACTGAAATCTCCCATGCCGTTTCCACCATAGGCAGCAATGGGCTTCCCCATAGAACTTGCCAACCTGAATTGCTACAGGCTTGATGTGAGAGGCACATTCTGCTGCTTCCTCCCTTAGAGTTAAACTTGCTTCTGAAAGCTCAACCTCCGGGGAGTCTGTTTGGCAGAGATATAGAACACAATTTTCCAAGCCTGTTGGAAAGCATTTGCAGTGTCATTTCGCGTCTAATTTCCCAAACCAAACTGCTTGCAGCTCTAACTCCCTTCTACTACCACTTCTTCGGTTCACTGAGATATGCTGGATTCTAAACGGGGAAGCTTCTCTGACGCTTTTTCACAGAGATTTTGAAACTGAAATCTCCCATGCCGTTTCCATCATAGGCAGCAATGGGCTTCCCCATAGAACTTGCCAACCCGAATTCCTACAGGCTAGATGTGAGAGGCACATTCTCCTGCTTCCTCCCTTAGAGTTAAACTAGCTTCTGAAAGCTCAACCTCCGGGGAGTCTGTTTGGCAGAGATTTAGAACACACTTTTCCAAGCCTGTTGGAAGGCCTTTGCAGTTTCATTTCGTGTCTAATTTCCCAAACCAAACTGCTTGCAGCTCTAACTCCCTTCTAACTACCACTTCTTCGGTTCAGTGAGATATGCTGGAATCTAAACGGAGAAGCTTCTCTGACGCTTTTTCACAGAGATTTTGAAACTGAAATCTCCCATGCCGTTTCCATCATAGGCAGCAATGGGCTTCCCCATAGAACTTGCCAACCCGAATTCCTACAGGCTAGATGTGAGAAGCACATTCTCCTGCTTCCTCCCTTAGAGTTAAACTAGCTTCTGAAAGCTCAACCTCCGGGGAGTCTGTTTGGCAGAGATATAGAACACACTTTTCCAAGCCTGTTGGAATGCACTTGCAGTTTCATTTCGCGTCTAATTTCCCAAACCAAACTGCTTGCAGCTCTAACTCCCTTCTAACTACCACTTCTTCGGTTCTGTGAGATATGCTGGATTCTAAACGGAGAAGCTTCTCTGACTCTTTTTCACAGAGATTTTGAAACTGAAATCTCCCATGCCGTTTCCACCATAGGCAGCAATGGGCTTCCCCATAGAACTTGCCAACCTGAATTCCTACAGGCTAGATGTGAGAGGCACATTCTGCTGCTTCCTCTCTTAGAGTTAAACTAGCTTCTGAAAGCTCAACCTCCGGGGAGTCTGTTTGGCAGAGATATAGAACACACTTTTCCAAGCCTGTTGGAAGGCACTTGCAGTTTCATTTCGCGTCTAATTTCCCAAACCAAACTGCTTGCAGCTCTAACTCCCTTCTAACTACCACTTCTTCGGTTCAGTGAGATATGCTGGATTCTAAACGGAGAAGCTTCTCTGACGCTTTTTCACAGAGATTTTGAAACTGAAATTTCCAAACCCGTTTCCAACGAAGGCGCCAATCGGCTTCCCCATAGAACTTGCCAACCCGAATTCCTACAGGGTAGAAGTGAGAGGCACATTCTGCTGCTTCCTCCCTTAGAGTTAAGCTAGCTTCTGAAAGCTCAACCTCCGGGGAGTCTGTTTGGCAGAGATATAGAACACACTTTTCCAAGCCTGTTGGAAGGCATTTGCAGTTTCATTTCGCATCTAATTTCCCAAACCAAACTGCTTGCAGCTCTAACTCCCTTCTAACTACCACTTCTTCGGTTCAGTGAGATATGCTGGATTCTAAACGGAGAAGCTTCTCTGACGCTTTTTCACAGAGATTTTGAAACTGAAATTTCCAAACCCGTTTCCAACGAAGGCGCCAATGGGCTTCCCCATAGAACTTGCCAACCTGAATTCCTACAGGCTAGATGTGAGAGGCACATTCTGCTGCTTCCTCCCTTAGAGTTAAGCTTGCTTCTGAAAGCTCATCCTCCGGGGACTCTGTTTGGCAGAGGTATAGAACACACTTTTCCAAGCCTGTTGGAAGGCCTTTGCAGTGTCATTTCGCGTCTAATTTCCCAAACCAAACTGCTTGCAGCTCTAACTCCCTTCTAACTACCACTTCTTCGGTTCAGTGAGATATGCTGGATTCTAAACGGAGAAGCTTCTCTGACGCTTTTTCACAGAGATTTTGAAACTGAAATCTCCCATGCCGTTTCCACCATAGGCAGCAATGGGCTTCCCCATAGAACTTGCCAACCTGAATTCCTACAGGCTAGATGTGAGAGGCACATTCTGCTGCTTCCTCCCTTGAGTGAAACTTGCTTCTGAAAGCTCAACCTCCGGGGAGTCTGTTTGGCAGAGATATAGAACACACTTTTCCAAGCAGTTTCATTTCGCGTCTAATTTCCCAATCCAAACTGCTTGCAGCTCTAACTCCCTTCTAACTACCACTTCTTCGGTTCAGTGAGATATGCTGGATTCCAAACGGGGAAGCTTCTCTGACGCTTTTTCACAGAGATTTTGAAACTAAAATTTCGAAACCCGTTTCCAACGAAGGCAGCAATGGGCTTCCCCATAGAACTTGCCAACCTGAATTCCTACAGGCTAGATGTGAGAGGCACATTCTGCTGCTTCCTCCCTTAGAGTTAAACTTGCTTCTGAAAGCTCAACCTCCGGGGAGTCTGTTTGGCAGAGATATAGAACGCACTTTTCCAAGCCTTTTGGAAGGCATTTGCAGTTTCATTTCACGTCTAATTTCCCAATCCAAACTGCTTGCAGCTCTAACTCCCTTCTAACTACCACTTCTTCGGTTCAGTGAGATATGCTGGATTCTAAACGGGGAAGCTTCTCTGACGCTTTTTCACAGAGATTTTGAAACTGAAATTTCCAAACCCGTTTCCAACGAAGGCGCCAATGGGCTTCCCCATAGAACTTGCCAACCTGAATTCCTACAGGCTAGATGTGAGAGGCACATTCTGCTGCTTCCTCCCTTAGAGTTAAACTTGCTTCTGAAAGCTCAACCTCCGGGGAGTCTGTTTGGCAGAGATATAGAACACACTTTTCCAAGCCTGTTGGAAGGCACTTGCAGTTTCATTTCGCGTCTAATTTCCCAAACCAAACTGCTTGCAGCTCTAACTCCCTTCTAACTACCACTTCTTCGGTTCTGTGAGATATGCTGGATTCTAAACGGAGAAGCTTCTCCGACTCTTTTTCAGAGAGATTTTGAAACTGAAATCTCCCATGCCGTTTCCACCACAGGCAGCAATGGGCTTCCCCATAGAACTTGCCAACCCGAATTCCTACAGGCTAGATGTGAGAGGCACATTCTGCTGCTTCCTCCCTTAGAGTTAAACTAGCTTCTGAAAGCTCAACCTCCGGGGAGTCTGTTTGGCAGAGATTTAGAACACACTTTTCCAAGCCTGTTGGAAGGCCTTTGCAGTGTCATTTCGCGTCTAATTTCCCAAACCAAACTGCTTGCAGCTCTAACTCCCTTCTAACTACCACTTCTTCGGTTCAGTGAGATATGCTGGATTCTAAACGGAGAAGCTTCTCTGACGCTTTTTCACAGAGATTTTGAAACTGAAATCTCCCATGCCGTTTCCACCATAGGCAGCAATGGGCTTCCCCATAGAAGTTGCCAACCTGAATTCCTACAGGCTAGATGTGAGAGGCACATTCTGCTGCTTCCTCCCTTGAGTGAAACTTGCTTCTGAAAGCTCAACCTCCGGGGAGTCTGTTTGGCAGAGATATAGAACACACTTTTCCAAGCAGTTTCATTTCGCGTCTAATTTCCCAATCCAAACTGCTTGCAGCTCTAACTCCCTTCTAACTACCACTTCTTCGGTTCAGTGAGATATGCTGGATTCCAAACGGGGAAGCTTCTCTGACGCTTTTTCACAGAGATTTTGAAACTAAAATTTCGAAACCCGTTTCCAACGAAGGCAGCAATGGGCTTCCCCATAGAACTTGCCAACCTGAATTCCTACAGGCTAGATGTGAGAGGCACATTCTGCTGCTTCCTCCCTTAGAGTTAAACTTGCTTCTGAAAGCTCAACCTCCGGGGAGTCTGTTTGGCAGAGATATAGAACGCACTTTTCCAAGCCTTTTGGAAGGCATTTGCAGTTTCATTTCACGTCTAATTTCCCAATCCAAACTGCTTGCAGCTCTAACTCCCTTCTAACTACCACTTCTTCGGTTCAGTGAGATATGCTGGATTCTAAACGGGGAAGCTTCTCTGACGCTTTTTCACAGAGATTTTGAAACTGAAATTTCCAAACCCGTTTCCAACGAAGGCGCCAATGGGCTTCCCCATAGAACTTGCCAACCTGAATTCCTACAGGCTAGATGTGAGAGGCACATTCTGCTGCTTCCTCCCTTAGAGTTAAACTTGCTTCTGAAAGCTCAACCTCCGGGGAGTCTGTTTGGCAGAGATATAGAACACACTTTTCCAAGCCTGTTGGAAGGCACTTGCAGTTTCATTTCGCGTCTAATTTCCCAAACCAAACTGCTTGCAGCTCTAACTCCCTTCTAACTACCACTTCTTCGGTTCTGTGAGATATGCTGGATTCTAAACGGAGAAGCTTCTCCGACTCTTTTTCAGAGAGATTTTGAAACTGAAATCTCCCATGCCGTTTCCACCACAGGCAGCAATGGGCTTCCCCATAGAACTTGCCAACCCGAATTCCTACAGGCTAGATGTGAGAGGCACATTCTGCTGCTTCCTCCCTTAGAGTTAAACTAGCTTCTGAAAGCTCAACCTCCGGGGAGTCTGTTTGGCAGAGATTTAGAACACACTTTTCCAAGCCTGTTGGAAGGCCTTTGCAGTTTCATTTCGCGTCTAATTTCCCAAACCAAACTGCTTGCAGCTCTAACTCCCTTCTAACTACCACTTCTTCGGTTCAGTGAGATATGCTGGAATCTAAACGGAGAAGCTTCTCTGACGCTTTTTCACAGAGATTTTGAAACTGAAATCTCCCATGCCGTTTCCACCATAGGCAGCAATGGGCTTCCCCATAGAACGTGCCAACCTGAATTCCTACAGGCTAGATGTGAGAGGCACATTCTGCTGCTTCCTCCCTTAGAGTTAAACTAGCTTCTGAAAGCTCAACCTCCGGGGAGTCTGTTTGGAAGAGATATAGAACACACTTTTCCAAGCCTGCTGGAAGGCACTTGCAGTTTCATTTCGCGTCTAATTTCCCAAACCAAACTGCTTGCAGCTCTAACTCCCTTCTAACTACCACTTCTTCGGTTCTGTGAGATATGCTGGATTCTAAACGGAGAAGCTTCTCCGACTCTTTTTCACAGAGATTTTGAAACTGAAATCTCCCATGCCGTTTCCACCATAGGCAGCAATGGGCTTCCCCATAGAACTTGCCAACCTGAATTCCTACAGGCTAGATGTGAGAGGCACATTCTCCTTCTTCCTCCCGTAGAGTTAAACTAGCTTCTGAAAGCTCAGCCTCCGGGGAGTCTGTTTGGCAGAGATATAGAACACACTTTTCCAAGCCTGTTGGAAGGCCTTTGCAGTTTCATTTCGCGTCTAATTTCCCAAACCAAACTGCTTGCAGCTCTAACTCCCTTCTAACTACCAATTCTTCGGTTCAGTGAGATATGCTGGATTCTAAACAGGGAAGCATCTCTGACGCTTTTTCACAGAGATTTTGAAACTGAAATCTCCCATGCCGTTTCCACCATAGGCAGCAACGGGCTTCCCCATAGAACTTGCCAACCTGAATTCCTACAGGCTAGATGTGAGAGGCACATTCTGCTGCTTCCTCCCTTTGAGTTAAACTCGCTTCTGAAAGCTCAACCTCCGGGGAGTCTGTTTGGCAGAGATATAGCACACACTTTTCCAAGCCTGTTGGAAGGTCTTTGCAGTTCCATTTCGCGTCTAATTTCCCAAACCAAACTGCTTGCAGCTCTAACTCCCTTCTAACTACCACTTCTTCGGTTCAGTGAGATATGCTGGATTCTAAACGGAGAAGCTTCTCCGACGCTTTATCACAGAGATTTTGAAACTGAAATTTCCAAACCCGTTTCCACCATAGGCAGCAATGGGCTTCCCATAGAACTTGCCAACCTGAATTCCTACAGGCTAGATGTGAGAGGCACATTCTGCTGCTTCCTCCCTTAGAGTTAAGCTTGCTTCTGAAAGCTCATCCTCCGGGGACTCTGTTTGGCAGAGGTATAGAACACACTTTTCCAAGCCTGTTGGAAGGCCTTTGCAGTTTCATTTCGCGTCTAATTTCCCAAACCAAACTGCTTGCAGCTCTAACTCCCTTCTAACTACCACTTCTTCGGTTCTGTGAGATATGCTGGATTCTAAACGGAGAAGCTTGTCTGACGCTTTTTCACAGAGATTTTGAAACTGAAATCTCCCATGCCGTTTCCACCATAGGCAGCAATGGGCTTCCCCATAGAACTTGCCAACCTGAATTGCTACAGGCTTGATGTGAGAGGCACATTCTGCTACTTCCTCCCTTAGAGTTAAACTTGCTTCTGAAAGCTCAACCTCCGGGGAGTCTGTTTGGCAGAGATATAGAACACACTTTTCCAAGCCTGTTGGAAAGCATTTGCAGTGTCATTTCGCGTCTAATTTCCCAAACCAAACTGCTTGCAGCTCTAACTCCCTTCTACTACCACTTCTTCGGTTCACTGAGATATGCTGGATTCTAAACGGGGAAGCTTCTCTGACGCTTTTTCACAGAGATTTTGAAACTGAAATTTCCAAACCCGTTTCCAACGAAGGCGCCAACGGGCTTCCCCATAGAACTTGCCAACCTGAATTCCTACAGGCTAGATGTGAGAGGCACATTGTGCTGCTTCCTCCCGTAGAGTTAAACTAGCTTCTGAAAGCTCAACCTCCGGGGAGTCTGTTTGGCAGAGATATAGAACACACTTTTCCAAGCCTGCTGGAAGGCACTTGCAGTTTCATTTCGCGTCTAATTTCCCAAACCAAACTGCTTGCAGCTCTAACTCCCTTCTAACTACCACTTCTTCGGTTCTGTGAGATATGCTGGATTCTAAACGGAGAAGCTTCTCCGACTCTTTTTCACAGAGATTTTGAAACTGAAATCTCCCATGCCGTTTCCACCATAGGCAGCAATGGGCTTCCCCATAGAACTTGCCAACCTGAATTCCTACAGGCTAGATGTGAGAGGCACATTCTCCTTCTTCCTCCCGTAGAGTTAAACTAGCTTCTGAAAGCTCAGCCTCCGGGGAGTCTGTTTGGCAGAGATATAGAACACACTTTTCCAAGCCTGTTGGAAGGCCTTTGCAGTTTCATTTCGCGTCTAATTTCCCAAACCAAACTGCTTGCAGCTCTAACTCCCTTCTAACTACCAATTCTTCGGTTCAGTGAGATATGCTGGATTCTAAACAGGGAAGCATCTCTGACGCTTTTTCACAGAGATTTTGAAACTGAAATCTCCCATGCCGTTTCCACCATAGGCAGCAACGGGCTTCCCCATAGAACTTGCCAACCTGAATTCCTACAGGCTAGATGTGAGAGGCACATTCTGCTGCTTCCTCCCTTTGAGTTAAACTCGCTTCTGAAAGCTCAACCTCCGGGGAGTCTGTTTGGCAGAGATATAGCACACACTTTTCCAAGCCTGTTGGAAGGTCTTTGCAGTTCCATTTCGCGTCTAATTTCCCAAACCAAACTGCTTGCAGCTCTAACTCCCTTCTAACTACCACTTCTTCGGTTCAGTGAGATATGCTGGATTCTAAACGGAGAAGCTTCTCCGACGCTTTATCACAGAGATTTTGAAACTGAAATTTCCAAACCCGTTTCCACCATAGGCAGCAATGGGCTTCCCATAGAACTTGCCAACCTGAATTCCTACAGGCTAGATGTGAGAGGCACATTCTGCTGCTTCCTCCCTTAGAGTTAAGCTTGCTTCTGAAAGCTCATCCTCCGGGGACTCTGTTTGGCAGAGGTATAGAACACACTTTTCCAAGCCTGTTGGAAGGCCTTTGCAGTTTCATTTCGCGTCTAATTTCCCAAACCAAACTGCTTGCAGCTCTAACTCCCTTCTAACTACCACTTCTTCGGTTCTGTGAGATATGCTGGATTCTAAACGGAGAAGCTTGTCTGACGCTTTTTCACAGAGATTTTGAAACTGAAATCTCCCATGCCGTTTCCACCATAGGCAGCAATGGGCTTCCCCATAGAACTTGCCAACCTGAATTGCTACAGGCTTGATGTGAGAGGCACATTCTGCTACTTCCTCCCTTAGAGTTAAACTTGCTTCTGAAAGCTCAACCTCCGGGGAGTCTGTTTGGCAGAGATATAGAACACACTTTTCCAAGCCTGTTGGAAAGCATTTGCAGTGTCATTTCGCGTCTAATTTCCCAAACCAAACTGCTTGCAGCTCTAACTCCCTTCTACTACCACTTCTTCGGTTCACTGAGATATGCTGGATTCTAAACGGGGAAGCTTCTCTGACGCTTTTTCACAGAGATTTTGAAACTGAAATTTCCAAACCCGTTTCCAACGAAGGCGCCAACGGGCTTCCCCATAGAACTTGCCAACCTGAATTCCTACAGGCTAGATGTGAGAGGCACATTGTGCTGCTTCCTCCCGTAGAGTTAAACTAGCTTCTGAAAGCTCAACCTCCGGGGAGTCTGTTTGGCAGAGATATAGAACACACTTTTCCAAGCCTGTTGGAAGGCACTTGCAGTTTCATTTCGCGTCTAATTTCCCAAACCAAACTGCTTGCAGCTCTAACTCCCTTCTAACTACCACTTCTTCGGTTCTGTGAGATATGCTGGATTCTAAACGGAGAAGCTTCTCTGACGCTTTTTCACAGAGATTTTGAAACTGAAATCTCCCATGCCGTTTCCATCATAGGCAGCAATGGGCTTCCCCATAGAACTTGCCAACCCGAATTCCTACAGGCTAGATGTGAGAGGCACATTCTCCTGCTTCCTCCCTTAGAGTTAAACTAGCTTCTGAAAGCTCAACCTCCGGGGAGTCTGTTTGGCAGAGATTTAGAACACACTTTTCCAAGCCTGTTGGAAGGCCTTTGCAGTTTCATTTCGTGTCTAATTTCCCAAACCAAACTGCTTGCAGCTCTAACTCCCTTCTAACTACCACTTCTTCGGTTCAGTGAGATATGCTGGAATCTAAACGGAGAAGCTTCTCTGACGCTTTTTCACAGAGATTTTGAAACTGAAATCTCCCATGCCGTTTCCACCATAGGCAGCAACGGGCTTCCCCATAGAACTTGCCAACCTGAATTCCTACAGGCTAGATGTGAGAGGCACATTCTGCTGCTTCCTCCCTTAGAGTTAAACTAGCTTCTGAAAGCTCAACCTCCGGGGAGTCTGTTTGGCAGAGATATAGAACACACTTTTCCAAGCCTGTTGGAAGGCACTTGCAGCTTCATTTCGCGTCTAATTTCCCAAACCAAACTGCTTGCAGCTCTAACTCCCTTCTTTCTACCACTTCTTTGGTTCTGTGAGATATGCTGGATTCTAAACGGAGAAGCTTCTCTGACGCTTTTTCACATAGATTTTGAAACTGAAATCTCCCATGCCATTTCCACCATAGGCAGCAATGGGCTTCCCCATAGAACTTGCCAACCTGAATTCCTACAGGCTAGATGTGAGAGGCACATTCTGCTGCTTCCTCCCTTAGAGTTAAACTAGCTTCTGAAAGCTCAACCTCCGGGGAGTCTGTTTGGCAGCGATATAGAACACACTTTTCCAAGCCTGTTGGAAGGCACTTGCAGTTTCATTTCGCGTCTAATTTCCCAAACCAAACTGCTTGCAGCTCTAACTCCCTTCTAACTACCACTTCTTCGGTTCTGTGATATATGCTGGATTCTAAACGGAGAAGCTTCTCTGACGCTTTTTCACAGAGATTTTGAAACTGAAATCTCCCATGCCGTTTCCACCATAGGCAGCAACGGGCTTCCCCATAGAACTTGCCAACCTGAATTCCTACAGGCTAGATGTGAGAGGCACATTCTGCTGCTTCCTCCCTTTGAGTTAAACTAGCTTCTGAAAGCTCAACCTCCGGGGAGTCTGTTTGGCAGAGATATAGAACACACTTTTTCAAGCCTGTTGGAAGGTCTTTGCAGTTTCATTTCGCGTCTAATTTCCCAAACCAAACTGCTTGCAGCTCTAACTCCCTTCTAACTACCACTTCTTCGGTTCTGTGAGATATGCTGGATTCTAAACGGAGAAGCTTCTCTGACGCTTTTTCACAGAGATTTTGAAACTGAAATCTCCCATGCCGTTTCCACCATAGGCAGCAATGGGCTTCCCCATACAACTTGCCAACCTGAATTCCTAAAGGCTAGATGTGAGAGGCACATTCTGCTGCTTCCTCCCTTAGAGTTAAACTAGCTTCTGAAAGCTCAACCTCCGGGGAGTCTGTTTGGCAGAGATTTAGAACACACTTTTCCAAGCCTGTTGGAAGGCATTTGCAGTTTCATTTCGCGTCTAATTTCCCAAACCAAACTGCTTGCAGCTCTAACTCCCTTCTAACAACCACTTCTTCGGTTCAGTGAGATATGCTGGATTCTAAACGGAGAAGCTTCTCTGACGCTTTTTCACAGAGATTTTGAAACTGAAATTTCCAAACCCGTTTCCAACGAAGGCGCCAATGGGCTTCCCCATAGAACTTGCCAACCTGAATTCCTACAGGCTAGATGTGAGAGGCACATTCTGCTGCTTCCTCCCTTAGAGTTAAACTAGCTTCTGAAAGCTCAACCTCCGGGGAGTTTGTATGGCAGAGATATAGAACACACTTTTCCAAGCCTGTTGGAAGGCATTTGCAGTTTCATTTCGCGTCTAATTTCCCAAACCAAACTGCTTGCAGCTATAACTCCCTTCTAACAACCACTTCTTCGGTTCAGTGAGATATGCTGGATTCTAAACGGAGAAGCTTCTCTGACGCTTTTTCACAGAGATTTTGAAACTGAAATCTCCCATGCCGTTTCCATCATAGGCAGCAATGGGCTTCCCCATAGAACTTGCCAACCTGAATTCCTACAGGCTAGATGTGAGAGGCACATTCTGCTGCTTCCTCTCTTAGAGTTAAACTAGCTTCTGAAAGCTCAACCTCCGGGGAGTCTGTTTGGCAGAGATATAGAACACACTTTTCCAAGCCTGTTGGAAGGCACTTGCAGTTTCATTTCGCGTCTAATTTCGCAAACCAAACTGCTTGCAGCTCTAACTCCCTTCTAACTACCACTTCTTCGGTTCTGTGAGATATGCTGGATTCTAAACGGAGAAGCTTCTCTGACGCTTTTTCACAGATATTTTGAAACTGAAATCTCCCATGCCGTTTCCACCATAGGCAGCAATGGGCTTCCCCATAGAACTTGCCAACCTGAATTCCTACAGGCTAGATGTGAGAGGCACATTCTGCTGCTTCCTCCCTTAGAGTTAAACTAGCTTCTGAAACCTCAACCTCCGGGGAGTCTGTTTGGCAGAGATATAGAACATACTTTTCCAAGCCTGTTGGAAGGCACTTGCAGTTTCATTTCGCGTCTAATTTCCCAAACCAAACTGCTTGCAGCTCTAACTCCCTTCTAACTACCAATTCTTCGGTTCAGTGAGATATGCTGGATTCTAAACGGGGAAGCATCTCTGACGCTTTTTCACAGAGATTTTGAAACTGAAATCTCCCATGCCGTTTCCACCATAGGCAGCAACGGGCTTCCCCATAGAACTTGCCAACCTGAATTCCTACAGGCAAGATGTGAGAGGCACATTCTGCTGCTTCCTCCCTTAGAGTTAAACTAGCTTCTGAAAGCTCAACCTCCGGGGAGTCTGTTTGGCAGAGATATAGAACACACTTTTCCAAGCCTGTTGGAAGGCACTTGCAGCTTCATTTCGCGTCTAATTTCCCAAACCAAACTGCTTGCAGCTCTAACTCCCTTCTATCTACCACTTCTTTGGTTCTGTGAGATATGCTGGATTCTAAACGGAGAAGCTTCTCTGACGCTTTTTCACATAGATTTTGAAACTGAAATCTCCCATGGCATTTAAACCATAGGCAGCATTGGGCTTCCCCATAGAACTTGCCAACCTGAATTCCTACAGGCTAGATGTGAGAGGCACATTCTGCTGCTTCCTCCCTTAGAGTTAAACTAGCTTCTGAAAGCTCAACCTCCGGGGAGTTTGTATGGCAGAGATATAGAACACACTTTTCCAAGCCTGTTGGAAGGCATTTGCAGTTTCATTTCGCGTCTAATTTCCCAAACCAAACTGCTTGCAGCTATAACTCCCTTCTAACAACCACTTCTTCGGTTCAGTGAGATATGCTGGATTCTAAACGGAGAAGCTTCTCTGACGCTTTTTCACAGAGATTTTGAAACTGAAATCTCCCATGCCGTTTCCACCATAGGCAGCAATGGGCTTCCCATAGAACTTGCCAACCTGAATTCCTACAGGCTAGATGTGAGAGGCACATTCTGCTGCTTCCTCCCTTAGAGTTAAGCTTGCTTCTGAAAGCTCATCCTCCGGGGACTCTGTTTGGCAGAGGTATAGAACACACTTTTCCAAGCCTGTTGGAAGGCCTTTGCAGTGTCATTTCGCGTCTAATTTCCCAAACCAAACTGCTTGCAGCTCTAACTCCCTTCTAACTACCACTTCTTCGGTTCAGTGAGATATGCTGGATTCTAAACGGAGAAGCTTCTCTGACGCTTTTTCACAGAGATTTTGAAACTGAAATTTCCAAACCCGTTTCCAAAGAAGGCGCCAATGGGCTTCCCCATAGAACTTGCCAACCTGAATTCCTACAGGCTAGATGTGAGAGGCACATTCTGCTTCTTCCTCCCTTAGAGTTAAGCTAGCTTCTGAAAGCTCAACCTCCGGGGAGTCTGTTTGGCAGAGATATAGAACACACTTTTCCAAGCCTGTTGGAAGGCATTTGCAGTTTCATTTCGCGTCTAATTTCCCAAACCAAACTGCTTGCAGCTCTAACTCCCTTCTAACTACCACTTCTTCGGTTCAGTGAGATATGCTGGATTCTAAACGGAGAAGCTTCTCTGACGCTTTTTCACAGAGATTTTGAAACTGAAATTTCCAAACCCGTTTCCAACGAAGGCGCCAATGGGCTTCCCCATAGAACTTGCCAACCTGAATTCCTACAGGCTAGATGTGAGGGGCACATTCTGCTTCTTCCTCCCTTAGAGTTAAGCTAGCTTCTGAAAGCTCAACCTCCGGGGAGTCTGTTTGGCAGAGATATAGAACACACTTTTCCAAGCCTGTTGGAAGGCATTTGCAGTTTCATTTCGCGTCTAATTTCCCAAACCAAACTGCTTGCAGCTCTAACTCCCTTCTAACTACCACTTCTTCGGTTCAGTGAGATATGCTGGATTCTAAACGGAGAAGCTTCTCTGACGCTTTTTCACAGAGATTTTGAAACTGAAATTTCCAAACCCGTTTCCAACGAAGGCGCCAATGGGCTTCCCCATAGAACTTGCCAACCTGAATTCCTACAGGGTAGAAGTGAGAGGCACATTCTGCTGCTTCCTCCCTTAGAGTTAAACTAGCTTCTGAAAGCTCAACCTCCGGGGAGTCTGTTTGGCAGAGATATAGAACACCCTTTTGCAAGCCTGTTGGAAGGCACTTGCAGTTTCATTTCGCGTCTAATTTCCCAAACCAAACTGCTTGCAGCTCTAACTCCCTTCTAACTACCACTTCTTCGGTTCTGTGAGATATGCTGGATTCTAAACGGAGAAGCTTCTCCGACTCTTTTTCACAGAGATTTTGAAACTGAAATCTCCCATGCCGTTTCCACCACAGGCAGCAATGGGCTTCCCCATAGAACTTGCCAACCCGAATTCCTACAGGCTAGATGTGAGAGGCACATTCTGCTGCTTCCTCCCTTAGAGTTAAACTAGCTTCTGAAAGCTCAACCTCCGGGGAGTCTGTTTGGCAGAGATTTAGAACACACTTTTCCAAGCCTGTTGGAAGGCCTTTGCAGTTTCATTTCGCGTCTAATTTCCCAAACCAAACTGCTTGCAGCTCTAACTCCCTTCTAACTACCACTTCTTCGGTTCTGTGAGATATGCTGGAATCTAAACGGAGAAGCTTCTCTGACGCTTTTTCACAGAGATTTTGAAACTGAAATCTCCCATGCCGTTTCCACCATAGGCAGCAATGGGCTTCCCCATAGAACTTGCCAACCTGAATTCCTACAGGCTAGATGTGAGAGGCACATTCTGCTGCTTCCTCCCTTAGAGTTAAACTAGCTTCTGAAAGCTCAACCTCCGGGGAGTCTGTTTGGCAGAGATATAGAACACACTTTTCCAAGCATTTTGGAAGGCACTTGCAGTTTCATTTCGCGTCTAATTTCCCAAACCAAACTGCTTGCAGCTCTAACTCCCTTCTAACTACCACTTCTTCGGTTCTGTGAGATATGCTGGATTCTAAACGGAGAAGCTTCTCTGACGCTTTTTCACAGAGATTTTGAAACTGAAATCTCCCATGCCGTTTCCACCATAGGCAGCAATGGGCTTCCCCATAGAACTTGCCAACCTGAATTCCTACAGGCTAGATGTGAGAGGCACATTCTGCTGCTTCCTCCCTTAGAGTTAAACTAGCTTCTGAAAGCTTAACCTCCGGGGAGTCTGTTTGGCAGAGATATAGAACACACTTTTCCAAGCCTGTTGGAAGGCATTTGCAGTTTCATTTCGCGTCTAATTTCCTAAACCAAACTGCTTGCAGCTCTAACTCCCTTCTAACTACCAATTCTTCGGTTCAGTGAGATATGCTGGATTCTAAACGGGGAAGCATCTCTGACGCTTTTTCACAGAGATTTTGAAACTGAAATCTCCCATGCCGTTTCCACCATAGGCAGCAACGGGCTTCCCCATAGAACTTGCCAACCTGAATTCCTACAGGCTAGATGTGAGAGGCACATTCTGCTGCTTCCTCCCTTTGAGTTAAATTAGCTTCTGAAAGCTCAACCTCCGGGGAGTCTGTTTGGCAGAGATATAGAACACACTTTTTCAAGCCTGTTGGAAGGTCTTTGCAGTTTCATTTCGCGTCTAATTTCCCAAACCAAACTGCTTGCAGCTCTAACTCCCTTCTAACTACCACTTCTTCGGTTCTGTGAGATATGCTGGATTCTAAACGGAGAAGCTTCTCTGACGCTTTTTCACAGAGATTTTGAAACTGAAATCTCCCATGCCGTTTCCACCATAGGCAGCAATGGGCTTCCCCATAGAACTTGCCAACCTGAATTCCTACAGGCTAGATGTGAGAGGCACATTCTGCTGCTTCCTCCCTTAGAGTTAAACTAGCTTCTGAAAGCTCAACCTCCGGGGAGTCTGTTTGGCAGAGATATAGAACACACTTTTCCAAGCATTTTGGAAGGCACTTGCAGTTTCATTTCGCGTCTAATTTCCCAAACCAAACTGCTTGCAGCTCTAACTCCCTTCTAACTACCACTTCTTCGGTTCTGTGAGATATGCTGGATTCTAAACGGAGAAGCTTCTCTGACGCTTTTTCACAGAGATTTTGAAACTGAAATCTCCCATGCCGTTTCCACCATAGGCAGCAATGGGCTTCCCCATAGAACTTGCCAACCTGAATTCCTACAGGCTAGATGTGAGAGGCACATTCTGCTGCTTCCTCCCTTAGAGTTAAACTAGCTTCTGAAAGCTTAACCTCCGGGGAGTCTGTTTGGCAGAGATATAGAACACACTTTTCCAAGCCTGTTGGAAGGCATTTGCAGTTTCATTTCGCGTCTAATTTCCTAAACCAAACTGCTTGCAGCTCTAACTCCCTTCTAACTACCAATTCTTCGGTTCAGTGAGATATGCTGGATTCTAAACGGGGAAGCATCTCTGACGCTTTTTCACAGAGATTTTGAAACTGAAATCTCCCATGCCGTTTCCACCATAGGCAGCAACGGGCTTCCCCATAGAACTTGCCAACCTGAATTCCTACAGGCTAGATGTGAGAGGCACATTCTGCTGCTTCCTCCCTTTGAGTTAAACTAGCTTCTGAAAGCTCAACCTCCGGGGAGTCTGTTTGGCAGAGATATAGAACACACTTTTTCAAGCCTGTTGGAAGGTCTTTGCAGTTTCATTTCGCGTCTAATTTCCCAAACCAAACTGCTTGCAGCTCTAACTCCCTTCTAACTACCACTTCTTCGGTTCTGTGAGATATGCTGGATTCTAAACGGAGAAGCTTCTCTGACGCTTTTTCACAGAGATTTTGAAACTGAAATCTCCCATGCCGTTTCCACCATAGGCAGCAATGGGCTTCCCCATAGAACTTGCCAACCTGAATTCCTACAGGCTAGATGTGAGAGGCACATTCTGCTGCTTCCTCCCTTAGAGTTAAACTAGCTTCTGAAAGCTCAACCTCCGGGGAGTCTGTTTGGCAGAGATTTAGAACACACTTTTCCAAGCCTGTTGGAAGGCATTTGCAGTTTCATTTCGCGTCTAATTTCCCAAACCAAACTGCTTGCAGCTCTAACTCCCTTCTAACAACCACTTCTTCGGTTCAGTGAGATCTGCTGGATTCTAAACGGAGAAGCTTCTCTGACGCTTTTTCACAGAGATTTTGAAACTGAAATCTCCCATACCGTTTCCACCATAGGCAGCAATGGGCTTCCCATAGAACTTGCCAACCTGAATTCCTACAGGCTAGATGTGAGAGGCACATTCTGCTGCTTCCTCCCTTAGAGTTAAGCTTGCTTCTGAAAGCTCATCCTCCGGGGACTCTGTTTGGCAGAGGTATAGAACACACTTTTCCAAGCCTGTTGGAAGGCCTTTGCAGTGTCATTTCGCGTCTAATTTCCCAAACCAAACTGCTTGCAGCTCTAACTCCCTTCTAACTACCACTTCTTCGGTTCAGTGAGATATGCTGGATTCTAAACGGAGAAGCTTCTCTGACGCTTTTTCACAGAGATTTTGAAACTGAAATCTCCCATGCCGTTTCCACCGTAGGCAGCAATGGGCTTCCCCATAGAACTTGCCAACCTGAATTCCTACAGGCTAGATGTGAGAGGCACATTCTGCTTCTTCCTCCCTTAGAGTTAAACTAGCTTCTGAAAGCTCAACCTCCGGGGAGTCTGTTTGGCAGAGGTATAGAACACAATTTTCCAAGCCTGTTGGAAGGCATTTGCAGTTTCATTTCGCGTCTAATTTCCCAAACCAAACTGCTTGCAGCTCTAACTCCCTTCTAACTACCACTTCTTCGGTTCAGTGAGATATGCTGGATTCTAAACGGAGAAGCTTCTCTGACGCTTTTTCACAGAGATTTTGAAACTGATATTTCCAAACCCGTTTCCAAAGAAGGCGCCAATGGGCTTCCCCATAGAACTTGCCAACCTGAATTCCTACAGGCTAGATGTGAGAGGCACATTCTGCTTCTTCCTCCCTTAGAGTTAAGCTAGCTTCTGAAAGCTCAACCTCCGGGGAGTCTGTTTGGCAGAGATATAGAACACACTTTTCCAAGCCTGTTGGAAGGCATTTGCAGTTTCATTTCGCGTCTAATTTCCCAAACCAAACTGCTTGCAGCTCTAACTCCCTTCTAACTACCACTTCTTCGGTTCAGTGAGATATGCTGGTTCTAAACGGAGAAGCTTCTCTGACGCTTTTTCACAGAGATTTTGAAACTGAAATTTCCAAACCCGTTTCCAAAGAAGGCGCCAATGGGCTTCCCCATAGAACTTGCCAACCTGAATTCCTACAGGCTAGATGTGAGAGGCACATTCTGCTTCTTCCTCCCTTCGAGTTAAGCTAGCTTCTGAAAGCTCAACCTCCGGGGAGTCTGTTTGGCAGAGATATAGAACACACTTTTCCAAGCCTGTTGGAAGGCATTTGCAGTTTCATTTCGCGTCTAATTTCCCAAACCAAACTGCTTGCAGCTCTAACTCCCTTCTAACTACCACTTCTTCGGTTCAGTGAGATATGCTGGATTCTAAACGGAGAAGCTTCTCTGACGCTTTTTCACAGAGATTTTGAAACTGAAATTTCCAAACCCGTTTCCAACGAAGGCGCCAATGGGCTTCCCCATAGAACTTGCCAACCCGAATTCCTACAGGGTAGAAGTGAGAGGCACATTCTGCTGCTTCCTCCCTTAGAGTTAAGCTAGCTTCTGAAAGCTCAACCTCCGGGGAGTCTGTTTGGCAGAGATATAGAACACACTTTTCCAAGCCTGTTGGAAGGCATTTGCAGTTTCATTTCGCATCTAATTTCCCAAACCAAACTGCTTGCAGCTCTAACTCCCTTCTAACTACCACTTCTTCGGTTCAGTGAGATATGCTGGATTCTAAACGGAGAAGTTTCTCTGACGCTTTTTCACAGAGATTTTGAAACTGAAATTTCCAAACCCGTTTCCAACGAAGGCGCCAATGGGCTTCCCCATAGAACTTGCCAACCTGAATTCCTACAGGCTAGATGTGAGAGGCACATTCTGCTTCTTCCTCCCTTAGAGTTAAGCTAGCTTCTGAAAGCTCAACCTCCGGGGAGTCTGTTTGGCAGAGATATAGAACACACTTTTCCAAGCCTGTTGGAAGGCATTTGCAGTTTCATTTCGCGTCTAATTTCCCAAACCAAACTGCTTGCAGCTCTAACTCCCTTCTAACTACCACTTCTTCGGTTCAGTGAGATATGCTGGATTCTAAACGGAGAAGCTTCTCTGACGCTTTTTCACAGAGATTTTGAAACTGAAATTTCCAAACCCGTTTCCAACGAAGGCGCCAATGGGCTTCCCCATAGAACTTGCCAACCTGAATTCCTACAGGCTAGATGTGAGAGGCACATTCTGCTTCTTCCTCCCTTAGAGTTAAGCTAGCTTCTGAAAGCTCAACCTCCGGGGAGTCTGTTTGGCAGAGATATAGAACACACTTTTCCAAGCCTGTTGGAAGGCATTTGCAGTTTCATTTCGCGTCTAATTTCCCAAACCAAACTGCTTGCAGCTCTAACTCCCTTCTAACTACCACTTCTTCGGTTCTGTGAGATATGCTGGAATCTAAACGGAGAAGCTTCTCTGACGCTTTATCACAGAGATTTTGAAACTGAAATTTCCAAACCCGTTTCCACCATAGGCAGCAATGGGCTTCCCATAGAACTTGCCAACCTGAATTCCTACAGGCTAGATGTGAGAGGCACATTCTGCTGCTTCCTCCTTTAGAGTTAAGCTTGCTTCTGAAAGCTCATCCTCCGGGGACTCTGTTTGGCAGAGGTATAGAACACACTTTTCCAAGCCTGTTGGAAGGCCTTTGCAGTTTCATTTCGAGTCTAATTTCCCAAACCAAACTGCTTGCAGCTCTAACTCCCTTCTAACTACCACTTCTTCGGTTCTGTGAGATATGCTGGATTCTAAACGGAGAAGCTTCTCTGACGCTTTTTCAAAGAGATTTTGAAACTGAAATCTCCCATGCCGTTTCCACCATAGGCAGCAATGGGCTTCCCCATAGAACTTGCCAACCTGAATTGCTACAGGCTTGATGTGAGAGGCACATTCTGCTGCTTCCTCCCGTAGAGTTAAACTAGCTTCTGAAAGCTCAACCTCCGGGGAGTCTGTTTGGCAGAGATATAGAACATACTTTTCCAAGCCTGTTGGAAGGCACTTGCAGTTTCATTTCGCGTCTAATTTCCCAAACCAAACTGCTTGCAGCTCTAACTCCCTTCTAACTACCAATTCTTCGGTTCAGTGAGATATGCTGGATTCTAAACAGGGAAGCATCTCTGACGCTTTTTCACAGAGATTTTGAAACTGAAATCTCCCATGCCGTTTCCACCATAGGCAGCAACGGGCTTCCCCATAGAACTTGCCAACCTGAATTCCTACAGGCTAGATGTGAGAGGCACATTCTGCTGCTTCCTCCCTTTGAGTTAAACTCGCTTCTGAAAGCTCAACCTCCGGGGAGTCTGTTTGGCAGAGATATAGAACACAGTTTTCCAAGCCTGTTGGAAGGCACTTGCAGCTTCATTTCTCGTCTAATTTCCCAAACCAAACTGCTTGCAGCTCTAACTCCCTTCTAACTACCACTTCTTCGGTTCTGTGAGATATGCTGGATTCTAAACGGAGAAGCTTCTCTGACGCTTTTTCACATAGATTTTGAAACTGAAATCTCCCATGCCGTTTCCACCATAGGCAGCAATGGGCTTCCCCATAGAACTTGCCAACCTGAATTCCTACAGGCTAGATGTGAGAGGCACATTCTGCTGCTTCCTCCCTTAGAGTTAAACTAGCTTCTGAAAGCTCAACCTCCGGGGAGTCTGTTTGGCAGTGATATAGAACACACTTTTGCAAGCCTGTTGGAAGGCACTTGCAGTTTCATTTCGCGTCTAATTTCCCAAACCAAACTGCTTGCAGCTCTAACTCCCTTCTAACTACCACTTCTTCGGTTCTGTGAGATATGCTGGATTCTAAACGGAGAAGCTTCTCTGACGCTTTTTCACAGAGATTTTGAAACTGAAATCTCCCATGCCGTTTCCACCATAGGCAGCAATGGGCTTCCCCATAGAACTTGCCAACCTGAATTCCTACAGGCTAGATGTGAGAGGCACATTCTGCTGCTTCCTCCCTTAAAGTTAAACTAGCTTCTGAAAGCTTAACCTCCGGGGAGTCTGTTTGGCAGAGATATAGAACACACTTTTCCAAGCCTGTTGGAAGGCATTTGCAGTTTCATTTCGCGTCTAATTTCCTAAACCAAACTGCTTGCAGCTCTAACTCCCTTCTAACTACCAATTCTTCGGTTCAGTGAGATATGCTGGATTCTAAACGGGGAAGCATCTCTGACGCTTTTTCACAGAGATTTTGAAACTGAAATCTCCCATGCCGTTTCCACCATAGGCAGCAACGGGCTTCCCCATAGAACTTGCCAACCTGAATTCCTACAGGCTAGATGTGAGAGGCACATTCTGCTGCTTCCTCCCGTTGAGTTAAACTAGCTTCTGAAAGCTCAACCTCCGGGGAGTCTGTTTGGCAGAGATATAGAACACACTTTTTCAAGCCTGTTGGAAGGTCTTTGCAGTTTCATTTCGCGTCTAATTTCCCAAACCAAACTGCTTGCAGCTCTAACTCCCTTCTAACTACCACTTCTTCGGTTCTGTGAGATATGCTGGATTCTAAACGGAGAAGCTTCTCTGACGCTTTTTCACAGAGATTTTGAAAC
Organism: Cynocephalus volans; assembly: GCF_027409185.1. Taxonomy (NCBI): domain Eukaryota; kingdom Metazoa; phylum Chordata; class Mammalia; order Dermoptera; family Cynocephalidae; genus Cynocephalus; species Cynocephalus volans. The sequence goes on along the minus strand of NC_084467.1, from coordinate 160,619,302 downwards.
TGAAATCTCCCATGCCGTTTCCACCATAGGCAGCAATGGGCTTCCCATAGAACTTGCCAACCTGAATTCCTACAGGCTAGATGTGAGAGGCACATTCTGCTGCTTCCTCCCTTAGAGTTAAGCTTGCTTCTGAAAGCTCATCCTCCGGGGACTCTGTTTGGCAGAGGTATAGAACACACTTTTCCAAGCCTGTTGGATGGCCTTTGCAGTGTCATTTCGCGTCTAATTTCCCAAACCAAACTGCTTGCAGCTCTAACTCCCTTCTAACTACCACTTCTTCGGTTCAGTGAGATATGCTGGATTCTAAACGGAGAAGCTTCTCTGACGCTTTTTCACAGAGATTTTGAAACTGAAATCTCCCATGCCGTTTCCACCGTAGGCAGCAAAGGGCTTCCCCATAGAACTTGCCAACCTGAATTCCTAAAGGCTAGATGTGAGAGGCACATTCTGCTTCTTCCTCCCTTAGAGTTAAACTAGCTTCTGAAAGCTCAACCTCCGGGGAGTCTGTTTGGCAGAGGTATAGAACACACTTTTCCAAGCCTGTTGGAAGGCATTTGCAGTTTCATTTCGCGTCTAATTTCCCAAACCAAACTGCTTGCAGCTCTAACTCCCTTCTAACTACCACTTCTTCGGTTCAGTGAGATATGCTGGATTCTAAACGGAGAAGCTTCTCTGACGCTTTTTCACAGAGATTTTGAAACTGAAATTTCCAAACCCGTTTCCAAAGAAGGCGCCAATGCGCTTCCCCATAGAACTTGCCAACCTGAATTCCTACAGGCTAGATGTGAGAGGCACATTCTGCTGCTTCCTCCCTTAGAGTTAAACTAGCTTCTGAAAGCTCAACCTCCGGGGAGTTTGTTTGGCAGAGATATAGAACACACTTTTCCCAGCCTGTTGGAAGGCATTTGCAGTTTCATTTCGCGTCTAATTTCCCAAACCAAACTGCTTGCAGCTCTAACTCCCTTCTAACTACCACTTCTTCGGTTCAGTGAGATATGCTGGATTCTAAACGGAGAAGCTTCTCTGACGCTTTTTCACAGAGATTTTGTAACTGAAATCTCCCATGCCGTTTCCACCATAGGCAGCAATGGGCTTCCCCATAGAACTTGCCAACCTGAATTCCTACAGGCTAGATGTGAGAGGCACATTCTGCTGCTTCCTCCCTTAGAGTTAAACTAGCTTCTGAAAGCTCAGCCTCCGGGGAGTCTGTTTGGCAGAGATATAGAACACAATTTTCCAAGCCTGTTGGAAGGCATTTGCAGTGTCATTTCGCGTCTAATTTCCCAAACCAAACTGCTTGCAGCTCTAACTCCCTTCTAACTACCACTTCTTCGGTTCAGTGAGATATGCTGGATTCTAAACGGAGAAGCTTCTCTGACGCTTTTTCACAGAGATTTTGAAACTGAAATCTCCCATGCCGTTTCCACCATAGGCAGCAATGGGCTTCCACATAGAACTTGCCAACCTGAATTCCTACAGGCTAGATGTGAGAGGCACATTCTGCTGCTTCCTCCCTTAGTGTTAAACTAGCTTCTGAAAGCTCAACCTCCGGGGAGTTTGTTTGGCAGAGATATAGAACACACTTTGCCAAGCCTGTTGGAAGGCCTTTGCAGGGTCATTTCGCATCTAATTTCCCAAACCAAACTGCTTGCAGCTATAACTCCCTTCTAACTACCACTTCTTCGGTTCACTGAGATATGCTGGATTCTAAACGGAGAAGCTTCTCTGATGCTTTTTCACAGAGATTTTGAAACTGAAATCTCCCATGCCATTTCCACCATAGACAGCAATGGGCTTCCCCATAGAACTTGCCAACCTGAATTCCTACAGGCTAGATGTGAGAGGCACATTCTGCTGCTTCCTCCCTTAGAGTTAAACTAGCTTCTGAAAGCTCAACCTCCGGGGAGTTTGTTTTGCAGAGGTATAGAACACACTTTTCCAAGCCTGTTGGAAGGCCTTTGCAGTTTCATTTTGCGTCTAATTTCCAAAACCAAACTGCTTGCAGCTCTAACTCCCTTCTAACTACCACTTCTTCGGTTCAGTGAGATATGCTGGATTCTAAACGGAGAAGCTTCTCTGACGCTCTTTCACAGAGATTTTGAAACTGAAATTTCCAAACCCGTTTCCAACGAAGGCGAAAAGGGCTTCCCCATAGAACTTGCCAACCTGAATTCCTACAGGCTAGATGTGAGAGGCACATTCTGCTGCTTCCTCCCTTAGAGTTAAACTAGCTTCTGAAAGCTCAGCCTCCGGGGAGTCTGTTTGGCAGAGATATAGAACACAATTTTCCAAGCCTGTTGGAAGGCATTTGCAGTGTCATTTCGCGTCTAATTTCCCAAACCAAACTGCTTGCAGCTCTAACTCCCTTCTAACTACCACTTCTTCGGTTCAGTGAGATATGCTGGATTCTAAACGGAGAAGCTTCTCTGACGCTTTTTCACAGAGATTTTGAAACTGAAATCTCCCATGCCGTTTCCACCATAGGCAGCAATGGGCTTCCACATAGAACTTGCCAACCTGAATTCCTACAGGCTAGATGTGAGAGGCACATTCTGCTGCTTCCTCCCTTAGTGTTAAACTAGCTTCTGAAAGCTCAACCTCCGGGGAGTTTGTTTGGCAGAGATATAGAACACACTTTGCCAAGCCTGTTGGAAGGCCTTTGCAGTGTCATTTCGCATCTAATTTCCCAAACCAAACTGCTTGCAGCTCTAACTCCCTTCTAACTACCACTTCTTCGGTTCAGTGAGATATGCTGGATTCTAAACGGAGAAGCTTCTCTGATGCTTTTTCACAGAGATTTTGAAACTGAAATCTCCCATGCCATTTCCACCATAGACAGCAATGGGCTTCCCCATAGAACTTGCCAACCTGAATTCCTACAGGCTAGATGTGAGAGGCACATTCTGCTGCTTCCTCCCTTAGAGTTAAACTAGCTTCTGAAAGCTCAACCTCCGGGGAGTTTGTTTGGCAGAGGTATAGAACACACTTTTCCAAGCCTGTTGGAAGGCCTTTGCAGTTTCATTTCGCGTCTAATTTCCAAAACCAAACTGCTTGCAGCTCTAACTCCCTTCTAACTACCACTTCTTCGGTTCAGTGAGATATGCTGGATTCTAAACGGAGAAGCTTCTCTGACGCTTTTTCACAGAGATTTTGAAACTGAAATCTCCCATGCCGTTTCCACCATAGGCAGCAATGGGCTTCCCCATAGAACTTGCCAACCTGAATTCCTACAGGCTAGATGTGAGAGGCACATTCTGCTGCTTCCTCCCTAAGAGTTAAGCTTGCTTCTGAAAGCTCAACCTCCGGGGAGTCTGTTTGGCAGAGATATAGAACACACTTTTCCAAGCCTGTTGGAAGGCCTTTGCAGTGTCATTTCGCATCTAATTTCCCAAACCAAATTGCTTGCAGCTCTAACTGCCTTCTAACTACCACTTCTTCGGTTCTGTGAGATATGCTGGATTCTAAACGGAGAAGCTTCTCTGACGCTTTTTCACAGAGATTTTGAAGCTGAAATTTCCAAACCCGTTTCCAACGAAGGCGCCAATGGGCTTCCCCATAGAACTTGCCAACCTGAATTCCTACAGGCTAGATGTGAGAGGCACATTCTGCTGCTTCCTCCCTTAGAGTTAAACTAGCTTCTGAAAGCTCAACCTCCGGGGAGTTTGTTTGGCAGAGATATAGAACACAATTTTCCAAGCCTGTTGGAAGGCATTTGCAGTTTCATTTCGCGTCTAATTTCCCAAACCAAACTGCTTGCAGCTCTAACTCCCTTCTAACTACCACTTCTTCGGTTCAGTGAGATATGCTGGATTCTAAACGGAGAAGCTTCTCTGACGCTCTTTCACAGAGATTTTGTAACTGAAATTTCCAAACCCGTTTCCAACGAAGGCGCCAATGGGCTTCCCCATAGAACTTGCCAACCTGAATTCCTACAGGCTAGATGTGAGAGGCACATTCTGCTGCTTCCTCCCTTAGAGTTAAACTAGCTTCTGAAAGCTCAACCTCCGGGGAGTTTGTTTGGCAGAGATATAGAACACACTTTTCCCAGCCTGTTGGAAGGCATTTGCAGTTTCATTTCGCGTCTAATTTCCCAAACCAAACTGCTTGCAGCTCTAACTCCCTTCTAACTACCACTTCTTCGGTTCAGTGAGATATGCTGGATTCTAAACGGAGAAGCTTCTCTGACGCTTTTTCACAGAGATTTTGTAACTGAAATCTCCCATGCCGTTTCCACCATAGGCAGCAATGGGCTTCCCGATAGAACTTGCCAACCTGAATTCCTACAGGCTAGATGTGAGAGGCACATTCTGCTGCTTCCTCCCTAAGAGTTAAACTTGCTTCTGAAAGCTCAACCTCCGGGGAGTGTGTTTGGCAGAGATATAGAACACACTTTTCCAAGCCTGTTGGAAGGCCTTTGCAGTGTCATTTCGCATCTAATTTCCCAAACCAAAGTGCTTGCAGCTCTAACTCCCTTCTAACTACCACTTCTTCGGTTCAGTGAGATATGCTGGATTCTAAACGGAGAAGCTTCTCTGATGCTTTTTCACAGAGATTTTGAAACTGAAATCTCCCATGCCATTTCCACCATAGGCAGCAATGGGCTTCCACATAGAACTTGCCAACCTGAATTCCTACAGGCTAGATGTGAGAGGCACATTCTGCTGCTTCCTCCCTTAGAGTTAAACTAGCTTCTGAAAGCTCAACCTCCGGGGAGTTTGTTTGGCAGAGATATAGAACACATTTTTCCAAGCCTGTTGGAAGGCATTTGCACTTTCATTTCGCGTCTAATTTCCCAAACCAAACTGCTTGCAGCTCTAACTCCCTTCTAACTACCACTTCTTCGGTTCTGTGAGATATGCTGGATTCTAAACGGAGAAGCTTCTCTGACGCTTTTTCACAGAGATTTTGAAACTGAAATTTCCAAACCCGTTTCCAACGAAGGCGCCAATCGGCTTCCCCATAGAACTTGCCAACCCGAATTCCTACAGGGTAGAAGTGAGAGGCACATTCTGCTGCTTCCTCCCTTAGAGTTAAGCTAGCTTCTGAAAGCTCAACCTCCGGGGAGTCTGTTTGGCAGAGATATAGAACACACTTTTCCAAGCCTGTTGGAAGGCATTTGCAGTTTCATTTCGCATCTAATTTCCCAAACCAAACTGCTTGCAGCTCTAACTCCCTTCTAACTACCACTTCTTCGGTTCAGTGAGATATGCTGGATTCTAAACGGAGAAGCTTCTCTGACGCTTTTTCACAGAGATTTTGAAACTGAAATTTCCAAACCCGTTTCCAACGAAGGCGCCAATGGGCTTCCCCATAGAACTTGCCAACCTGAATTCCTACAGGCTAGATGTGAGAGGCACATTCTGCTGCTTCCTCCCTTAGAGTTAAACTAGCTTCTGAAAGCTCAACCTCCGGGGAGTTTGTTTGGCAGAGATATAGAACACACTTTTCCAAGCCTGTTGGAAGGCCTTTGCAGTGTCATTTCGCCTCTAAATTCCCAAACCAAACTGCTTGCAGCTCTAACTCCCTTCTAACTACCACTTCTCCGGTTCAGTGAGATATGCTGGATTCTAAACGGAGAAGCTTCTCTGACGCTTTTTCACAGAGATTTTGAAACTGAAATCTCCCATGCCGTTTCCACCTTAGGCAGCAACGGGCTTCCCCATAGAACTTGCCAACCTGAATTCCTGCAGGCTAGATGTGAGAGGCACATTCTGCTGCTTCCTCCCTTAGAGTTAAACTAGCTTCTGAAAGCTCAACCTCCGGGGACTCTGTTTGGCAGAGGTATAGAACACACTTTTCCAAGCCTGTTGGAAGGCCTTTGCAGTGTCATTTCGCGTCTAAATTCCCAAACCAAACTGCTTGCAGCTCTAAGTCCCTTCTATCTACCACTTCTCCGGTTCAGTGAGATATGCTGGATTCTAAACGGAGAAGCTTCTCTGACCCTTTTTCACAGAGATTTTGAAACTGAAATCTCCCATGCCGTTTCCACCATAGGCAGCAATGGGCTTCCCCATAGAACTTGCCAACCTGAATTCCTACAGGCTAGATGTGAGAGGCACATTCTGCTGCTTCCTCCCTTAGAGTTAAGCTAGCTTCTGAAAGCTCAACCTCCGGGCAGTCTGTTTGGCAGAGATATAGAACACACTTTTCCAAGCCTGTTGGAAGGCATTTGCAGTTTCATTTCGCGTCTAATTTCCCAAACCAAACTGCTTGCAGCTCTAACTCCCTTCTAACTACCACTTCTTCGGTTCAGTGAGATATGCTGGATTCTAAACGGAGAAGCTTCTCTGACGCTTTTTCACAGAGATTTTGAAACTGAAATCTCCCATGCCGTTTCCACCTTAGGCAGCAACGGGCTTCCCCATAGAACTTGCCAACCTGAATTCCTACAGGCTAGATATGAGAGGCACATTCTGCTGCTTCCTCCCTTAGAGTTAAACTAGCTTCTGAAAGCTCAACCTCCGGGGAGTCTGTTTGGCAGAGGTATAGAACACACTTTTCCAAGCCTGTTGGAAGGCCTTTGCAGTGTCATTTCGCCTCTAAATTCCCAAACCAAACTGCTTGCAGCTCTAACTCCCTTCTAACTACCACTTCTCCGGTTCAGTGAGATATGCTGGATTCTAAACGGAGAAGCTTCTCTGACGCTTTTTCACAGAGATTTTGAAACTGAAATCTCCCATGCCGTTTCCACCTTAGGCAGCAACGGGCTTCCCCATAGAACTTGCCAACCTGAATTCCTACAGGCTAGATGTGAGAGGCACATTCTGCTGCTTCCTCCCTTAGAGTTAAACTAGCTTCTGAAAGCTCAACCTCCGGGGACTCTGTTTGGCAGAGGTATAGAACACACTTTTCCAAGCCTGTTGGAAGGCCTTTGCAGTGTCATTTCGCGTCTAAATTCCCAAACCAAACTGCTTGCAGCTCTAAGTCCCTTCTATCTACCACTTCTCCGGTTCAGTGAGATATGCTGGATTCTAAACGGAGAAGCTTCTCTGACCCTTTTTCACAGAGATTTTGAAACTGAAATCTCCCATGCCGTTTCCACCATAGGCAGCAATGGGCTTCCCCATAGAACTTGCCAACCTGAATTCCTACAGGCTAGATGTGAGAGGCACATTCTGCTGCTTCCTCCCTTAGAGTTAAGCTAGCTTCTGAAAGCTCAACCTCCGGGCAGTCTGTTTGGCAGAGATATAGAACACACTTTTCCAAGCCTGTTGGAAGGCATTTGCAGTTTCATTTCGCGTCTAATTTCCCAAACCAAACTGCTTGCAGCTCTAACTCCCTTCTAACTACCACTTCTTCGGTTCAGTGAGATATGCTGGATTCTAAACGGAGAAGCTTCTCTGACGCTTTTTCACAGAGATTTTGAAACTGATATTTCCAAACCCGTTTCCAAAGAAGGCGCCAATGGGCTTCCCCATAGAACTTGCCAACCTGAATTCCTACAGGCTAGATGTGAGAGGCACATTCTGCTGCTTCCTCCCTTAGAGTTAAGCTTGCTTCTGAAAGCTCATCCTCCGGGGACTCTGTTTGGCAGAGGTATAGAACACACTTTTCCAAGCCTGTTGGAAGGCCTTTGCAGTGTCATTTCGCGTCTAATTTCCCAAACCAAACTGCTTGCAGCTCTAACTCCCTTCTAACTACCACTTCTTCGGTTCAGTGAGATATGCTGGATTCTAAACGGAGAAGCTTCTCTGACGCTTTTTCACAGAGATTTTGAAACTGAAATCTCCCATGCCGTTTCCACCGTAGGCAGCAATGGGCTTCCCCATAGAACTTGCCAACCTGAATTCCTACAGGCTAGATGTGAGAGGCACATTCTGCTTCTTCCTCCCTTAGAGTTAAACTAGCTTCTGAAAGCTCAACCTCCGGGGAGTCTGTTTGGCAGAGGTATAGAACACAATTTTCCAAGCCTGTTGGAAGGCATTTGCAGTTTCATTTCGCGTCTAATTTCCCAAACCAAACTGCTTGCAGCTCTAACTCCCTTCTAACTACCACTTCTTCGGTTCAGTGAGATATGCTGGATTCTAAACGGAGAAGCTTCTCTGACGCTTTTTCACAGAGATTTTGAAACTGATATTTCCAAACCCGTTTCCAAAGAAGGCGCCAATGGGCTTCCCCATAGAACTTGCCAACCTGAATTCCTACAGGCTAGATGTGAGAGGCACATTCTGCTTCTTCCTCCCTTAGAGTTAAGCTAGCTTCTGAAAGCTCAACCTCCGGGGAGTCTGTTTGGCAGAGATATAGAACACACTTTTCCAAGCCTGTTGGAAGGCATTTGCAGTTTCATTTCGCGTCTAATTTCCCAAACCAAACTCCTTGCAGCTCTAACTCCCTTCTAACTACCACTTCTTCGGTTCAGTGAGATATGCTGGTTCTAAACGGAGAAGCTTCTCTGACGCTTTTTCACAGAGATTTTGAAACTGAAATTTCCAAACCCGTTTCCAAAGAAGGCGCCAATGGGCTTCCCCATAGAACTTGCCAACCTGAATTCCTACAGGCTAGATGTGAGAGGCACATTCTGCTTCTTCCTCCCTTCGAGTTAAGCTAGCTTCTGAAAGCTCAACCTCCGGGGAGTCTGTTTGGCAGAGATATAGAACACACTTTTCCAAGCCTGTTGGAAGGCATTTGCAGTTTCATTTCGCGTCTAATTTCCCAAACCAAACTGCTTGCAGCTCTAACTCCCTTCTAACTACCACTTCTTCGGTTCAGTGAGATATGCTGGATTCTAAACGGAGAAGCTTCTCTGACGCTTTTTCACAGAGATTTTGAAACTGAAATTTCCAAACCCGTTTCCAACGAAGGCGCCAATGGGCTTCCCCATAGAACTTGCCAACCCGAATTCCTACAGGGTAGAAGTGAGAGGCACATTCTGCTGCTTCCTCCCTTAGAGTTAAGCTAGCTTCTGAAAGCTCAACCTCCGGGGAGTCTGTTTGGCAGAGATATAGAACACACTTTTCCAAGCCTGTTGGAAGGCATTTGCAGTTTCATTTCGCGTCTAATTTCCCAAACCAAACTGCTTGCAGCTCTAACTCCCTTCTAACTACCACTTCTTCGGTTCTGTGAGATATGCTGGAATCTAAACGGAGAAGCTTCTCTGACGCTTTATCACAGAGATTTTGAAACTGAAATTTCCAAACCCGTTTCCACCATAGGCAGCAATGGGCTTCCCATAGAACTTGCCAACCTGAATTCCTACAGGCTAGATGTGAGAGGCACATTCTGCTGCTTCCTCCCTTAGAGTTAAGCTTGCTTCTGAAAGCTCATCCTCCGGGGACTCTGTTTGGCAGAGGTATAGAACACACTTTTCCAAGCCTGTTGGAAGGCCTTTGCAGTTTCATTTCGAGTCTAATTTCCCAAACCAAACTGCTTGCAGCTCTAACTCCCTTCTAACTAGCACTTCTTCGGTTCTGTGAGATATGCTGGATTCTAAACGGAGAAGCTTCTCTGACGCTTTTTCACATAGATTTTGAAACTGAAATCTCCCATGCCATTTCCACCATAGGCAGCAATGGGCTTCCCCATAGAACTTGCCAACCTGAATTCCTACTGGCTAGATGTGAGAGGCACATTCTGCTGCTTCCTCCCTTAGAGTTAAACTAGCTTCTGAAAGCTCAACCTCCGGGGAGTCTGTTTGGCAGAGATATAGAACACACTTTTCCAAGCCTGTTGGAAGGCACTTGCAGTTTCATTTCGCGTCTAATTTCCCAAACCAAACTGCTTGCAGCTCTAACTCCCTTCTAACTACCACTTCTTCGGTTCTGTGAGATATGCTGGATTCTAAACGGAGAAGCTTCTCTGACGCTTTTTCACAGAGATTTTGAAACTGAAATCTCCCATGCCGTTTCCACCATAGGCAGCAACGGGCTTCCCCATAGAACTTGCCAACCTGAATTCCTACAGGCTAGATGTGAGAGGCACATTCTGCTGCTTCCTCCCTTTGAGTTAAACTAGCTTCTGAAAGCTCAACCTCCGGGGAGTCTGTTTGGCAGAGATATAGAACACACTTTTTCAAGCCTGTTGGAAGGTCTTTGCAGTTTCATTTCGCGTCTAATTTCCCAAACCAATCTGCTTGCAGCTCTAACTCCCTTCTAACTACCACTTCTTCGGTTCTGTGAGATATGCTGGATTCTAAACGGAGAAGCTTCTCTGACGCTTTTTCACAGAGATTTTGAAACTGAAATCTCCCATGCCGTTTCCACCATAGGCAGCAATGGGCTTCCCCATAGAACTTGCCAACCTGAATTCCTAAAGGCTAGATGTGAGAGGCACATTCTGCTGCTTCCTCCCTTAGAGTTAAACTAGCTTCTGAAAGCTCAACCTCCGGGGAGTCTGTTTGGCAGAGATTTAGAACACACTTTTCCAAGCCTGTTGGAAGGCATTTGCAGTTTCATTTCGCGTCTAATTTCCCAAACCAAACTGCTTGCAGCTCTAACTCCCTTCTAAAAACCACTTCTTCGGTTCAGTGAGATATGCTGGATTCTAAACGGAGAAGCTTCTCTGACGCTTTTTCACAGAGATTTTGAAACTGAAATTTCCAATCCGTTTCCAACGAAGGCGCCAATGGGCTTCCCCATAGAACTTGCCAACCTGAATTCCTACAGGCTAGATGTGAGAGGCACATTCTGCTGCTTCCTCCCTTAGAGTTAAACTAGCTTCTGAAAGCTCAACCTCCGGGGAGTTTGTATGGCAGAGATATAGAACACACTTTTCCAAGCCTGTTGGAAGGCATTTGCAGTTTCATTTCGCGTCTAATTTCCCCAATCAAACTGCTTGCAGCTATAACTCCCTTCTAACAACCACTTCTTCGGTTCAGTGAGATATGCTGGATTCTAAACGGAGAAGCTTCTCTGACGCTTTTTCACAGAGATTTTGAAACTGAAATCTCCCATGCCGTTTCCATCATAGGCAGCAATGGGCTTCCCCATAGAACTTGCCAACCTGAATTCCTACAGGCTAGATGTGAGAGGCACATTCTGCTGCTTCCTCTCTTAGAGTTAAACTAGCTTCTGAAAGCTCAACCTCCGGGGAGTCTGTTTGGCAGAGATATAGAACACACTTTTCCAAGCCTGTTGGAAGGCACTTGCAGTTTCATTTCGCGTCTAATTTCGCAAACCAAACTGCTTGCAGCTCTAACTCCCTTCTAACTACCACTTCTTCGGTTCTGTGAGATATGCTGGATTCTAAACGGAGAAGCTTCTCTGACGCTTTTTCACAGAGATTTTGAAACTGAAATCTCCCATGCCGTTTCCACCATAGGCAGCAATGGGCTTCCCCATAGAACTTGCCAACCTGAATTCCTACAGGCTAGATGTGAGAGGCACATTCTGCTGCTTCCTCCCTTAGAGTTAAACTAGCTTCTGAAACCTCAACCTCCGGGGAGTCTGTTTGGCAGAGATATAGAACATACTTTTCCAAGCCTGTTGGAAGGCACTTGCAGTTTCATTTCGCGTCTAATTTCCCAAACCAAACTGCTTGCAGCTCTAACTCCCTTCTAACTACCAATTCTTCGGTTCAGTGAGATATGCTGGATTCTAAACGGGGAAGCATCTCTGACGCTTTTTCACAGAGATTTTGAAACTGAAATCTCCCATGCCGTTTCCACCATAGGCAGCAACGGGCTTCCCCATAGAACTTGCCAACCTGAATTCCTACAGGCTAGATGTGAGAGGCACATTCTGCTGCTTCCTCCCTTAGAGTTAAACTAGCTTCTGAAAGCTCAACCTCCGGGGAGTCTGTTTGGCAGAGATATAGAACACACTTTTCCAAGCCTGTTGGAAGGCACTTGCAGCTTCATTTCGCGTCTAATTTCCCAAACCAAACTGCTTGCAGCTCTAACTCCCTTCTATCTACCACTTCTTTGGTTCTGTGAGATATGCTGGATTCTAAACGGAGAAGCTTCTCTGACGCTTTTTCACATAGATTTTGAAACTGAAATCTCCCATGCCATTTAAACCATAGGCAGCAATGGGCTTCCCCATAGAACTTGCCAACCTGAATTCCTACAGGCTAGATGTGAGAGGCACATTCTGCTGCTTCCTCCCTTAGAGTTAAACTAGCTTCTGAAAGCTCAACCTCCGGGGAGTTTGTATGGCAAAGATATAGAACACACTTTTCCAAGCCTGTTGGAAGGCATTTGCAGTTTCATTTCGCGTCTAATTTCCCAAACCAAACTGCTTGCAGCTATAACTCCCTTCTAACAACCACTTCTTCGGTTCAGTGAGATATGCTGGATTCTAAACGGAGAAGCTTCTCTGACGCTTTTTCACAGAGATTTTGAAACTGAAATCTCCCATGCCGTTTCCACCATAGGCAGCAATGGGCTTCCCATAGAACTTGCCAACCTGAATTCCTACAGGCTAGATGTGAGAGGCACATTCTGCTGCTTCCTCCCTTAGAGTTAAGCTTGCTTCTGAAAGCTCATCCTCCGGGGACTCTGTTTGGCAGAGGTATAGAACACACTTTTCCAAGCCTGTTGGAAGGCCTTTGCAGTGTCATTTCGCGTCTAATTTCCCAAACCAAACTGCTTGCAGCTCTAACTCCCTTCTAACTACCACTTCTTCGGTTCAGTGAGATATGCTGGATTCTAAACGGAGAAGCTTCTGTGACGCTTTTTCACAGAGATTTTGAAACTGAAATTTCCAAACCCGTTTCCAAAGATGGCGCCAATGGGCTTCCCCATAGAACTTGCCAACCTGAATTCCTACAGGCTAGATGTGAGAGGCACATTCTGCTTCTTCCTCCCTTAGAGTTAAGCTAGCTTCTGAAAGCTCAACCTCCGGGGAGTCTGTTTGGCAGAGATATAGAACACACTTTTCCAAGCCTGTTGGAAGGCATTTGCAGTTTCATTTCGCGTCTAATTTCCCAAACCAAACTGCTTGCAGCTCTAACTCCCTTCTAACTACCACTTCTTCGGTTCAGTGAGATATGCTGGATTCTAAACGGAGAAGCTTCTCTGACGCTTTTTCACAGAGATTTTGAAACTGAAATTTCCAAACCCGTTTCCAACGAAGGCGCCAATGGGCTTCCCCATAGAACTTGCCAACCTGAATTCCTACAGGCTAGATGTGAGGGGCACATTCTGCTTCTTCCTCCCTTAGAGTTAAGCTAGCTTCTGAAAGCTCAACCTCCGGGGAGTCTGTTTGGCAGAGATATAGAACACACTTTTCCAAGCCTGTTGGAAGGCATTTGCAGTTTCATTTCGCGTCTAATTTCCCAAACCAAACTGCTAGCAGCTCTAACTCCCTTCTAACTACCACTTCTTCGGTTCAGTGAGATATGCTGGATTCTAAACGGAGAAGCTTCTCTGACGCTTTTTCACAGAGATTTTGAAACTGAAATTTCCAAACCCGTTTCCAACGAAGGCGCCAATGGGCTTCCCCATAGAACTTGCCAACCTGAATTCCTACAGGGTAGAAGTGAGAGGCACATTCTGCTGCTTCCTCCCTTAGAGTTAAACTAGCTTCTGAAAGCTCAACCTCCGGGGAGTCTGTTTGGCAGAGATATAGAACACCCTTTTGCAAGCCTGTTGGAAGGCACTTGCAGTTTCATTTCGCGTCTAATTTCCCAAACCAAACTGCTTGCAGCTCTAACTCCCTTCTAACTACCACTTCTTCGGTTCTGTGAGATATGCTGGATTCTAAACGGAGAAGCTTCTCCGACTCTTTTTCACAGAGATTTTGAAACTGAAATCTCCCATGCCGTTTCCACCACAGGCAGCAATGGGCTTCCCCATAGAACTTGCCAACCCGAATTCCTACAGGCTAGATGTGAGAGGCACATTCTGCTGCTTCCTCCCTTAGAGTTAAACTAGCTTCTGAAAGCTCAACCTCCGGGGAGTCTGTTTGGCAGAGATTTAGAACACACTTTTCCAAGCCTGTTGGAAGGCCTTTGCAGTTTCATTTCGCGTCTAATTTCCCAAACCAAACTGCTTGCAGCTCTAACTCCCTTCTAACTACCACTTCTTCGGTTCTGTGAGATATGCTGGAATCTAAACGGAGAAGCTTCTCTGACGCTTTTTCACAGAGATTTTGAAACTGAAATCTCCCATGCCGTTTCCACCATAGGCAGCAATGGGCTTCCCCATAGAACTTGCCAACCTGAATTCCTACAGGCTAAATGTGAGAGGCACATTCTGCTGCTTCCTCCCTTAGAGTTAAACTAGCTTCTGAAAGCTCAACCTCCGGGGAGTCTGTTTGGCAGAGATATAGAACACACTTTTCCAAGCATTTTGGAAGGCACTTGCAGTTTCATTTCGCGTCTAATTTCCCAAACCAAACTGCTTGCAGCTCTAACTCCCTTCTAACTACCACTTCTTCGGTTCTGTGAGATATGCTGGATTCTAAACGGAGAAGCTTCTCTGACGCTTTTTCACAGAGATTTTGAAACTGAAATCTCCCATGCCGTTTCCACCATAGGCAGCAATGGGCTTCCCCATAGAACTTGCCAACCTGAATTCCTACAGGCTAGATGTGAGAGGCACATTCTGCTGCTTCCTCCCTTAGAGTTAAACTAGCTTCTGAAAGCTTAACCTCCGGGGAGTCTGTTTGGCAGAGATATAGAACACACTTTTCCAAGCCTGTTGGAAGGCATTTGCAGTTTCATTTCGCGTCTAATTTCCTAAACCAAACTGCTTGCAGCTCTAACTCCCTTCTAACTACCAATTCTTCGGTTCAGTGAGATATGCTGGATTCTAAACGGGGAAGCATCTCTGACGCTTTTTCACAGAGATTTTGAAACTGAAATCTCCCATGCCGTTTCCACCATAGGCAGCAACGGGCTTCCCCATAGAACTTGCCAACCTGAATTCCTACAGGCTAGATGTGAGAGGCACATTCTGCTGCTTCCTCCCTTTGAGTTAAATTAGCTTCTGAAAGCTCAACCTCCGGGGAGTCTGTTTGGCAGAGATATAGAACACACTTTTTCAAGCCTGTTGGAAGGTCTTTGCAGTTTCATTTCGCGTCTAATTTCCCAAACCAAACTGCTTGCAGCTCTAACTCCCTTCTAACTAGCACTTCTTCGGTTCTGTGAGATATGCTGGATTCTAAACGGAGAAGCTTCTCTGACGCTTTTTCACAGAGATTTTGAAACTGAAATCTCCCATGCCGTTTCCACCATAGACAGCAATGGGCTTCCCCATAGAACTTGCCAACCTGAATTCCTACAGGCTAGATGTGAGAGGCACATTCTGCTGCTTCCTCCCTTAGAGTTAAACTAGCTTCTGAAAGCTCAACCTCCGGGGAGTCTGTTTGGCAGAGATATAGAACACACTTTTCCAAGCATTTTGGAAGGCACTTGCAGTTTCATTTCGCGTCTAATTTCCCAAACCAAACTGCTTGCAGCTCTAACTCCCTTCTAACTACCACTTCTTCGCTTCTGTGAGATATGCTGGATTCTAAACGGAGAAGCTTCTCTGACGCTTTTTCACAGAGATTTTGAAACTGAAATCTCCCATGCCGTTTCCACCATAGGCAGCAATGGGCTTCCCCATAGAACTTGCCAACCTGAATTCCTACAGGCTAGATGTGAGAGGCACATTCTGCTGCTTCCTCCCTTAGAGTTAAACTAGCTTCTGAAAGCTTAACCTCCGGGGAGTCTGTTTGGCAGAGATATAGAACACACTTTTCCAAGCCTGTTGGAAGGCATTTGCAGTTTCATTTCGCGTCTAATTTCCTAAACCAAACTGCTTGCAGCTCTAACTCCCTTCTAACTACCAATTCTTCGGTTCAGTGAGATATGCTGGATTCTAAACGGGGAAGCATCTCTGACGCTTTTTCACAGAGATTTTGAAACTGAAATCTCCCATGCCGTTTCCACCATAGGCAGCAACGGGCTTCCCCATAGAACTTGCCAACCTGAATTCCTACAGGCTAGATGTGAGAGGCACATTCTGCTGCTTCCTCCCTTTGAGTTAAACTAGCTTCTGAAAGCTCAACCTCCGGGGAGTCTGTTTGGCAGAGATATAGAACACACTTTTTCAAGCCTGTTGGAAGGTCTTTGCAGTTTCATTTCGCGTCTAATTTCCCAAACCAAACTGCTTGCAGCTCTAACTCCCTTCTAACTACCACTTCTTCGGTTCTGTGAGATATGCTGGATTCTAAACGGAGAAGCTTCTCTGACGCTTTTTCACAGAGATTTTGAAACTGAAATCTCCCATGCCGTTTCCACCATAGGCAGCAATGGGCTTCCCCATAGAACTTGCCAACCTGAATTCCTACAGGCTAGATGTGAGAGGCACATTCTGCTGCTTCCTCCCTTAGAGTTAAACTAGCTTCTGAAAGCTCAACCTCCGGGGAGTCTGTTTGGCAGAGATTTAGAACACACTTTTCCAAGCCTGTTGGAAGGCATTTGCAGTTTCATTTCGCGTCTAATTTCCCAAACCAAACTGCTTGCAGCTCTAACTCCCTTCTAACAACCACTTCTTCGGTTCAGTGAGATCTGCTGGATTCTAAACGGAGAAGCTTCTCTGACGCTTTTTCACAGAGATTTTGAAACTGAAATCTCCCATACCGTTTCCACCATAGGCAGCAATGGGCTTCCCATAGAACTTGCCAACCTGAATTCCTACAGGCTAGATGTGAGAGGCACATTCTGCTGCTTCCTCCCTTAGAGTTAAGCTTGCTTCTGAAAGCTCATCCTCCGGGGATTCTGTTTGGCAGAGGTATAGAACACACTTTTCCAAGCCTGTTGGAAGGCCTTTGCAGTGTCATTTCGCGTCTAATTTCCCAAACCAAACTGCTTGCAGCTCTAACTCCCTTCTAACTACCACTTCTTCGGTTCAGTGAGATATGCTGGATTCTAAACGGAGAAGCTTCTCTGACGCTTTTTCACAGAGATTTTGAAACTGAAATCTCCCATGCCGTTTCCACCGTAGGCAGCAATGGGCTTCCCCATAGAACTTGCCAACCTGAATTCCTACAGGCTAGATGTGAGAGGCACATTCTGCTTCTTCCTCCCTTAGAGTTAAACTAGCTTCTGAAAGCTCAACCTCCGGGGAGTCTGTTTGGCAGAGGTATAGAACACAATTTTCCAAGCCTGTTGGAAGGCATTTGCAGTTTCATTTCGCGTCTAATTTCCCAAACCAAACTGCTTGCAGCTCTAACTCCCTTCTAACTACCACTTCTTCGGTTCAGTGAGATATGCTGGATTCTAAACGGAGAAGCTTCTCTGACGCTTTTTCACAGAGATTTTGAAACTGATATTTCCAAACCCATTTCCAAAGAAGGCGCCAATGGGCTTCCCCATAGAACTTGCCAACCTGAATTCCTACAGGCTAGATGTGAGAGGCACATTCTGCTTCTTCCTCCCTTAGAGTTAAGCTAGCTTCTGAAAGCTCAACCTCCGGGGAGTCTGTTTGGCAGAGATATAGAACACACTTTTCCAAGCCTGTTGGAAGGCATTTGCAGTTTCATTTCGCGTCTAATTTCCCAAACCAAACTGCTTGCAGCTCTAACTCCCTTCTAACTACCACTTCTTCGGTTCAGTGAGATATGCTGGTTCTAAACGGAGAAGCTTCTCTGACGCTTTTTCACAGAGATTTTGAAACTGAAATTTCCAAACCCGTTTCCAAAGAAGGCGCCAATGGGCTTCCCCATAGAACTTGCCAACCTGAATTCCTACAGGCTAGATGTGAGAGGCACATTCTGCTTCTTCCTCCCTTCGAGTTAAGCTAGCTTCTGAAAGCTCAACCTCCGGGGAGTCTGTTTGGCAGAGATATAGAACACACTTTTCCAAGCCTGTTGGAAGGCATTTGCAGTTTCATTTCGCGTCTAATTTCCCAAACCAAACTGCTTGCAGCTCTAACTCCCTTCTAACTACCACTTCTTCGGTTCAGTGAGATATGCTGGATTCTAAACGGAGAAGCTTCTCTGACGCTTTTTCACAGAGATTTTGAAACTGAAATTTCCAAACCCGTTTCCAACGAAGGCGCCAATGGGCTTCCCCATAGAACTTGCCAACCCGAATTCCTACAGGGTAGAAGTGAGAGGCACATTCTGCTGCTTCCTCCCTTAGAGTTAAGCTAGCTTCTGAAAGCTCAACCTCCGGGGAGTTTGTTTGGCAGAGATATAGAACACACTTTTCCAAGCCTGTTGGAAGGCATTTGCAGTTTCATTTCGCATCTAATTTCCCAAACCAAACTGCTTGCAGCTCTAACTCCCTTCTAACTACCACTTCTTCGGTTCAGTGAGATATGCTGGATTCTAAACGGAGAAGTTTCTCTGACGCTTTTTCACAGAGATTTTGAAACTGAAATTTCCAAACCCGTTTCCAACGAAGGCGCCAATGGGCTTCCCCATAGAACTTGCCAACCTGAATTCCTACAGGCTAGATGTGAGAGGCACATTCTGCTTCTTCCTCCCTTAGAGTTAAGCTAGCTTCTGAAAGCTCAACCTCCGGGGAGTCTGTTTGGCAGAGATATAGAACACACTTTTCCAAGCCTGTTGGAAGGCATTTGCAGTTTCATTTCGCGTCTAATTTCCCAAACCAAACTGCTTGCAGCTCTAACTCCCTTCTAACTACCACTTCTTCGGTTCAGTGAGATATGCTGGATTCTAAACGGAGAAGCTTCTCTGACGCTTTTTCACAGAGATTTTGAAACTGAAATTTCCAAACCCGTTTCCAACGAAGGCGCCAATGGGCTTCCCCATAGAACTTGCCAACCTGAATTCCTACAGGCTAGATGTGAGAGGCACATTCTGCTTCTTCCTCCCTTAGAGTTAAGCTAGCTTCTGAAAGCTCAACCTCCGGGGAGTCTGTTTGGCAGAGATATAGAACACACTTTTCCAAGCCTGTTGGAAGGCATTTGCAGTTTCATTTCGCGTCTAATTTCCCAAACCAAACTGCTTGCAGCTCTAACTCCCTTCTAACTACCACTTCTTCGGTTCTGTGAGATATGCTGGAATCTAAACGGAGAAGCTTCTCTGACGCTTTATCACAGAGATTTTGAAACTGAAATTTCCAAACCCGTTTCCACCATAGGCAGCAATGGGCTTCCCATAGAACTTGCCAACCTGAATTCCTACAGGCTAGATGTGAGAGGCACATTCTGCTGCTTCCTCCCTTAGAGTTAAGCTTGCTTCTGAAAGCTCATCCTCCGGGGACTCTGTTTGGCAGAGGTATAGAACACACTTTTCCAAGCCTGTTGGAAGGCCTTTGCAGTTTCATTTCGAGTCTAATTTCCCAAACCAAACTGCTTGCAGCTCTAACTCCCTTCTAACTACCACTTCTTCGGTTCTGTGAGATATGCTGGATTCTAAACGGAGAAGCTTCTCTGACGCTTTTTCAAAGAGATTTTGAAACTGAAATCTCCCATGCCGTTTCCACCATAGGCAGCAATGGGCTTCCCCATAGAACTTGCCAACCTGAATTGCTACAGGCTTGATGTGAGAGGCACATTCTGCTGCTTCCTCCCGTAGAGTTAAACTAGCTTCTGAAAGCTCAACCTCCGGGGAGTCTGTTTGGCAGAGATATAGAACATACTTTTCCAAGCCTGTTGGAAGGCACTTGCAGTTTCATTTCGCGTCTAATTTCCCAAACCAAACTGCTTGCAGCTCTAACTCCCTTCTAACTACCAATTCTTCGGTTCAGTGAGATATGCTGGATTCTAAACAGGGAAGCATCTCTGACGCTTTTTCACAGAGATTTTGAAACTGAAATCTCCCATGCCGTTTCCACCATAGGCAGCAACGGGCTTCCCCATAGAACTTGCCAACCTGAATTCCTACAGGCTAGATGTGAGAGGCACATTCTGCTGCTTCCTCCCTTTGAGTTAAACTCGCTTCTGAAAGCTCAACCTCCGGGGAGTCTGTTTGGCAGAGATATAGAACACAGTTTTCCAAGCCTGTTGGAAGGCACTTGCAGCTTCATTTCTCGTCTAATTTCCCAAACCAAACTGCTTGCAGCTCTAACTCCCTTCTAACTACCACTTCTTCGGTTCTGTGAGATATGCTGGATTCTAAACGGAGAAGCTTCTCTGACGCTTTTTCACATAGATTTTGAAACTGAAATCTCCCATGCCGTTTCCACCATAGGCAGCAATGGGCTTCCCCATAGAACTTGCCAACCTGAATTCCTACAGGCTAGATGTGAGAGGCACATTCTGCTGCTTCCTCCCTTAGAGTTAAACTAGCTTCTGAAAGCTCAACCTCCGGGGAGTCTGTTTGGCAGAGATATAGAACACACTTTTCCAAGCCTGTTGGAAGGCACTTGCAGTTTCATTTCGCGTCTAATTTCCCAAACCAAACTGCTTGCAGCTCTAACTCCCTTCTAACTACCACTTCTTCGGTTCTGTGAGATATGCTGGATTCTAAACGGAGAAGCTTCTCTGACGCTTTTTCAAAGAGATTTTGAAACTGAAATCTCCCATGCCGTTTCCACCATAGGCAGCAATGGGCTTCCCCATAGAACTTGCCAACCTGAATTCCTACAGGCTAGATGTGAGAGGCACATTCTGCTGCTTCCTCCCTTAAAGTTAAACTAGCTTCTGAAAGCTTAACCTCCGGGGAGTCTGTTTGGCAGAGATATAGAACACACTTTTCCAAGCCTGTTGGAAGGCATTTGCAGTTTCATTTCGCGTCTAATTTCCTAAACCAAACTGCTTGCAGCTCTAACTCCCTTCTAACTACCAATTCTTCGGTTCAGTGAGATATGCTGGATTCTAAACGGGGAAGCATCTCTGACGCTTTTTCACAGAGATTTTGAAACTGAAATCTCCCATGCCGTTTCCACCATAGGCAGCAACGGGCTTCCCCATAGAACTTGCCAACCTGAATTCCTACAGGCTAGATGTGAGAGGCACATTCTGCTGCTTCCTCCCTTTGAGTTAAACTAGCTTCTGAAAGCTCAACCTCCGGGGAGTCTGTTTGGCAGAGGTATAGAACACACTTTTCCAAGCCTGTTGGAAGGCATTTGCAGTTTCATTTCGCGTCTAATTTCCCAAACCAAACTGCTTGCAGCTCTAACTCCCTTCTAACTACCACTTCTTCGGTTCAGTGAGATATGCTGGTTCTAAACGGAGAAGCTTCTCTGACGCTTTTTCACAGAGATTTTGAAACTGAAATTTCCAAACCCGTTTCCAAAGAAGGCGCCAATGGGCTTCCCCATAGAACTTGCCAACCTGAATTCCTACAGGCTAGATGTGAGTGGCACATTCTGCTTCTTCCTCCCTCGAGTTAAGCTAGCTTCTGAAAGCTCAACCTCCGGGGAGTCTGTTTGGCAGAGATATAGAACACACTTTTCCAAGCCTGTTGGAAGGCATTTGCAGTTTCATTTCGCGTCTAATTTCCCAAACCAAACTGCTTGCAGCTCTAACTCCCTTCTAACTACCACTTCTTCGGTTCAGTGAGATATGCTGGATTCTAAACGGAGAAGCTTCTCTGACGCTTTTTCACAGAGATTTTGAAACTGAAATTTCCAAACCCGTTTCCAACGAAGGCGCCAATGGGCTTCCCCATAGAACTTGCCAACCCGAATTCCTACAGGGTAGAAGTGAGAGGCACATTCTGCTGCTTCCTCCCTTAGAGTTAAGCTAGCTTCTGAAAGCTCAACCTCCGGGGAGTCTGTTTGGCAGAGATATAGAACACACTTTTCCAAGCCTGTTGGAAGGCATTTGCAGTTTCATTTCGCACCTAATTTCCCAAACCAAACTGCTTGCAGCTCTAACTCCCTTCTAACTACCACTTCTTCGGTTCAGTGAGATATGCTGGATTCTAAACGGAGAAGTTTCTCTGACGCTTTTTCACAGAGATTTTGAAACTGAAATTTCCAAACCCGTTTCCAACGAAGGCGCCAATGGGCTTCCCCATAGAACTTGCCAACCTGAATTCCTACAGGCTAGATGTGAGAGGCACATTCTGCTGCTTCCTCCCTTAGAGTTAAACTAGCTTCTGAAAGCTCAACCTCCGGGGAGTTTGTATGGCAGAGATATAGAACACACTTTTCCAAGCCTGTTGGAAGGCATTTGCAGTTTCATTTCGCGTCTAATTTCCCAAACCAAACTGCTTGCAGCTATAACTCCCTTCTAACAACCACTTCTTCGGTTCAGTGAGATATGCTGGATTCTAAACGGAGAAGCTTCTCTGACGCTTTTTCACAGAGATTTTGAAACTGAAATCTCCCATGCCGTTTCCATCATAGGCAGCAATGGGCTTCCCCATAGAACTTGCCAACCTGAATTCCTACAGGCTAGATGTGAGAGGCACATTCTGCTGCTTCCTCTCTTAGAGTTAAACTAGCTTCTGAAAGCTCAACCTCCGGGGAGTCTGTTTGGCAGAGATATAGAACACACTTTTCCAAGCCTGTTGGAAGGCACTTGCAGTTTCATTTCGCGTCTAATTTCGCAAACCAAACTGCTTGCAGCTCTAACTCCCTTCTAACTACCACTTCTTCGGTTCTGTGAGATATGCTGGATTCTAAACGGAGAAGCTTCTCTGACGCTTTTTCACAGAGATTTTGAAACTGAAATCTCCCATGCCGTTTCCACCATAGGCAGCAATGGGCTTCCCCATAGAACTTGCCAACCTGAATTCCTACAGGCTAGATGTGAGAGGCACATTCTGCTGCTTCCTCCCTTAGAGTTAAACTAGCTTCTGAAACCTCAACCTCCGGGGAGTCTGTTTGGCAGAGATATAGAACATACTTTTCCAAGCCTGTTGGAAGGCACTTGCAGTTTCATTTCGCGTCTAATTTCCCAAACCAAACTGCTTGCAGCTCTAACTCCCTTCTAACTACCAATTCTTCGGTTCAGTGAGATATGCTGGATTCTAAACGGGGAAGCATCTCTGACGCTTTTTCACAGAGATTTTGAAACTGAAATCTCCCATGCCGTTTCCACCATAGGCAGCAACGGGCTTCCCCATAGAACTTGCCAACCTGAATTCCTACAGGCAAGATGTGAGAGGCACATTCTGCTGCTTCCTCCCTTAGAGTTAAACTAGCTTCTGAAAGCTCAACCTCCGGGGAGTCTGTTTGGCAGAGATATAGAACACACTTTTCCAAGCCTGTTGGAAGGCACTTGCAGCTTCATTTCGCGTCTAATTTCCCAAACCAAACTGCTTGCAGCTCTAACTCCCTTCTATCTACCACTTCTTTGGTTCTGTGAGATATGCTGGATTCTAAACGGAGAAGCTTCTCTGACGCTTTTTCACATAGATTTTGAAACTGAAATCTCCCATGGCATTTAAACCATAGGCAGCATTGGGCTTCCCCATAGAACTTGCCAACCTGAATTCCTACAGGCTAGATGTGAGAGGCACATTCTGCTGCTTCCTCCCTTAGAGTTAAACTAGCTTCTGAAAGCTCAACCTCCGGGGAGTTTGTATGGCAGAGATATAGAACACACTTTTCCAAGCCTGTTGGAAGGCATTTGCAGTTTCATTTCGCGTCTAATTTCCCAAACCAAACTGCTTGCAGCTATAACTCCCTTCTAACAACCACTTCTTCGGTTCAGTGAGATATGCTGGATTCTAAACGGAGAAGCTTCTCTGACGCTTTTTCACAGAGATTTTGAAACTGAAATCTCCCATGCCGTTTCCACCATAGGCAGCAATGGGCTTCCCATAGAACTTGCCAACCTGAATTCCTACAGGCTAGATGTGAGAGGCACATTCTGCTGCTTCCTCCCTTAGAGTTAAGCTTGCTTCTGAAAGCTCATCCTCCGGGGACTCTGTTTGGCAGAGGTATAGAACACACTTTTCCAAGCCTGTTGGAAGGCCTTTGCAGTGTCATTTCGCGTCTAATTTCCCAAACCAAACTGCTTGCAGCTCTAACTCCCTTCTAACTACCACTTCTTCGGTTCAGTGAGATATGCTGGATTCTAAACGGAGAAGCTTCTCTGACGCTTTTTCACAGAGATTTTGAAACTGAAATTTCCAAACCCGTTTCCAAAGAAGGCGCCAATGGGCTTCCCCATAGAACTTGCCAACCTGAATTCCTACAGGCTAGATGTGAGAGGCACATTCTGCTTCTTCCTCCCTTAGAGTTAAGCTAGCTTCTGAAAGCTCAACCTCCGGGGAGTCTGTTTGGCAGAGATATAGAACACACTTTTCCAAGCCTGTTGGAAGGCATTTGCAGTTTCATTTCGCGTCTAATTTCCCAAACCAAACTGCTTGCAGCTCTAACTCCCTTCTAACTACCACTTCTTCGGTTCAGTGAGATATGCTGGATTCTAAACGGAGAAGCTTCTCTGACGCTTTTTCACAGAGATTTTGAAACTGAAATTTCCAAACCCGTTTCCAACGAAGGCGCCAATGGGCTTCCCCATAGAACTTGCCAACCTGAATTCCTACAGGCTAGATGTGAGGGGCACATTCTGCTTCTTCCTCCCTTAGAGTTAAGCTAGCTTCTGAAAGCTCAACCTCCGGGGAGTCTGTTTGGCAGAGATATAGAACACACTTTTCCAAGCCTGTTGGAAGGCATTTGCAGTTTCATTTCGCGTCTAATTTCCCAAACCAAACTGCTTGCAGCTCTAACTCCCTTCTAACTACCACTTCTTCGGTTCAGTGAGATATGCTGGATTCTAAACGGAGAAGCTTCTCTGACGCTTTTTCACAGAGATTTTGAAACTGAAATTTCCAAACCCGTTTCCAACGAAGGCGCCAATGGGCTTCCCCATAGAACTTGCCAACCTGAATTCCTACAGGGTAGAAGTGAGAGGCACATTCTGCTGCTTCCTCCCTTAGAGTTAAACTAGCTTCTGAAAGCTCAACCTCCGGGGAGTCTGTTTGGCAGAGATATAGAACACCCTTTTGCAAGCCTGTTGGAAGGCACTTGCAGTTTCATTTCGCGTCTAATTTCCCAAACCAAACTGCTTGCAGCTCTAACTCCCTTCTAACTACCACTTCTTCGGTTCTGTGAGATATGCTGGATTCTAAACGGAGAAGCTTCTCCGACTCTTTTTCACAGAGATTTTGAAACTGAAATCTCCCATGCCGTTTCCACCACAGGCAGCAATGGGCTTCCCCATAGAACTTGCCAACCCGAATTCCTACAGGCTAGATGTGAGAGGCACATTCTGCTGCTTCCTCCCTTAGAGTTAAACTAGCTTCTGAAAGCTCAACCTCCGGGGAGTCTGTTTGGCAGAGATTTAGAACACACTTTTCCAAGCCTGTTGGAAGGCCTTTGCAGTTTCATTTCGCGTCTAATTTCCCAAACCAAACTGCTTGCAGCTCTAACTCCCTTCTAACTACCACTTCTTCGGTTCTGTGAGATATGCTGGAATCTAAACGGAGAAGCTTCTCTGACGCTTTTTCACAGAGATTTTGAAACTGAAATCTCCCATGCCGTTTCCACCATAGGCAGCAATGGGCTTCCCCATAGAACTTGCCAACCTGAATTCCTACAGGCTAGATGTGAGAGGCACATTCTGCTGCTTCCTCCCTTAGAGTTAAACTAGCTTCTGAAAGCTCAACCTCCGGGGAGTCTGTTTGGCAGAGATATAGAACACACTTTTCCAAGCATTTTGGAAGGCACTTGCAGTTTCATTTCGCGTCTAATTTCCCAAACCAAACTGCTTGCAGCTCTAACTCCCTTCTAACTACCAATTCTTCGGTTCTGTGAGATATGCTGGATTCTAAACGGAGAAGCTTCTCTGACGCTTTTTCACAGAGATTTTGAAACTGAAATCTCCCATGCCGTTTCCACCATAGGCAGCAATGGGCTTCCCCATAGAACTTGCCAACCTGAATTCCTACAGGCTAGATGTGAGAGGCACATTCTGCTGCTTCCTCCCTTAGAGTTACACTAGCTTCTGAAAGCTTAACCTCCGGGGAGTCTGTTTGGCAGAGATATAGAACACACTTTTCCAAGCCTGTTGGAAGGCATTTGCAGTTTCATTTCGCGTCTAATTTCCTAAACCAAACTGCTTGCAGCTCTAACTCCCTTCTAACTACCAATTCTTCGGTTCAGTGAGATATGCTGGATTCTAAACGGGGAAGCATCTCTGACGCTTTTTCACAGAGATTTTGAAACTGAAATCTCCCATGCCGTTTCCACCATAGGCAGCAACGGGCTTCCCCATAGAACTTGCCAACCTGAATTCCTACAGGCTAGATGTGAGAGGCACATTCTGCTGCTTCCTCCCTTTGAGTTAAATTAGCTTCTGAAAGCTCAACCTCCGGGGAGTCTGTTTGGCAGAGATATAGAACACACTTTTTCAAGCCTGTTGGAAGGTCTTTGCAGTTTCATTTCGCGTCTAATTTCCCAAACCAAACTGCTTGCAGCTCTAACTCCCTTCTAACTACCACTTCTTCGGTTCTGTGAGATATGCTGGATTCTAAACGGAGAAGCTTCTCTGACGCTTTTTCACAGAGATTTTGAAACTGAAATCTCCCATGCCGTTTCCACCATAGGCAGCAATGGGCTTCCCCATAGAACTTGCCAACCTGAATTCCTACAGGCTAGATGTGAGAGGCACATTCTGCTGCTTCCTCCCTTAGAGTTAAACTAGCTTCTGAAAGCTCAACCTCCGGGGAGTCTGTTTGGCAGAGATATAGAACACACTTTTCCAAGCATTTTGGAAGGCACTTGCAGTTTCATTTCGCGTCTAATTTCCCAAACCAAACTGCTTGCAGCTCTAACTCCCTTCTAACTACCACTTCTTCGGTTCTGTGAGATATGCTGGATTCTAAACGGAGAAGCTTCTCTGACGCTTTTTCACAGAGATTTTGAAACTGAAATCTCCCATGCCGTTTCCACCATAGGCAGCAATGGGCTTCCCCATAGAACTTGATAACCTGAATTCCTACAGGCTAGATGTGAGAGGCACATTCTGCTGCTTCCTCCCTTAGAGTTAAACTAGCTTCTGAAAGGTTAACCTCCGGGGAGTCTGTTTGGCAGAGATATAGAACACACTTTTCCAAGCCTGTTGGAAGGCATTTGCAGTTTCATTTCGCGTCTAATTTCCTAAACCAAACTGCTTGCAGCTCTAACTCCCTTCTAACTACCAATTCTTCGGTTCAGTGAGATATGCTGGATTCTAAACGGGGAAGCATCTCTGACGCTTTTTCACAGAGATTTTGAAACTGAAATCTCCCATGCCGTTTCCACCATAGGCAGCAACGGGCTTCCCCATAGAACTTGCCAACCTGAATTCCTACAGGCTAGATGTGAGAGGCACATTCTGCTGCTTCCTCCCTTTGAGTTAAACTAGCTTCTGAAAGCTCAACCTCCGGGGAGTCTGTTTGGCAGAGATATAGAACACACTTTTTCAAGCCTGTTGGAAGGTCTTTGCAGTTTCATTTCGCGTCTAATTTCCCAAACCAAACTGCTTGCAGCTCTAACTCCCTTCTAACTACCACTTCTTCGGTTCTGTGAGATATGCTGGATTCTAAACGGAGAAGCTTCTCTGACGCTTTTTCACAGAGATTTTGAAACTGAAATCTCCCATGCCGTTTCCACCATAGGCAGCAATGGGCTTCCCCATAGAACTTGCCAACCTGAATTCCTACAGGCTAGATGTGAGAGGCACATTCTGCTGCTTCCTCCCTTAGAGTTAAACTAGCTTCTGAAAGCTCAACCTCCGGGGAGTCTGTTTGGCAGAGATTTAGAACACACTTTTCCAAGCCTGTTGGAAGGCATTTGCAGTTTCATTTCGCGTCTAATTTCCCAAACCAAACTGCTTGCAGCTCTAACTCCCTTCTAACAACCACTTCTTCGGTTCAGTGAGATCTGCTGGATTCTAAACGGAGAAGCTTCTCTGACGCTTTTTCACAGAGATTTTGAAACTGAAATCTCCCATACCGTTTCCACCATAGGCAGCAATGGGCTTCCCATAGAACTTGCCAACCTGAATTCCTACAGGCTAGATGTGAGAGGCACATTCTGCTGCTTCCTCCCTTAGAGTTAAGCTTGCTTCTGAAAGCTCATCCTCCGGGGACTCTGTTTGGCAGAGGTATAGAACACACTTTTCCAAGCCTGTTGGAAGGCCTTTGCAGTGTCATTTCGCGTCTAATTTCCCAACCCAAACTGCTTGCAGCTCTAACTCCCTTCTAACTACCACTTCTTCGGTTCAGTGAGATATGCTGGATTCTAAACGGAGAAGCTTCTCTGACGCTTTTTCACAGAGATTTTGAAACTGAAATCTCCCATGCCGTTTCCACCGTAGGCAGCAATGGGCTTCCCCATAGAACTTGCCAACCTGAATTCCTACAGGCTAGATGTGAGAGGCACATTCTGCTTCTTCCTCCCTTAGAGTTAAACTAGCTTCTGAAAGCTCAACCTCCGGGGAGTCTGTTTGGCAGAGGTATAGAACACAATTTTCCAAGCCTGTTGGAAGGCATTTGCAGTTTCATTTCGCGTCTAATTTCCCAAACCAAACTGCTTGCAGCTCTAACTCCCTTCTAACTACCACTTCTTCGGTTCAGTGAGATATGCTGGATTCTAAACGGAGAAGCTTCTCTGACGCTTTTTCACAGAGATTTTGAAACTGATATTTCCAAACCCGTTTCCAAAGAAGGCGCCAATGGGCTTCCCCATAGAACTTGCCAACCTGAATTCCTACAGGCTAGATGTGAGAGGCACATTCTGCTTCTTCCTCCCTTAGAGTTAAGCTAGCTTCTGAAAGCTCAACCTCCGGGGAGTCTGTTTGGCAGAGATATAGAACACACTTTTCCAAGCCTGTTGGAAGGCATTTGCAGTTTCATTTCGCGTCTAATTTCCCAAACCAAACTGCTTGCAGCTCTAACTCCCTTCTAACTACCACTTCTTCGGTTCAGTGAGATATGCTGGTTCTAAACGGAGAAGCTTCTCTGACGCTTTTTCACAGAGATTTTGAAACTGAAATTTCCAAACCCGTTTCCAAAGAAGGCGCCAATGGGCTTCCCCATAGAACTTGCCAACCTGAATTCCTACAGGCTAGATGTGAGAGGCACATTCTGCTTCTTCCTCCCTTCGAGTTAAGCTAGCTTCTGAAAGCTCAACCTCCGGGGAGTCTGTTTGGCAGAGATATAGAACACACTTTTCCAAGCCTGTTGGAAGGCATTTGCAGTTTCATTTCGCGTCTAATTTCCCAAACCAAACTGCTTGCAGCTCTAACTCCCTTCTAACTACCACTTCTTCGGTTCAGTGAGATATGCTGGATTCTAAACGGAGAAGCTTCTCTGACGCTTTTTCACAGAGATTTTGAAACTGAAATTTCCAAACCCGTTTCCAACGAAGGCGCCAATGGGCTTCCCCATAGAACTTGCCAACCCGAATTCCTACAGGGTAGAAGTGAGAGGCACATTCTGCTGCTTCCTCCCTTAGAGTTAAGCTAGCTTCTGAAAGCTCAACCTCCGGGGAGTCTGTTTGGCAGAGATATAGAACACACTTTTCCAAGCCTGTTGGAAGGCATTTGCAGTTTCATTTCGCATCTAATTTCCCAAACCAAACTGCTTGCAGCTCTAACTCCCTTCTAACTACCACTTCTTCGGTTCAGTGAGATATGCTGGATTCTAAACGGAGAAGTTTCTCTGACGCTTTTTCACAGAGATTTTGAAACTGAAATTTCCAAACCCGTTTCCAACGAAGGCGCCAATGGGCTTCCCCATAGAACTTGCCAACCTGAATTCCTACAGGCTAGATGTGAGAGGCACATTCTGCTTCTTCCTCCCTTAGAGTTAAGCTAGCTTCTGAAAGCTCAACCTCCGGGGAGTCTGTTTGGCAGAGATATAGAACACACTTTTCCAAGCCTGTTGGAAGGCATTTGCAGTTTCATTTCGCGTCTAATTTCCCAAACCAAACTGCTTGCAGCTCTAACTCCCTTCTAACTACCACTTCTTCGGTTCAGTGAGATATGCTGGATTCTAAACGGAGAAGCTTCTCTGACGCTTTTTCACAGAGATTTTGAAACTGAAATTTCCAAACCCGTTTCCAACGAAGGCGCCAATGGGCTTCCCCATAGAACTTGCCAACCTGAATTCCTACAGGCTAGATGTGAGAGGCACATTCTGCTTCTTCCTCCCTTAGAGTTAAGCTAGCTTCTGAAAGCTCAACCTCCGGGGAGTCTGTTTGGCAGAGATATAGAACACACTTTTCCAAGCCTGTTGGAAGGCATTTGCAGTTTCATTTCGCGTCTAATTTCCCAAACCAAACTGCTTGCAGCTCTAACTCCCTTCTAACTACCACTTCTTCGGTTCTGTGAGATATGCTGGAATCTAAACGGAGAAGCTTCTCTGACGCTTTATCACAGAGATTTTGAAACTGAAATTTCCAAACCCGTTTCCACCATAGGCAGCAATGGGCTTCCCATAGAACTTGCCAACCTGAATTCCTACAGGCTAGATGTGAGAGGCACATTCTGCTGCTTCCTCCCTTAGAGTTAAGCTTGCTTCTGAAAGCTCATCCTCCGGGGACTCTGTTTGGCAGAGGTATAGAACACACTTTTCCAAGCCTGTTGGAAGGCCTTTGCAGTTTCATTTCGAGTCTAATTTCCCAAACCAAACTGCTTGCAGCTCTAACTCCCTTCTAACTACCACTTCTTCGGTTCTGTGAGATATGCTGGATTCTAAACGGAGAAGCTTCTCTGACGCTTTTTGAAAGAGATTTTGAAACTGAAATCTCCCATGCCGTTTCCACCATAGGCAGCAATGGGCTTCCCCATAGAACTTGCCAACCTGAATTGCTACAGGCTTGATGTGAGAGGCACATTCTGCTGCTTCCTCCCGTAGAGTTAAACTAGCTTCTGAAAGCTCAACCTCCGGGGAGTCTGTTTGGCAGAGATATAGAACATACTTTTCCAAGCCTGTTGGAAGGCACTTGCAGTTTCATTTCGCGTCTAATTTCCCAAACCAAACTGCTTGCAGCTCTAACTCCCTTCTAACTACCAATTCTTCGGTTCAGTGAGATATGCTGGATTCTAAACAGGGAAGCATCTCTGACGCTTTTTCACAGAGATTTTGAAACTGAAATCTCCCATGCCGTTTCCACCATAGGCAGCAACGGGCTTCCCCATAGAACTTGCCAACCTGAATTCCTACAGGCTAGATGTGAGAGGCACATTCTGCTGCTTCCTCCCTTTGAGTTAAACTCGCTTCTGAAAGCTCAACCTCCGGGGAGTCTGTTTGGCAGAGATATAGAACACAGTTTTCCAAGCCTGTTGGAAGGCACTTGCAGCTTCATTTCTCGTCTAATTTCCCAAACCAAACTGCTTGCAGCTCTAACTCCCTTCTAACTACCACTTCTTCGGTTCTGTGAGATATGCTGGATTCTAAACGGAGAAGCTTCTCTGACGCTTTTTCACATAGATTTTGAAACTGAAATCTCCCATGCCGTTTCCACCATAGGCAGCAATGGGCTTCCCCATAGAACTTGCCAACCTGAATTCCTACAGGCTAGATGTGAGAGGCACATTCTGCTGCTTCCTCCCTTAGAGTTAAACTAGCTTCTGAAAGCTCAACCTCCGGGGAGTCTGTTTGGCAGAGATATAGAACACACTTTTGCAAGCCTGTTGGAAGGCACTTGCAGTTTCATTTCGCGTCTAATTTCCCAAACCAAACTGCTTGCAGCTCTAACTCCCTTCTAACTACCACTTCTTCGGTTCTGTGAGATATGCTGGATTCTAAACGGAGAAGCTTCTCTGACGCTTTTTCACAGAGATTTTGAAACTGAAATCTCCCATGCCGTTTCCACCATAGGCAGCAATGGGCTTCCCCATAGAACTTGCCAACCTGAATTCCTACAGGCTAGATGTGAGAGGCACATTCTGCTGCTTCCTCCCTTAAAGTTAAACTAGCTTCTGAAAGCTTAACCTCCGGGGAGTCTGTTTGGCAGAGATATAGAACACACTTTTCCAAGCCTGTTGGAAGGCATTTGCAGTTTCATTTCGCGTCTAATTTCCTAAACCAAACTGCTTGCAGCTCTAACTCCCTTCTAACTACCAATTCTTCGGTTCAGTGAGATATGCTGGATTCTAAACGGGGAAGCATCTCTGACGCTTTTTCACAGAGATTTTGAAACTGAAATCTCCCATGCCGTTTCCACCATAGGCAGCAACGGGCTTCCCCATAGAACTTGCCAACCTGAATTCCTACAGGCTAGATGTGAGAGGCACATTCTGCTGCTTCCTCCCGTTGAGTTAAACTAGCTTCTGAAAGCTCAACCTCCGGGGAGTCTGTTTGGCAGAGATATAGAACACACTTTTTCAAGCCTGTTGGAAGGTCTTTGCAGTTTCATTTCGCGTCTAATTTCCCAAACCAAACTGCTTGCAGCTCTAACTCCCTTCTAACTACCACTTCTTCGGTTCTGTGAGATATGCTGGATTCTAAACGGAGAAGCTTCTCTGACGCTTTTTCACAGAGATTTTGAAACTGAAATCTCCCATGCCGTTTCCACCATAGGCAGCAATGGGCTTCCCATAGAACTTGCCAACCTGAATTCCTACAGGCTAGATGTGAGAGGCACATTCTGCTGCTTCCTCCCTTAGAGTTAAGCTTGCTTCTGAAAGCTCATCCTCCGGGGACTCTGTTTGGCAGAGGTATAGAACACACTTTTCCAAGCCTGTTGGATGGCCTTTGCAGTGTCATTTCGCGTCTAATTTCCCAAACCAAACTGCTTGCAGCTCTAACTCCCTTCTAACTACCACTTCTTCGGTTCAGTGAGATATGCTGGATTCTAAACGGAGAAGCTTCTCTGACGCTTTTTCACAGAGATTTTGAAACTGAAATCTCCCATGCCGTTTCCACCGTAGGCAGCAAAGGGCTTCCCCATAGAACTTGCCAACCTGAATTCCTAAAGGCTAGATGTGAGAGGCACATTCTGCTTCTTCCTCCCTTAGAGTTAAACTAGCTTCTGAAAGCTCAACCTCCGGGGAGTCTGTTTGGCAGAGGTATAGAACACACTTTTCCAAGCCTGTTGGAAGGCATTTGCAGTTTCATTTCGCGTCTAATTTCCCAAACCAAACTGCTTGCAGCTCTAACTCCCTTCTAACTACCACTTCTTCGGTTCAGTGAGATATGCTGGATTCTAAACGGAGAAGCTTCTCTGACGCTTTTTCACAGAGATTTTGAAACTGAAATTTCCAAACCCGTTTCCAAAGAAGGCGCCAATGCGCTTCCCCATAGAACTTGCCAACCTGAATTCCTACAGGCTAGATGTGAGAGGCACATTCTGCTGCTTCCTCCCTTAGAGTTAAACTAGCTTCTGAAAGCTCAACCTCCGGGGAGTTTGTTTGGCAGAGATATAGAACACACTTTTCCCAGCCTGTTGGAAGGCATTTGCAGTTTCATTTCGCGTCTAATTTCCCAAACCAAACTGCTTGCAGCTCTAACTCCCTTCTAACTACCACTTCTTCGGTTCAGTGAGATATGCTGGATTCTAAACGGAGAAGCTTCTCTGACGCTTTTTCACAGAGATTTTGTAACTGAAATCTCCCATGCCGTTTCCACCATAGGCAGCAATGGGCTTCCCCATAGAACTTGCCAACCTGAATTCCTACAGGCTAGATGTGAGAGGCACATTCTGCTGCTTCCTCCCTTAGAGTTAAACTAGCTTCTGAAAGCTCAGCCTCCGGGGAGTCTGTTTGGCAGAGATATAGAACACAATTTTCCAAGCCTGTTGGAAGGCATTTGCAGTGTCATTTCGCGTCTAATTTCCCAAACCAAACTGCTTGCAGCTCTAACTCCCTTCTAACTACCACTTCTTCGGTTCAGTGAGATATGCTGGATTCTAAACGGAGAAGCTTCTCTGACGCTTTTTCACAGAGATTTTGAAACTGAAATCTCCCATGCCGTTTCCACCATAGGCAGCAATGGGCTTCCACATAGAACTTGCCAACCTGAATTCCTACAGGCTAGATGTGAGAGGCACATTCTGCTGCTTCCTCCCTTAGTGTTAAACTAGCTTCTGAAAGCTCAACCTCCGGGGAGTTTGTTTGGCAGAGATATAGAACACACTTTGCCAAGCCTGTTGGAAGGCCTTTGCAGGGTCATTTCGCATCTAATTTCCCAAACCAAACTGCTTGCAGCTATAACTCCCTTCTAACTACCACTTCTTCGGTTCACTGAGATATGCTGGATTCTAAACGGAGAAGCTTCTCTGATGCTTTTTCACAGAGATTTTGAAACTGAAATCTCCCATGCCATTTCCACCATAGACAGCAATGGGCTTCCCCATAGAACTTGCCAACCTGAATTCCTACAGGCTAGATGTGAGAGGCACATTCTGCTGCTTCCTCCCTTAGAGTTAAACTAGCTTCTGAAAGCTCAACCTCCGGGGAGTTTGTTTTGCAGAGGTATAGAACACACTTTTCCAAGCCTGTTGGAAGGCCTTTGCAGTTTCATTTTGCGTCTAATTTCCAAAACCAAACTGCTTGCAGCTCTAACTCCCTTCTAACTACCACTTCTTCGGTTCAGTGAGATATGCTGGATTCTAAACGGAGAAGCTTCTCTGACGCTCTTTCACAGAGATTTTGAAACTGAAATTTCCAAACCCGTTTCCAACGAAGGCGAAAAGGGCTTCCCCATAGAACTTGCCAACCTGAATTCCTACAGGCTAGATGTGAGAGGCACATTCTGCTGCTTCCTCCCTTAGAGTTAAACTAGCTTCTGAAAGCTCAGCCTCCGGGGAGTCTGTTTGGCAGAGATATAGAACACAATTTTCCAAGCCTGTTGGAAGGCATTTGCAGTGTCATTTCGCGTCTAATTTCCCAAACCAAACTGCTTGCAGCTCTAACTCCCTTCTAACTACCACTTCTTCGGTTCAGTGAGATATGCTGGATTCTAAACGGAGAAGCTTCTCTGACGCTTTTTCACAGAGATTTTGAAACTGAAATCTCCCATGCCGTTTCCACCATAGGCAGCAATGGGCTTCCACATAGAACTTGCCAACCTGAATTCCTACAGGCTAGATGTGAGAGGCACATTCTGCTGCTTCCTCCCTTAGTGTTAAACTAGCTTCTGAAAGCTCAACCTCCGGGGAGTTTGTTTGGCAGAGATATAGAACACACTTTGCCAAGCCTGTTGGAAGGCCTTTGCAGTGTCATTTCGCATCTAATTTCCCAAACCAAACTGCTTGCAGCTCTAACTCCCTTCTAACTACCACTTCTTCGGTTCAGTGAGATATGCTGGATTCTAAACGGAGAAGCTTCTCTGATGCTTTTTCACAGAGATTTTGAAACTGAAATCTCCCATGCCATTTCCACCATAGACAGCAATGGGCTTCCCCATAGAACTTGCCAACCTGAATTCCTACAGGCTAGATGTGAGAGGCACATTCTGCTGCTTCCTCCCTTAGAGTTAAACTAGCTTCTGAAAGCTCAACCTCCGGGGAGTTTGTTTGGCAGAGGTATAGAACACACTTTTCCAAGCCTGTTGGAAGGCCTTTGCAGTTTCATTTCGCGTCTAATTTCCAAAACCAAACTGCTTGCAGCTCTAACTCCCTTCTAACTACCACTTCTTCGGTTCAGTGAGATATGCTGGATTCTAAACGGAGAAGCTTCTCTGACGCTTTTTCACAGAGATTTTGAAACTGAAATCTCCCATGCCGTTTCCACCATAGGCAGCAATGGGCTTCCCCATAGAACTTGCCAACCTGAATTCCTACAGGCTAGATGTGAGAGGCACATTCTGCTGCTTCCTCCCTAAGAGTTAAGCTTGCTTCTGAAAGCTCAACCTCCGGGGAGTCTGTTTGGCAGAGATATAGAACACACTTTTCCAAGCCTGTTGGAAGGCCTTTGCAGTGTCATTTCGCATCTAATTTCCCAAACCAAATTGCTTGCAGCTCTAACTGCCTTCTAACTACCACTTCTTCGGTTCTGTGAGATATGCTGGATTCTAAACGGAGAAGCTTCTCTGACGCTTTTTCACAGAGATTTTGAAGCTGAAATTTCCAAACCCGTTTCCAACGAAGGCGCCAATGGGCTTCCCCATAGAACTTGCCAACCTGAATTCCTACAGGCTAGATGTGAGAGGCACATTCTGCTGCTTCCTCCCTTAGAGTTAAACTAGCTTCTGAAAGCTCAACCTCCGGGGAGTTTGTTTGGCAGAGATATAGAACACAATTTTCCAAGCCTGTTGGAAGGCATTTGCAGTTTCATTTCGCGTCTAATTTCCCAAACCAAACTGCTTGCAGCTCTAACTCCCTTCTAACTACCACTTCTTCGGTTCAGTGAGATATGCTGGATTCTAAACGGAGAAGCTTCTCTGACGCTCTTTCACAGAGATTTTGTAACTGAAATTTCCAAACCCGTTTCCAACGAAGGCGCCAATGGGCTTCCCCATAGAACTTGCCAACCTGAATTCCTACAGGCTAGATGTGAGAGGCACATTCTGCTGCTTCCTCCCTTAGAGTTAAACTAGCTTCTGAAAGCTCAACCTCCGGGGAGTTTGTTTGGCAGAGATATAGAACACACTTTTCCCAGCCTGTTGGAAGGCATTTGCAGTTTCATTTCGCGTCTAATTTCCCAAACCAAACTGCTTGCAGCTCTAACTCCCTTCTAACTACCACTTCTTCGGTTCAGTGAGATATGCTGGATTCTAAACGGAGAAGCTTCTCTGACGCTTTTTCACAGAGATTTTGTAACTGAAATCTCCCATGCCGTTTCCACCATAGGCAGCAATGGGCTTCCCGATAGAACTTGCCAACCTGAATTCCTACAGGCTAGATGTGAGAGGCACATTCTGCTGCTTCCTCCCTAAGAGTTAAACTTGCTTCTGAAAGCTCAACCTCCGGGGAGTGTGTTTGGCAGAGATATAGAACACACTTTTCCAAGCCTGTTGGAAGGCCTTTGCAGTGTCATTTCGCATCTAATTTCCCAAACCAAAGTGCTTGCAGCTCTAACTCCCTTCTAACTACCACTTCTTCGGTTCAGTGAGATATGCTGGATTCTAAACGGAGAAGCTTCTCTGATGCTTTTTCACAGAGATTTTGAAACTGAAATCTCCCATGCCATTTCCACCATAGGCAGCAATGGGCTTCCACATAGAACTTGCCAACCTGAATTCCTACAGGCTAGATGTGAGAGGCACATTCTGCTGCTTCCTCCCTTAGAGTTAAACTAGCTTCTGAAAGCTCAACCTCCGGGGAGTTTGTTTGGCAGAGATATAGAACACATTTTTCCAAGCCTGTTGGAAGGCATTTGCACTTTCATTTCGCGTCTAATTTCCCAAACCAAACTGCTTGCAGCTCTAACTCCCTTCTAACTACCACTTCTTCGGTTCTGTGAGATATGCTGGATTCTAAACGGAGAAGCTTCTCTGACGCTTTTTCACAGAGATTTTGAAACTGAAATTTCCAAACCCGTTTCCAACGAAGGCGCCAATCGGCTTCCCCATAGAACTTGCCAACCCGAATTCCTACAGGGTAGAAGTGAGAGGCACATTCTGCTGCTTCCTCCCTTAGAGTTAAGCTAGCTTCTGAAAGCTCAACCTCCGGGGAGTCTGTTTGGCAGAGATATAGAACACACTTTTCCAAGCCTGTTGGAAGGCATTTGCAGTTTCATTTCGCATCTAATTTCCCAAACCAAACTGCTTGCAGCTCTAACTCCCTTCTAACTACCACTTCTTCGGTTCAGTGAGATATGCTGGATTCTAAACGGAGAAGCTTCTCTGACGCTTTTTCACAGAGATTTTGAAACTGAAATTTCCAAACCCGTTTCCAACGAAGGCGCCAATGGGCTTCCCCATAGAACTTGCCAACCTGAATTCCTACAGGCTAGATGTGAGAGGCACATTCTGCTGCTTCCTCCCTTAGAGTTAAACTAGCTTCTGAAAGCTCAACCTCCGGGGAGTTTGTTTGGCAGAGATATAGAACACACTTTTCCAAGCCTGTTGGAAGGCCTTTGCAGTGTCATTTCGCCTCTAAATTCCCAAACCAAACTGCTTGCAGCTCTAACTCCCTTCTAACTACCACTTCTCCGGTTCAGTGAGATATGCTGGATTCTAAACGGAGAAGCTTCTCTGACGCTTTTTCACAGAGATTTTGAAACTGAAATCTCCCATGCCGTTTCCACCTTAGGCAGCAACGGGCTTCCCCATAGAACTTGCCAACCTGAATTCCTGCAGGCTAGATGTGAGAGGCACATTCTGCTGCTTCCTCCCTTAGAGTTAAACTAGCTTCTGAAAGCTCAACCTCCGGGGACTCTGTTTGGCAGAGGTATAGAACACACTTTTCCAAGCCTGTTGGAAGGCCTTTGCAGTGTCATTTCGCGTCTAAATTCCCAAACCAAACTGCTTGCAGCTCTAAGTCCCTTCTATCTACCACTTCTCCGGTTCAGTGAGATATGCTGGATTCTAAACGGAGAAGCTTCTCTGACCCTTTTTCACAGAGATTTTGAAACTGAAATCTCCCATGCCGTTTCCACCATAGGCAGCAATGGGCTTCCCCATAGAACTTGCCAACCTGAATTCCTACAGGCTAGATGTGAGAGGCACATTCTGCTGCTTCCTCCCTTAGAGTTAAGCTAGCTTCTGAAAGCTCAACCTCCGGGCAGTCTGTTTGGCAGAGATATAGAACACACTTTTCCAAGCCTGTTGGAAGGCATTTGCAGTTTCATTTCGCGTCTAATTTCCCAAACCAAACTGCTTGCAGCTCTAACTCCCTTCTAACTACCACTTCTGCGGTTCAGTGAGATATGCTGGATTCTAAACGGAGAAGCTTCTCTGACGCTTTTTCACAGAGATTTTGAAACTGAAATCTCCCATGCCGTTTCCACCTTAGGCAGCAACGGGCTTCCCCATAGAACTTGCCAACCTGAATTCCTACAGGCTAGATATGAGAGGCACATTCTGCTGCTTCCTCCCTTAGAGTTAAACTAGCTTCTGAAAGCTCAACCTCCGGGGAGTCTGTTTGGCAGAGGTATAGAACACACTTTTCCAAGCCTGTTGGAAGGCCTTTGCAGTGTCATTTCGCCTCTAAATTCCCAAACCAAACTGCTTGCAGCTCTAACTCCCTTCTAACTACCACTTCTCCGGTTCAGTGAGATATGCTGGATTCTAAACGGAGAAGCTTCTCTGACGCTTTTTCACAGAGATTTTGAAACTGAAATCTCCCATGCCGTTTCCACCTTAGGCAGCAACGGGCTTCCCCATAGAACTTGCCAACCTGAATTCCTACAGGCTAGATGTGAGAGGCACATTCTGCTGCTTCCTCCCTTAGAGTTAAACTAGCTTCTGAAAGCTCAACCTCCGGGGACTCTGTTTGGCAGAGGTATAGAACACACTTTTCCAAGCCTGTTGGAAGGCCTTTGCAGTGTCATTTCGCGTCTAAATTCCCAAACCAAACTGCTTGCAGCTCTAAGTCCCTTCTATCTACCACTTCTCCGGTTCAGTGAGATATGCTGGATTCTAAACGGAGAAGCTTCTCTGACCCTTTTTCACAGAGATTTTGAAACTGAAATCTCCCATGCCGTTTCCACCATAGGCAGCAATGGGCTTCCCCATAGAACTTGCCAACCTGAATTCCTACAGGCTAGATGTGAGAGGCACATTCTGCTGCTTCCTCCCTTAGAGTTAAGCTAGCTTCTGAAAGCTCAACCTCCGGGCAGTCTGTTTGGCAGAGATATAGAACACACTTTTCCAAGCCTGTTGGAAGGCATTTGCAGTTTCATTTCGCGTCTAATTTCCCAAACCAAACTGCTTGCAGCTCTAACTCCCTTCTAACTACCACTTCTTCGGTTCAGTGAGATATGCTGGATTCTAAACGGAGAAGCTTCTCTGACGCTTTTTCACAGAGATTTTGAAACTGATATTTCCAAACCCGTTTCCAAAGAAGGCGCCAATGGGCTTCCCCATAGAACTTGCCAACCTGAATTCCTACAGGCTAGATGTGAGAGGCACATTCTGCTGCTTCCTCCCTTAGAGTTAAGCTTGCTTCTGAAAGCTCATCCTCCGGGGACTCTGTTTGGCAGAGGTATAGAACACACTTTTCCAAGCCTGTTGGAAGGCCTTTGCAGTGTCATTTCGCGTCTAATTTCCCAAACCAAACTGCTTGCAGCTCTAACTCCCTTCTAACTACCACTTCTTCGGTTCAGTGAGATATGCTGGATTCTAAACGGAGAAGCTTCTCTGACGCTTTTTCACAGAGATTTTGAAACTGAAATCTCCCATGCCGTTTCCACCGTAGGCAGCAATGGGCTTCCCCATAGAACTTGCCAACCTGAATTCCTACAGGCTAGATGTGAGAGGCACATTCTGCTTCTTCCTCCCTTAGAGTTAAACTAGCTTCTGAAAGCTCAACCTCCGGGGAGTCTGTTTGGCAGAGGTATAGAACACAATTTTCCAAGCCTGTTGGAAGGCATTTGCAGTTTCATTTCGCGTCTAATTTCCCAAACCAAACTGCTTGCAGCTCTAACTCCCTTCTAACTACCACTTCTTCGGTTCAGTGAGATATGCTGGATTCTAAACGGAGAAGCTTCTCTGACGCTTTTTCACAGAGATTTTGAAACTGATATTTCCAAACCCGTTTCCAAAGAAGGCGCCAATGGGCTTCCCCATAGAACTTGCCAACCTGAATTCCTACAGGCTAGATGTGAGAGGCACATTCTGCTTCTTCCTCCCTTAGAGTTAAGCTAGCTTCTGAAAGCTCAACCTCCGGGGAGTCTGTTTGGCAGAGATATAGAACACACTTTTCCAAGCCTGTTGGAAGGCATTTGCAGTTTCATTTCGCGTCTAATTTCCCAAACCAAACTCCTTGCAGCTCTAACTCCCTTCTAACTACCACTTCTTCGGTTCAGTGAGATATGCTGGTTCTAAACGGAGAAGCTTCTCTGACGCTTTTTCACAGAGATTTTGAAACTGAAATTTCCAAACCCGTTTCCAAAGAAGGCGCCAATGGGCTTCCCCATAGAACTTGCCAACCTGAATTCCTACAGGCTAGATGTGAGAGGCACATTCTGCTTCTTCCTCCCTTCGAGTTAAGCTAGCTTCTGAAAGCTCAACCTCCGGGGAGTCTGTTTGGCAGAGATATAGAACACACTTTTCCAAGCCTGTTGGAAGGCATTTGCAGTTTCATTTCGCGTCTAATTTCCCAAACCAAACTGCTTGCAGCTCTAACTCCCTTCTAACTACCACTTCTTCGGTTCAGTGAGATATGCTGGATTCTAAACGGAGAAGCTTCTCTGACGCTTTTTCACAGAGATTTTGAAACTGAAATTTCCAAACCCGTTTCCAACGAAGGCGCCAATGGGCTTCCCCATAGAACTTGCCAACCCGAATTCCTACAGGGTAGAAGTGAGAGGCACATTCTGCTGCTTCCTCCCTTAGAGTTAAGCTAGCTTCTGAAAGCTCAACCTCCGGGGAGTCTGTTTGGCAGAGATATAGAACACACTTTTCCAAGCCTGTTGGAAGGCATTTGCAGTTTCATTTCGCGTCTAATTTCCCAAACCAAACTGCTTGCAGCTCTAACTCCCTTCTAACTACCACTTCTTCGGTTCTGTGAGATATGCTGGAATCTAAACGGAGAAGCTTCTCTGACGCTTTATCACAGAGATTTTGAAACTGAAATTTCCAAACCCGTTTCCACCATAGGCAGCAATGGGCTTCCCATAGAACTTGCCAACCTGAATTCCTACAGGCTAGATGTGAGAGGCACATTCTGCTGCTTCCTCCCTTAGAGTTAAGCTTGCTTCTGAAAGCTCATCCTCCGGGGACTCTGTTTGGCAGAGGTATAGAACACACTTTTCCAAGCCTGTTGGAAGGCCTTTGCAGTTTCATTTCGAGTCTAATTTCCCAAACCAAACTGCTTGCAGCTCTAACTCCCTTCTAACTAGCACTTCTTCGGTTCTGTGAGATATGCTGGATTCTAAACGGAGAAGCTTCTCTGACGCTTTTTCACATAGATTTTGAAACTGAAATCTCCCATGCCATTTCCACCATAGGCAGCAATGGGCTTCCCCATAGAACTTGCCAACCTGAATTCCTACTGGCTAGATGTGAGAGGCACATTCTGCTGCTTCCTCCCTTAGAGTTAAACTAGCTTCTGAAAGCTCAACCTCCGGGGAGTCTGTTTGGCAGAGATATAGAACACACTTTTCCAAGCCTGTTGGAAGGCACTTGCAGTTTCATTTCGCGTCTAATTTCCCAAACCAAACTGCTTGCAGCTCTAACTCCCTTCTAACTACCACTTCTTCGGTTCTGTGAGATATGCTGGATTCTAAACGGAGAAGCTTCTCTGACGCTTTTTCACAGAGATTTTGAAACTGAAATCTCCCATGCCGTTTCCACCATAGGCAGCAACGGGCTTCCCCATAGAACTTGCCAACCTGAATTCCTACAGGCTAGATGTGAGAGGCACATTCTGCTGCTTCCTCCCTTTGAGTTAAACTAGCTTCTGAAAGCTCAACCTCCGGGGAGTCTGTTTGGCAGAGATATAGAACACACTTTTTCAAGCCTGTTGGAAGGTCTTTGCAGTTTCATTTCGCGTCTAATTTCCCAAACCAATCTGCTTGCAGCTCTAACTCCCTTCTAACTACCACTTCTTCGGTTCTGTGAGATATGCTGGATTCTAAACGGAGAAGCTTCTCTGACGCTTTTTCACAGAGATTTTGAAACTGAAATCTCCCATGCCGTTTCCACCATAGGCAGCAATGGGCTTCCCCATAGAACTTGCCAACCTGAATTCCTAAAGGCTAGATGTGAGAGGCACA
Source organism: Cynocephalus volans (assembly GCF_027409185.1). Classification (NCBI taxonomy): domain Eukaryota; kingdom Metazoa; phylum Chordata; class Mammalia; order Dermoptera; family Cynocephalidae; genus Cynocephalus; species Cynocephalus volans. The sequence continues at coordinate 160,576,755 of NC_084467.1, read as the reverse complement.
TTCTGCTGCTTCCTCCCTTAGAGTTAAACTAGCTTCTGAAAGCTCAACCTCCGGGGAGTCTGTTTGGCAGAGATTTAGAACACACTTTTCCAAGCCTGTTGGAAGGCATTTGCAGTTTCATTTCGCGTCTAATTTCCCAAACCAAACTGCTTGCAGCTCTAACTCCCTTCTAAAAACCACTTCTTCGGTTCAGTGAGATATGCTGGATTCTAAACGGAGAAGCTTCTCTGACGCTTTTTCACAGAGATTTTGAAACTGAAATTTCCAATCCGTTTCCAACGAAGGCGCCAATGGGCTTCCCCATAGAACTTGCCAACCTGAATTCCTACAGGCTAGATGTGAGAGGCACATTCTGCTGCTTCCTCCCTTAGAGTTAAACTAGCTTCTGAAAGCTCAACCTCCGGGGAGTTTGTATGGCAGAGATATAGAACACACTTTTCCAAGCCTGTTGGAAGGCATTTGCAGTTTCATTTCGCGTCTAATTTCCCCAATCAAACTGCTTGCAGCTATAACTCCCTTCTAACAACCACTTCTTCGGTTCAGTGAGATATGCTGGATTCTAAACGGAGAAGCTTCTCTGACGCTTTTTCACAGAGATTTTGAAACTGAAATCTCCCATGCCGTTTCCATCATAGGCAGCAATGGGCTTCCCCATAGAACTTGCCAACCTGAATTCCTACAGGCTAGATGTGAGAGGCACATTCTGCTGCTTCCTCTCTTAGAGTTAAACTAGCTTCTGAAAGCTCAACCTCCGGGGAGTCTGTTTGGCAGAGATATAGAACACACTTTTCCAAGCCTGTTGGAAGGCACTTGCAGTTTCATTTCGCGTCTAATTTCGCAAACCAAACTGCTTGCAGCTCTAACTCCCTTCTAACTACCACTTCTTCGGTTCTGTGAGATATGCTGGATTCTAAACGGAGAAGCTTCTCTGACGCTTTTTCACAGAGATTTTGAAACTGAAATCTCCCATGCCGTTTCCACCATAGGCAGCAATGGGCTTCCCCATAGAACTTGCCAACCTGAATTCCTACAGGCTAGATGTGAGAGGCACATTCTGCTGCTTCCTCCCTTAGAGTTAAACTAGCTTCTGAAACCTCAACCTCCGGGGAGTCTGTTTGGCAGAGATATAGAACATACTTTTCCAAGCCTGTTGGAAGGCACTTGCAGTTTCATTTCGCGTCTAATTTCCCAAACCAAACTGCTTGCAGCTCTAACTCCCTTCTAACTACCAATTCTTCGGTTCAGTGAGATATGCTGGATTCTAAACGGGGAAGCATCTCTGACGCTTTTTCACAGAGATTTTGAAACTGAAATCTCCCATGCCGTTTCCACCATAGGCAGCAACGGGCTTCCCCATAGAACTTGCCAACCTGAATTCCTACAGGCTAGATGTGAGAGGCACATTCTGCTGCTTCCTCCCTTAGAGTTAAACTAGCTTCTGAAAGCTCAACCTCCGGGGAGTCTGTTTGGCAGAGATATAGAACACACTTTTCCAAGCCTGTTGGAAGGCACTTGCAGCTTCATTTCGCGTCTAATTTCCCAAACCAAACTGCTTGCAGCTCTAACTCCCTTCTATCTACCACTTCTTTGGTTCTGTGAGATATGCTGGATTCTAAACGGAGAAGCTTCTCTGACGCTTTTTCACATAGATTTTGAAACTGAAATCTCCCATGCCATTTAAACCATAGGCAGCAATGGGCTTCCCCATAGAACTTGCCAACCTGAATTCCTACAGGCTAGATGTGAGAGGCACATTCTGCTGCTTCCTCCCTTAGAGTTAAACTAGCTTCTGAAAGCTCAACCTCCGGGGAGTTTGTATGGCAAAGATATAGAACACACTTTTCCAAGCCTGTTGGAAGGCATTTGCAGTTTCATTTCGCGTCTAATTTCCCAAACCAAACTGCTTGCAGCTATAACTCCCTTCTAACAACCACTTCTTCGGTTCAGTGAGATATGCTGGATTCTAAACGGAGAAGCTTCTCTGACGCTTTTTCACAGAGATTTTGAAACTGAAATCTCCCATGCCGTTTCCACCATAGGCAGCAATGGGCTTCCCATAGAACTTGCCAACCTGAATTCCTACAGGCTAGATGTGAGAGGCACATTCTGCTGCTTCCTCCCTTAGAGTTAAGCTTGCTTCTGAAAGCTCATCCTCCGGGGACTCTGTTTGGCAGAGGTATAGAACACACTTTTCCAAGCCTGTTGGAAGGCCTTTGCAGTGTCATTTCGCGTCTAATTTCCCAAACCAAACTGCTTGCAGCTCTAACTCCCTTCTAACTACCACTTCTTCGGTTCAGTGAGATATGCTGGATTCTAAACGGAGAAGCTTCTCTGACGCTTTTTCACAGAGATTTTGAAACTGAAATTTCCAAACCCGTTTCCAAAGAAGGCGCCAATGGGCTTCCCCATAGAACTTGCCAACCTGAATTCCTACAGGCTAGATGTGAGAGGCACATTCTGCTTCTTCCTCCCTTAGAGTTAAGCTAGCTTCTGAAAGCTCAACCTCCGGGGAGTCTGTTTGGCAGAGATATAGAACACACTTTTCCAAGCCTGTTGGAAGGCATTTGCAGTTTCATTTCGCGTCTAATTTCCCAAACCAAACTGCTTGCAGCTCTAACTCCCTTCTAACTACCACTTCTTCGGTTCAGTGAGATATGCTGGATTCTAAACGGAGAAGCTTCTCTGACGCTTTTTCACAGAGATTTTGAAACTGAAATTTCCAAACCCGTTTCCAACGAAGGCGCCAATGGGCTTCCCCATAGAACTTGCCAACCTGAATTCCTACAGGCTAGATGTGAGGGGCACATTCTGCTTCTTCCTCCCTTAGAGTTAAGCTAGCTTCTGAAAGCTCAACCTCCGGGGAGTCTGTTTGGCAGAGATATAGAACACACTTTTCCAAGCCTGTTGGAAGGCATTTGCAGTTTCATTTCGCGTCTAATTTCCCAAACCAAACTGCTAGCAGCTCTAACTCCCTTCTAACTACCACTTCTTCGGTTCAGTGAGATATGCTGGATTCTAAACGGAGAAGCTTCTCTGACGCTTTTTCACAGAGATTTTGAAACTGAAATTTCCAAACCCGTTTCCAACGAAGGCGCCAATGGGCTTCCCCATAGAACTTGCCAACCTGAATTCCTACAGGGTAGAAGTGAGAGGCACATTCTGCTGCTTCCTCCCTTAGAGTTAAACTAGCTTCTGAAAGCTCAACCTCCGGGGAGTCTGTTTGGCAGAGATATAGAACACCCTTTTGCAAGCCTGTTGGAAGGCACTTGCAGTTTCATTTCGCGTCTAATTTCCCAAACCAAACTGCTTGCAGCTCTAACTCCCTTCTAACTACCACTTCTTCGGTTCTGTGAGATATGCTGGATTCTAAACGGAGAAGCTTCTCCGACTCTTTTTCACAGAGATTTTGAAACTGAAATCTCCCATGCCGTTTCCACCACAGGCAGCAATGGGCTTCCCCATAGAACTTGCCAACCCGAATTCCTACAGGCTAGATGTGAGAGGCACATTCTGCTGCTTCCTCCCTTAGAGTTAAACTAGCTTCTGAAAGCTCAACCTCCGGGGAGTCTGTTTGGCAGAGATTTAGAACACACTTTTCCAAGCCTGTTGGAAGGCCTTTGCAGTTTCATTTCGCGTCTAATTTCCCAAACCAAACTGCTTGCAGCTCTAACTCCCTTCTAACTACCACTTCTTCGGTTCTGTGAGATATGCTGGAATCTAAACGGAGAAGCTTCTCTGACGCTTTTTCACAGAGATTTTGAAACTGAAATCTCCCATGCCGTTTCCACCATAGGCAGCAATGGGCTTCCCCATAGAACTTGCCAACCTGAATTCCTACAGGCTAGATGTGAGAGGCACATTCTGCTGCTTCCTCCCTTAGAGTTAAACTAGCTTCTGAAAGCTTAACCTCCGGGGAGTCTGTTTGGCAGAGATATAGAACACACTTTTCCAAGCCTGTTGGAAGGCATTTGCAGTTTCATTTCGCGTCTAATTTCCTAAACCAAACTGCTTGCAGCTCTAACTCCCTTCTAACTACCAATTCTTCGGTTCAGTGAGATATGCTGGATTCTAAACGGGGAAGCATCTCTGACGCTTTTTCACAGAGATTTTGAAACTGAAATCTCCCATGCCGTTTCCACCATAGGCAGCAACGGGCTTCCCCATAGAACTTGCCAACCTGAATTCCTACAGGCTAGATGTGAGAGGCACATTCTGCTGCTTCCTCCCTTTGAGTTAAATTAGCTTCTGAAAGCTCAACCTCCGGGGAGTCTGTTTGGCAGAGATATAGAACACACTTTTTCAAGCCTGTTGGAAGGTCTTTGCAGTTTCATTTCGCGTCTAATTTCCCAAACCAAACTGCTTGCAGCTCTAACTCCCTTCTAACTAGCACTTCTTCGGTTCTGTGAGATATGCTGGATTCTAAACGGAGAAGCTTCTCTGACGCTTTTTCACAGAGATTTTGAAACTGAAATCTCCCATGCCGTTTCCACCATAGACAGCAATGGGCTTCCCCATAGAACTTGCCAACCTGAATTCCTACAGGCTAGATGTGAGAGGCACATTCTGCTGCTTCCTCCCTTAGAGTTAAACTAGCTTCTGAAAGCTCAACCTCCGGGGAGTCTGTTTGGCAGAGATATAGAACACACTTTTCCAAGCATTTTGGAAGGCACTTGCAGTTTCATTTCGCGTCTAATTTCCCAAACCAAACTGCTTGCAGCTCTAACTCCCTTCTAACTACCACTTCTTCGCTTCTGTGAGATATGCTGGATTCTAAACGGAGAAGCTTCTCTGACGCTTTTTCACAGAGATTTTGAAACTGAAATCTCCCATGCCGTTTCCACCATAGGCAGCAATGGGCTTCCCCATAGAACTTGCCAACCTGAATTCCTACAGGCTAGATGTGAGAGGCACATTCTGCTGCTTCCTCCCTTAGAGTTAAACTAGCTTCTGAAAGCTCAACCTCCGGGGAGTCTGTTTGGCAGAGATATAGAACACACTTTTCCAAGCCTGTTGGAAGGCATTTGCAGTTTCATTTCGCGTCTAATTTCCTAAACCAAACTGCTTGCAGCTCTAACTCCCTTCTAACTACCAATTCTTCGGTTCAGTGAGATATGCTGGATTCTAAACGGGGAAGCATCTCTGACGCTTTTTCACAGAGATTTTGAAACTGAAATCTCCCATGCCGTTTCCACCATAGGCAGCAACGGGCTTCCCCATAGAACTTGCCAACCTGAATTCCTACAGGCTAGATGTGAGAGGCACATTCTGCTGCTTCCTCCCTTTGAGTTAAACTAGCTTCTGAAAGCTCAACCTCCGGGGAGTCTGTTTGGCAGAGATATAGAACACACTTTTTCAAGCCTGTTGGAAGGTCTTTGCAGTTTCATTTCGCGTCTAATTTCCCAAACCAAACTGCTTGCAGCTCTAACTCCCTTCTAACTACCACTTCTTCGGTTCTGTGAGATATGCTGGATTCTAAACGGAGAAGCTTCTCTGACGCTTTTTCACAGAGATTTTGAAACTGAAATCTCCCATGCCGTTTCCACCATAGGCAGCAATGGGCTTCCCCATAGAACTTGCCAACCTGAATTCCTACAGGCTAGATGTGAGAGGCACATTCTGCTGCTTCCTCCCTTAGAGTTAAACTAGCTTCTGAAAGCTCAACCTCCGGGGAGTCTCTTTGGCAGAGATTTAGAACACACTTTTCCAAGCCTGTTGGAAGGCATTTGCAGTTTCATTTCGCGTCTAATTTCCCAAACCAAACTGCTTGCAGCTCTAACTCCCTTCTAACAACCACTTCTTCGGTTCAGTGAGATCTGCTGGATTCTAAACGGAGAAGCTTCTCTGACGCTTTTTCACAGAGATTTTGAAACTGAAATCTCCCATACCGTTTCCACCATAGGCAGCAATGGGCTTCCCATAGAACTTGCCAACCTGAATTCCTACAGGCTAGATGTGAGAGGCACATTCTGCTGCTTCCTCCCTTAGAGTTAAGCTTGCTTCTGAAAGCTCATCCTCCGGGGATTCTGTTTGGCAGAGGTATAGAACACACTTTTCCAAGCCTGTTGGAAGGCCTTTGCAGTGTCATTTCGCGTCTAATTTCCCAAACCAAACTGCTTGCAGCTCTAACTCCCTTCTAACTACCACTTCTTCGGTTCAGTGAGATATGCTGGATTCTAAACGGAGAAGCTTCTCTGACGCTTTTTCACAGAGATTTTGAAACTGAAATCTCCCATGCCGTTTCCACCGTAGGCAGCAATGGGCTTCCCCATAGAACTTGCCAACCTGAATTCCTACAGGCTAGATGTGAGAGGCACATTCTGCTTCTTCCTCCCTTAGAGTTAAACTAGCTTCTGAAAGCTCAACCTCCGGGGAGTCTGTTTGGCAGAGGTATAGAACACAATTTTCCAAGCCTGTTGGAAGGCATTTGCAGTTTCATTTCGCGTCTAATTTCCCAAACCAAACTGCTTGCAGCTCTAACTCCCTTCTAACTACCACTTCTTCGGTTCAGTGAGATATGCTGGATTCTAAACGGAGAAGCTTCTCTGACGCTTTTTCACAGAGATTTTGAAACTGATATTTCCAAACCCGTTTCCAAAGAAGGCGCCAATGGGCTTCCCCATAGAACTTGCCAACCTGAATTCCTACAGGCTAGATGTGAGAGGCACATTCTGCTTCTTCCTCCCTTAGAGTTAAGCTAGCTTCTGAAAGCTCAACCTCCGGGGAGTCTGTTTGGCAGAGATATAGAACACACTTTTCCAAGCCTGTTGGAAGGCATTTGCAGTTTCATTTCGCGTCTAATTTCCCAAACCAAACTGCTTGCAGCTCTAACTCCCTTCTAACTACCACTTCTTCGGTTCAGTGAGATATGCTGGTTCTAAACGGAGAAGCTTCTCTGACGCTTTTTCACAGAGATTTTGAAACTGAAATTTCCAAACCCGTTTCCAAAGAAGGCGCCAATGGGCTTCCCCATAGAACTTGCCAACCTGAATTCCTACAGGCTAGATGTGAGAGGCACATTCTGCTTCTTCCTCCCTTCGAGTTAAGCTAGCTTCTGAAAGCTCAACCTCCGGGGAGTCTGTTTGGCAGAGATATAGAACACACTTTTCCAAGCCTGTTGGAAGGCATTTGCAGTTTCATTTCGCGTCTAATTTCCCAAACCAAACTGCTTGCAGCTCTAACTCCCTTCTAACTACCACTTCTTCGGTTCAGTGAGATATGCTGGATTCTAAACGGAGAAGCTTCTCTGACGCTTTTTCACAGAGATTTTGAAACTGAAATTTCCAAACCCGTTTCCAACGAAGGCGCCAATGGGCTTCCCCATAGAACTTGCCAACCCGAATTCCTACAGGGTAGAAGTGAGAGGCACATTCTGCTGCTTCCTCCCTTAGAGTTAAGCTAGCTTCTGAAAGCTCAACCTCCGGGGAGTTTGTTTGGCAGAGATATAGAACACACTTTTCCAAGCCTGTTGGAAGGCATTTGCAGTTTCATTTCGCATCTAATTTCCCAAACCAAACTGCTTGCAGCTCTAACTCCCTTCTAACTACCACTTCTTCGGTTCAGTGAGATATGCTGGATTCTAAACGGAGAAGTTTCTCTGACGCTTTTTCACAGAGATTTTGAAACTGAAATTTCCAAACCCGTTTCCAACGAAGGCGCCAATGGGCTTCCCCATAGAACTTGCCAACCTGAATTCCTACAGGCTAGATGTGAGAGGCACATTCTGCTTCTTCCTCCCTTAGAGTTAAGCTAGCTTCTGAAAGCTCAACCTCCGGGGAGTCTGTTTGGCAGAGATATAGAACACACTTTTCCAAGCCTGTTGGAAGGCATTTGCAGTTTCATTTCGCGTCTAATTTCCCAAACCAAACTGCTTGCAGCTCTAACTCCCTTCTAACTACCACTTCTTCGGTTCAGTGAGATATGCTGGATTCTAAACGGAGAAGCTTCTCTGACGCTTTTTCACAGAGATTTTGAAACTGAAATTTCCAAACCCGTTTCCAACGAAGGCGCCAATGGGCTTCCCCATAGAACTTGCCAACCTGAATTCCTACAGGCTAGATGTGAGAGGCACATTCTGCTTCTTCCTCCCTTAGAGTTAAGCTAGCTTCTGAAAGCTCAACCTCCGGGGAGTCTGTTTGGCAGAGATATAGAACACACTTTTCCAAGCCTGTTGGAAGGCATTTGCAGTTTCATTTCGCGTCTAATTTCCCAAACCAAACTGCTTGCAGCTCTAACTCCCTTCTAACTACCACTTCTTCGGTTCTGTGAGATATGCTGGAATCTAAACGGAGAAGCTTCTCTGACGCTTTATCACAGAGATTTTGAAACTGAAATTTCCAAACCCGTTTCCACCATAGGCAGCAATGGGCTTCCCATAGAACTTGCCAACCTGAATTCCTACAGGCTAGATGTGAGAGGCACATTCTGCTGCTTCCTCCCTTAGAGTTAAGCTTGCTTCTGAAAGCTCATCCTCCGGGGACTCTGTTTGGCAGAGGTATAGAACACACTTTTCCAAGCCTGTTGGAAGGCCTTTGCAGTTTCATTTCGAGTCTAATTTCCCAAACCAAACTGCTTGCAGCTCTAACTCCCTTCTAACTACCACTTCTTCGGTTCTGTGAGATATGCTGGATTCTAAACGGAGAAGCTTCTCTGACGCTTTTTCAAAGAGATTTTGAAACTGAAATCTCCCATGCCGTTTCCACCATAGGCAGCAATGGGCTTCCCCATAGAACTTGCCAACCTGAATTGCTACAGGCTTGATGTGAGAGGCACATTCTGCTGCTTCCTCCCGTAGAGTTAAACTAGCTTCTGAAAGCTCAACCTCCGGGGAGTCTGTTTGGCAGAGATATAGAACATACTTTTCCAAGCCTGTTGGAAGGCACTTGCAGTTTCATTTCGCGTCTAATTTCCCAAACCAAACTGCTTGCAGCTCTAACTCCCTTCTAACTACCAATTCTTCGGTTCAGTGAGATATGCTGGATTCTAAACAGGGAAGCATCTCTGACGCTTTTTCACAGAGATTTTGAAACTGAAATCTCCCATGCCGTTTCCACCATAGGCAGCAACGGGCTTCCCCATAGAACTTGCCAACCTGAATTCCTACAGGCTAGATGTGAGAGGCACATTCTGCTGCTTCCTCCCTTTGAGTTAAACTCGCTTCTGAAAGCTCAACCTCCGGGGAGTCTGTTTGGCAGAGATATAGAACACAGTTTTCCAAGCCTGTTGGAAGGCACTTGCAGCTTCATTTCTCGTCTAATTTCCCAAACCAAACTGCTTGCAGCTCTAACTCCCTTCTAACTACCACTTCTTCGGTTCTGTGAGATATGCTGGATTCTAAACGGAGAAGCTTCTCTGACGCTTTTTCACATAGATTTTGAAACTGAAATCTCCCATGCCGTTTCCACCATAGGCAGCAATGGGCTTCCCCATAGAACTTGCCAACCTGAATTCCTACAGGCTAGATGTGAGAGGCACATTCTGCTGCTTCCTCCCTTAGAGTTAAACTAGCTTCTGAAAGCTCAACCTCCGGGGAGTCTGTTTGGCAGAGATATAGAACACACTTTTCCAAGCCTGTTGGAAGGCACTTGCAGTTTCATTTCGCGTCTAATTTCCCAAACCAAACTGCTTGCAGCTCTAACTCCCTTCTAACTACCACTTCTTCGGTTCTGTGAGATATGCTGGATTCTAAACGGAGAAGCTTCTCTGACGCTTTTTCAAAGAGATTTTGAAACTGAAATCTCCCATGCCGTTTCCACCATAGGCAGCAATGGGCTTCCCCATAGAACTTGCCAACCTGAATTCCTACAGGCTAGATGTGAGAGGCACATTCTGCTGCTTCCTCCCTTAAAGTTAAACTAGCTTCTGAAAGCTTAACCTCCGGGGAGTCTGTTTGGCAGAGATATAGAACACACTTTTCCAAGCCTGTTGGAAGGCATTTGCAGTTTCATTTCGCGTCTAATTTCCTAAACCAAACTGCTTGCAGCTCTAACTCCCTTCTAACTACCAATTCTTCGGTTCAGTGAGATATGCTGGATTCTAAACGGGGAAGCATCTCTGACGCTTTTTCACAGAGATTTTGAAACTGAAATCTCCCATGCCGTTTCCACCATAGGCAGCAACGGGCTTCCCCATAGAACTTGCCAACCTGAATTCCTACAGGCTAGATGTGAGAGGCACATTCTGCTGCTTCCTCCCTTTGAGTTAAACTAGCTTCTGAAAGCTCAACCTCCGGGGAGTCTGTTTGGCAGAGGTATAGAACACACTTTTCCAAGCCTGTTGGAAGGCATTTGCAGTTTCATTTCGCGTCTAATTTCCCAAACCAAACTGCTTGCAGCTCTAACTCCCTTCTAACTACCACTTCTTCGGTTCAGTGAGATATGCTGGTTCTAAACGGAGAAGCTTCTCTGACGCTTTTTCACAGAGATTTTGAAACTGAAATTTCCAAACCCGTTTCCAAAGAAGGCGCCAATGGGCTTCCCCATAGAACTTGCCAACCTGAATTCCTACAGGCTAGATGTGAGTGGCACATTCTGCTTCTTCCTCCCTCGAGTTAAGCTAGCTTCTGAAAGCTCAACCTCCGGGGAGTCTGTTTGGCAGAGATATAGAACACACTTTTCCAAGCCTGTTGGAAGGCATTTGCAGTTTCATTTCGCGTCTAATTTCCCAAACCAAACTGCTTGCAGCTCTAACTCCCTTCTAACTACCACTTCTTCGGTTCAGTGAGATATGCTGGATTCTAAACGGAGAAGCTTCTCTGACGCTTTTTCACAGAGATTTTGAAACTGAAATTTCCAAACCCGTTTCCAACGAAGGCGCCAATGGGCTTCCCCATAGAACTTGCCAACCCGAATTCCTACAGGGTAGAAGTGAGAGGCACATTCTGCTGCTTCCTCCCTTAGAGTTAAGCTAGCTTCTGAAAGCTCAACCTCCGGGGAGTCTGTTTGGCAGAGATATAGAACACACTTTTCCAAGCCTGTTGGAAGGCATTTGCAGTTTCATTTCGCATCTAATTTCCCAAACCAAACTGCTTGCAGCTCTAACTCCCTTCTAACTACCACTTCTTCGGTTCAGTGAGATATGCTGGATTCTAAACGGAGAAGTTTCTCTGACGCTTTTTCACAGAGATTTTGAAACTGAAATTTCCAAACCCGTTTCCAACGAAGGCGCCAATGGGCTTCCCCATAGAACTTGCCAACCTGAATTCCTACAGGCTAGATGTGAGAGGCACATTCTGCTTCTTCCTCCCTTAGAGTTAAGCTAGCTTCTGAAAGCTCAACCTCCGGGGAGTCTGTTTGGCAGAGATATAGAACACACTTTTCCAAGCCTGTTGGAAGGCATTTGCAGTTTCATTTCGCGTCTAATTTCCCAAACCAAACTGCTTGCAGCTCTAACTCCCTTCTAACTACCACTTCTTCGGTTCAGTGAGATATGCTGGATTCTAAACGGAGAAGCTTCTCTGACGCTTTTTCACAGAGATTTTGAAACTGAAATTTCCAAACCCGTTTCCAACGAAGGCGCCAATGGGCTTCCCCATAGAACTTGCCAACCTGAATTCCTACAGGCTAGATGTGAGAGGCACATTCTGCTTCTTCCTCCCTTAGAGTTAAGCTAGCTTCTGAAAGCTCAACCTCCGGGGAGTCTGTTTGGCAGAGATATAGAACACACTTTTCCAAGCCTGTTGGAAGGCATTTGCAGTTTCATTTCGCGTCTAATTTCCCAAACCAAACTGCTTGCAGCTCTAACTCCCTTCTAACTACCACTTCTTCGGTTCTGTGAGATATGCTGGAATCTAAACGGAGAAGCTTCTCTGACGCTTTATCACAGAGATTTTGAAACTGAAATTTCCAAACCCGTTTCCACCATAGGCAGCAATGGGCTTCCCATAGAACTTGCCAACCTGAATTCCTACAGGCTAGATGTGAGAGGCACATTCTGCTGCTTCCTCCCTTAGAGTTAAGCTTGCTTCTGAAAGCTCATCCTCCGGGGACTCTGTTTGGCAGAGGTATAGAACACACTTTTCCAAGCCTGTTGGAAGGCCTTTGCAGTTTCATTTCGAGTCTAATTTCCCAAACCAAACTGCTTGCAGCTCTAACTCCCTTCTAACTACCACTTCTTCGGTTCTGTGAGATATGCTGGATTCTAAACGGAGAAGCTTCTCTGACGCTTTTTCAAAGAGATTTTGAAACTGAAATCTCCCATGCCGTTTCCACCATAGGCAGCAATGGGCTTCCCCATAGAACTTGCCAACCTGAATTGCTACAGGCTTGATGTGAGAGGCACATTCTGCTGCTTCCTCCCGTAGAGTTAAACTCGCTTCTGAAAGCTCAACCTCCGGGGAGTCTGTTTGGCAGAGATATAGAACATACTTTTCCAAGCCTGTTGGAAGGCACTTGCAGTTTCATTTCGCGTCTAATTTCCCAAACCAAACTGCTTGCAGCTCTAACTCCCTTCTAACTACCAATTCTTCGGTTCAGTGAGATATGCTGGATTCTAAACAGGGAAGCATCTCTGACGCTTTTTCACAGAGATTTTGAAACTGAAATCTCCCATGCCGTTTCCACCATAGGCAGCAACGGGCTTCCCCATAGAACTTGCCAACCTGAATTCCTACAGGCTAGATGTGAGAGGCACATTCTGCTGCTTCCTCCCTTTGAGTTAAACTCGCTTCTGAAAGCTCAACCTCCGGGGAGTCTGTTTGGCAGAGATATAGAACACAGTTTTCCAAGCCTGTTGGAAGGCACTTGCAGCTTCATTTCTCGTCTAATTTCCCAAACCAAACTGCTTGCAGCTCTAACTCCCTTCTAACTACCACTTCTTCGGTTCTGTGAGATATGCTGGATTCTAAACGGAGAAGCTTCTCTGACGCTTTTTCACATAGATTTTGAAACTGAAATCTCCCATGCCGTTTCCACCATAGGCAGCAATGGGCTTCCCCATAGAACTTGCCAACCTGAATTCCTACAGGCTAGATGTGAGAGGCACATTCTGCTGCTTCCTCCCTTAGAGTTAAACTAGCTTCTGAAAGCTCAACCTCCGGGGAGTCTGTTTGGCAGAGATATAGAACACACTTTTCCAAGCCTGTTGGAAGGCACTTGCAGTTTCATTTCGCGTCTAATTTCCCAAACCAAACTGCTTGCAGCTCTAACTCCCTTCTAACTACCACTTCTTCGGTTCTGTGAGATATGCTGGATTCTAAACGGAGAAGCTTCTCTGACGCTTTTTCACAGAGATTTTGAAACTGAAATCTCCCATGCCGTTTCCACCATAGGCAGCAATGGGCTTCCCCATAGAACTTGCCAACCTGAATTCCTACAGGCTAGATGTGAGAGGCACATTCTGCTGCTTCCTCCCTTAAAGTTAAACTAACTTCTGAAAGCTTAACCTCCGGGGAGTCTGTTTGGCAGAGATATAGAACACACTTTTCCAAGCCTGTTGGAAGGCATTTGCAGTTTCATTTCGCGTCTAATTTCCTAAACCAAACTGCTTGCAGCTCTAACTCCCTTCTAACTACCAATTCTTCGGTTCAGTGAGATATGCTGGATTCTAAACGGGGAAGCATCTCTGACGCTTTTTCACAGAGATTTTGAAACTGAAATCTCCCATGCCGTTTCCACCATAGGCAGCAACGGGCTTCCCCATAGAACTTGCCAACCTGAATTCCTACAGGCTAGATGTGAGAGGCACATTCTGCTGCTTCCTCCCTTTGAGTAAAACTAGCTTCTGAAAGCTCAACCTCCGGGGAGTCTGTTTGGCAGAGATATAGAACACACTTTTTCAAGCCTGTTGGAAGGTCTTTGCAGTTTCATTTCGCGTCTAATTTCCCAAACCAAACTGCTTGCAGCTCTAACTCCCTTCTAACTACCACTTCTTCGGTTCTGTGAGATATGCTGGATTCTAAACGGAGAAGCTTCTCTGACGCTTTTTCACAGAGATTTTGAAACTGAAATCTCCCATGCCGTTTCCACCATAGGCAGCAATGGGCTTCCCATAGAACTTGCCAACCTGAATTCCTACAGGCTAGATGTGAGAGGCACATTCTGCTGCTTCCTCCCTTAGAGTTAAGCTTGCTTCTGAAAGCTCATCCTCCGGGGACTCTGTTTGGCAGAGGTATAGAACACACTTTTCCAAGCCTGTTGGATGGCCTTTGCAGTGTCATTTCGCGTCTAATTTCCCAAACCAAACTGCTTGCAGCTCTAACTCCCTTCTAACTACCACTTCTTCGGTTCAGTGAGATATGCTGGATTCTAAACGGAGAAGCTTCTCTGACGCTTTTTCACAGAGATTTTGAAACTGAAATCTCCCATGCCGTTTCCACCGTAGGCAGCAAAGGGCTTCCCCATAGAACTTGCCAACCTGAATTCCTAAAGGCTAGATGTGAGAGGCACATTCTGCTTCTTCCTCCCTTAGAGTTAAACTAGCTTCTGAAAGCTCAACCTCCGGGGAGTCTGTTTGGCAGAGGTATAGAACACACTTTTCCAAGCCTGTTGGAAGGCATTTGCAGTTTCATTTCGCGTCTAATTTCCCAAACCAAACTGCTTGCAGCTCTAACTCCCTTCTAACTACCACTTCTTCGGTTCAGTGAGATATGCTGGATTCTAAACGGAGAAGCTTCTCTGACGCTTTTTCACAGAGATTTTGAAACTGAAATTTCCAAACCCGTTTCCAAAGAAGGCGCCAATGCGCTTCCCCATAGAACTTGCCAACCTGAATTCCTACAGGCTAGATGTGAGAGGCACATTCTGCTGCTTCCTCACTTAGAGTTAAACTAGCTTCTGAAAGCTCAACCTCCGGGGAGTTTGTTTGGCAGAGATATAGAGCACACTTTTCCCAGCCTGTTGGAAGGCATTTGCAGTTTCATTTCGCGTCTAATTTCCCAAACCAAACTGCTTGCAGCTCTAACTCCCTTCTAACTACCACTTCTTCGGTTCAGTGAGATATGCTGGATTCTAAACGGAGAAGCTTCTCTGACGCTTTTTCACAGAGATTTTGTAACTGAAATCTCCCATGCCGTTTCCACCATAGGCAGCAATGGGCTTCCCCATAGAACTTGCCAACCTGAATTCCTACAGGCTAGATGTGAGAGGCACATTCTGCTGCTTCCTCCCTTAGAGTTAAACTAGCTTCTGAAAGCTCAGCCTCCGGGGAGTCTGTTTGGCAGAGATATAGAACACAATTTTCCAAGCCTGTTGGAAGGCATTTGCAGTGTCATTTCGCGTCTAATTTCCCAAACCAAACTGCTTGCAGCTCTAACTCCCTTCTAACTAGCACTTCTTCGGTTCTGTGAGATATGCTGGATTCTAAACGGAGAAGCTTCTCTGACGCTTTTTCACAGAGATTTTGAAACTGAAATCTCCCATGCCGTTTCCACCATAGACAGCAATGGGCTTCCCCATAGAACTTGCCAACCTGAATTCCTACAGGCTAGATGTGAGAGGCACATTCTGCTGCTTCCTCCCTTAGAGTTAAACTAGCTTCTGAAAGCTCAACCTCCGGGGAGTCTGTTTGGCAGAGATATAGAACACACTTTTCCAAGCATTTTGGAAGGCACTTGCAGTTTCATTTCGCGTCTAATTTCCCAAACCAAACTGCTTGCAGCTCTAACTCCCTTCTAACTACCACTTCTTCGCTTCTGTGAGATATGCTGGATTCTAAACGGAGAAGCTTCTCTGACGCTTTTTCACAGAGATTTTGAAACTGAAATCTCCCATGCCGTTTCCACCATAGGCAGCAATGGGCTTCCCCATAGAACTTGCCAACCTGAATTCCTACAGGCTAGATGTGAGAGGCACATTCTGCTGCTTCCTCCCTTAGAGTTAAACTAGCTTCTGAAAGCTCAACCTCCGGGGAGTCTGTTTGGCAGAGATATAGAACACACTTTTCCAAGCCTGTTGGAAGGCATTTGCAGTTTCATTTCGCGTCTAATTTCCTAAACCAAACTGCTTGCAGCTCTAACTCCCTTCTAACTACCAATTCTTCGGTTCAGTGAGATATGCTGGACTCTAAACGGGGAAGCATCTCTGACGCTTTTTCACAGAGATTTTGAAACTGAAATCTCCCATGCCGTTTCCACCATAGGCAGCAACGGGCTTCCCCATAGAACTTGCCAACCTGAATTCCTACAGGCTAGATGTGAGAGGCACATTCTGCTGCTTCCTCCCTTTGAGTTAAACTAGCTTCTGAAAGCTCAACCTCCGGGGAGTCTGTTTGGCAGAGATATAGAACACACTTTTTCAAGCCTGTTGGAAGGTCTTTGCAGTTTCATTTCGCGTCTAATTTCCCAAACCAAACTGCTTGCAGCTCTAACTCCCTTCTAACTACCACTTCTTCGGTTCTGTGAGATATGCTGGATTCTAAACGGAGAAGCTTCTCTGACGCTTTTTCACAGAGATTTTGAAACTGAAATCTCCCATGCCGTTTCCACCATAGGCAGCAATGGGCTTCCCCATAGAACTTGCCAACCTGAATTCCTACAGGCTAGATGTGAGAGGCACATTCTGCTGCTTCCTCCCTTAGAGTTAAACTAGCTTCTGAAAGCTCAACCTCCGGGGAGTCTGTTTGGCAGAGATTTAGAACACACTTTTCCAAGCCTGTTGGAAGGCATTTGCAGTTTCATTTCGCGTCTAATTTCCCAAACCAAACTGCTTGCAGCTCTAACTCCCTTCTAACAACCACTTCTTCGGTTCAGTGAGATCTGCTGGATTCTAAACGGAGAAGCTTCTCTGACGCTTTTTCACAGAGATTTTGAAACTGAAATCTCCCATACCGTTTCCACCATAGGCAGCAATGGGCTTCCCATAGAACTTGCCAACCTGAATTCCTACAGGCTAGATGTGAGAGGCACATTCTGCTGCTTCCTCCCTTAGAGTTAAGCTTGCTTCTGAAAGCTCATCCTCCGGGGATTCTGTTTGGCAGAGGTATAGAACACACTTTTCCAAGCCTGTTGGAAGGCCTTTGCAGTGTCATTTCGCGTCTAATTTCCCAAACCAAACTGCTTGCAGCTCTAACTCCCTTCTAACTACCACTTCTTCGGTTCAGTGAGATATGCTGGATTCTAAACGGAGAAGCTTCTCTGACGCTTTTTCACAGAGATTTTGAAACTGAAATCTCCCATGCCGTTTCCACCGTAGGCAGCAATGGGCTTCCCCATAGAACTTGCCAACCTGAATTCCTACAGGCTAGATGTGAGAGGCACATTCTGCTTCTTCCTCCCTTAGAGTTAAACTAGCTTCTGAAAGCTCAACCTCCGGGGAGTCTGTTTGGCAGAGGTATAGAACACAATTTTCCAAGCCTGTTGGAAGGCATTTGCAGTTTCATTTCGCGTCTAATTTCCCAAACCAAACTGCTTGCAGCTCTAACTCCCTTCTAACTACCACTTCTTCGGTTCAGTGAGATATGCTGGATTCTAAACGGAGAAGCTTCTCTGACGCTTTTTCACAGAGATTTTGAAACTGATATTTCCAAACCCGTTTCCAAAGAAGGCGCCAATGGGCTTCCCCATAGAACTTGCCAACCTGAATTCCTACAGGCTAGATGTGAGAGGCACATTCTGCTTCTTCCTCCCTTAGAGTTAAGCTAGCTTCTGAAAGCTCAACCTCCGGGGAGTCTGTTTGGCAGAGATATAGAACACACTTTTCCAAGCCTGTTGGAAGGCATTTGCAGTTTCATTTCGCGTCTAATTTCCCAAACCAAACTGCTTGCAGCTCTAACTCCCTTCTAACTACCACTTCTTCGGTTCAGTGAGATATGCTGGTTCTAAACGGAGAAGCTTCTCTGACGCTTTTTCACAGAGATTTTGAAACTGAAATTTCCAAACCCGTTTCCAAAGAAGGCGCCAATGGGCTTCCCCATAGAACTTGCCAACCTGAATTCCTACAGGCTAGATGTGAGAGGCACATTCTGCTTCTTCCTCCCTTCGAGTTAAGCTAGCTTCTGAAAGCTCAACCTCCGGGGAGTCTGTTTGGCAGAGATATAGAACACACTTTTCCAAGCCTGTTGGAAGGCATTTGCAGTTTCATTTCGCGTCTAATTTCCCAAACCAAACTGCTTGCAGCTCTAACTCCCTTCTAACTACCACTTCTTCGGTTCAGTGAGATATGCTGGATTCTAAACGGAGAAGCTTCTCTGACGCTTTTTCACAGAGATTTTGAAACTGAAATTTCCAAACCCGTTTCCAACGAAGGCGCCAATGGGCTTCCCCATAGAACTTGCCAACCCGAATTCCTACAGGGTAGAAGTGAGAGGCACATTCTGCTGCTTCCTCCCTTAGAGTTAAGCTAGCTTCTGAAAGCTCAACCTCCGGGGAGTTTGTTTGGCAGAGATATAGAACACACTTTTCCAAGCCTGTTGGAAGGCATTTGCAGTTTCATTTCGCATCTAATTTCCCAAACCAAACTGCTTGCAGCTCTAACTCCCTTCTAACTACCACTTCTTCGGTTCAGTGAGATATGCTGGATTCTAAACGGAGAAGTTTCTCTGACGCTTTTTCACAGAGATTTTGAAACTGAAATTTCCAAACCCGTTTCCAACGAAGGCGCCAATGGGCTTCCCCATAGAACTTGCCAACCTGAATTCCTACAGGCTAGATGTGAGAGGCACATTCTGCTTCTTCCTCCCTTAGAGTTAAGCTAGCTTCTGAAAGCTCAACCTCCGGGGAGTCTGTTTGGCAGAGATATAGAACACACTTTTCCAAGCCTGTTGGAAGGCATTTGCAGTTTCATTTCGCGTCTAATTTCCCAAACCAAACTGCTTGCAGCTCTAACTCCCTTCTAACTACCACTTCTTCGGTTCAGTGAGATATGCTGGATTCTAAACGGAGAAGCTTCTCTGACGCTTTTTCACAGAGATTTTGAAACTGAAATTTCCAAACCCGTTTCCAACGAAGGCGCCAATGGGCTTCCCCATAGAACTTGCCAACCTGAATTCCTACAGGCTAGATGTGAGAGGCACATTCTGCTTCTTCCTCCCTTAGAGTTAAGCTAGCTTCTGAAAGCTCAACCTCCGGGGAGTCTGTTTGGCAGAGATATAGAACACACTTTTCCAAGCCTGTTGGAAGGCATTTGCAGTTTCATTTCGCGTCTAATTTCCCAAACCAAACTGCTTGCAGCTCTAACTCCCTTCTAACTACCACTTCTTCGGTTCTGTGAGATATGCTGGAATCTAAACGGAGAAGCTTCTCTGACGCTTTATCACAGAGATTTTGAAACTGAAATTTCCAAACCCGTTTCCACCATAGGCAGCAATGGGCTTCCCATAGAACTTGCCAACCTGAATTCCTACAGGCTAGATGTGAGAGGCACATTCTGCTGCTTCCTCCCTTAGAGTTAAGCTTGCTTCTGAAAGCTCATCCTCCGGGGACTCTGTTTGGCAGAGGTATAGAACACACTTTTCCAAGCCTGTTGGAAGGCCTTTGCAGTTTCATTTCGAGTCTAATTTCCCAAACCAAACTGCTTGCAGCTCTAACTCCCTTCTAACTACCACTTCTTCGGTTCTGTGAGATATGCTGGATTCTAAACGGAGAAGCTTCTCTGACGCTTTTTCAAAGAGATTTTGAAACTGAAATCTCCCATGCCGTTTCCACCATAGGCAGCAATGGGCTTCCCCATAGAACTTGCCAACCTGAATTGCTACAGGCTTGATGTGAGAGGCACATTCTGCTGCTTCCTCCCGTAGAGTTAAACTAGCTTCTGAAAGCTCAACCTCCGGGGAGTCTGTTTGGCAGAGATATAGAACATACTTTTCCAAGCCTGTTGGAAGGCACTTGCAGTTTCATTTCGCGTCTAATTTCCCAAACCAAACTGCTTGCAGCTCTAACTCCCTTCTAACTACCAATTCTTCGGTTCAGTGAGATATGCTGGATTCTAAACAGGGAAGCATCTCTGACGCTTTTTCACAGAGATTTTGAAACTGAAATCTCCCATGCCGTTTCCACCATAGGCAGCAACGGGCTTCCCCATAGAACTTGCCAACCTGAATTCCTACAGGCTAGATGTGAGAGGCACATTCTGCTGCTTCCTCCCTTTGAGTTAAACTCGCTTCTGAAAGCTCAACCTCCGGGGAGTCTGTTTGGCAGAGATATAGAACACAGTTTTCCAAGCCTGTTGGAAGGCACTTGCAGCTTCATTTCTCGTCTAATTTCCCAAACCAAACTGCTTGCAGCTCTAACTCCCTTCTAACTACCACTTCTTCGGTTCTGTGAGATATGCTGGATTCTAAACGGAGAAGCTTCTCTGACGCTTTTTCACATAGATTTTGAAACTGAAATCTCCCATGCCGTTTCCACCATAGGCAGCAATGGGCTTCCCCATAGAACTTGCCAACCTGAATTCCTACAGGCTAGATGTGAGAGGCACATTCTGCTGCTTCCTCCCTTAGAGTTAAACTAGCTTCTGAAAGCTCAACCTCCGGGGAGTCTGTTTGGCAGAGATATAGAACACACTTTTCCAAGCCTGTTGGAAGGCACTTGCAGTTTCATTTCGCGTCTAATTTCCCAAACCAAACTGCTTGCAGCTCTAACTCCCTTCTAACTACCACTTCTTCGGTTCTGTGAGATATGCTGGATTCTAAACGGAGAAGCTTCTCTGACGCTTTTTCAAAGAGATTTTGAAACTGAAATCTCCCATGCCGTTTCCACCATAGGCAGCAATGGGCTTCCCCATAGAACTTGCCAACCTGAATTCCTACAGGCTAGATGTGAGAGGCACATTCTGCTGCTTCCTCCCTTAAAGTTAAACTAGCTTCTGAAAGCTTAACCTCCGGGGAGTCTGTTTGGCAGAGATATAGAACACACTTTTCCAAGCCTGTTGGAAGGCATTTGCAGTTTCATTTCGCGTCTAATTTCCTAAACCAAACTGCTTGCAGCTCTAACTCCCTTCTAACTACCAATTCTTCGGTTCAGTGAGATATGCTGGATTCTAAACGGGGAAGCATCTCTGACGCTTTTTCACAGAGATTTTGAAACTGAAATCTCCCATGCCGTTTCCACCATAGGCAGCAACGGGCTTCCCCATAGAACTTGCCAACCTGAATTCCTACAGGCTAGATGTGAGAGGCACATTCTGCTGCTTCCTCCCTTTGAGTTAAACTAGCTTCTGAAAGCTCAACCTCCGGGGAGTCTGTTTGGCAGAGGTATAGAACACACTTTTCCAAGCCTGTTGGAAGGCATTTGCAGTTTCATTTCGCGTCTAATTTCCCAAACCAAACTGCTTGCAGCTCTAACTCCCTTCTAACTACCACTTCTTCGGTTCAGTGAGATATGCTGGTTCTAAACGGAGAAGCTTCTCTGACGCTTTTTCACAGAGATTTTGAAACTGAAATTTCCAAACCCGTTTCCAAAGAAGGCGCCAATGGGCTTCCCCATAGAACTTGCCAACCTGAATTCCTACAGGCTAGATGTGAGTGGCACATTCTGCTTCTTCCTCCCTCGAGTTAAGCTAGCTTCTGAAAGCTCAACCTCCGGGGAGTCTGTTTGGCAGAGATATAGAACACACTTTTCCAAGCCTGTTGGAAGGCATTTGCAGTTTCATTTCGCGTCTAATTTCCCAAACCAAACTGCTTGCAGCTCTAACTCCCTTCTAACTACCACTTCTTCGGTTCAGTGAGATATGCTGGATTCTAAACGGAGAAGCTTCTCTGACGCTTTTTCACAGAGATTTTGAAACTGAAATTTCCAAACCCGTTTCCAACGAAGGCGCCAATGGGCTTCCCCATAGAACTTGCCAACCCGAATTCCTACAGGGTAGAAGTGAGAGGCACATTCTGCTGCTTCCTCCCTTAGAGTTAAGCTAGCTTCTGAAAGCTCAACCTCCGGGGAGTCTGTTTGGCAGAGATATAGAACACACTTTTCCAAGCCTGTTGGAAGGCATTTGCAGTTTCATTTCGCATCTAATTTCCCAAACCAAACTGCTTGCAGCTCTAACTCCCTTCTAACTACCACTTCTTCGGTTCAGTGAGATATGCTGGATTCTAAACGGAGAAGTTTCTCTGACGCTTTTTCACAGAGATTTTGAAACTGAAATTTCCAAACCCGTTTCCAACGAAGGCGCCAATGGGCTTCCCCATAGAACTTGCCAACCTGAATTCCTACAGGCTAGATGTGAGAGGCACATTCTGCTTCTTCCTCCCTTAGAGTTAAGCTAGCTTCTGAAAGCTCAACCTCCGGGGAGTCTGTTTGGCAGAGATATAGAACACACTTTTCCAAGCCTGTTGGAAGGCATTTGCAGTTTCATTTCGCGTCTAATTTCCCAAACCAAACTGCTTGCAGCTCTAACTCCCTTCTAACTACCACTTCTTCGGTTCAGTGAGATATGCTGGATTCTAAACGGAGAAGCTTCTCTGACGCTTTTTCACAGAGATTTTGAAACTGAAATTTCCAAACCCGTTTCCAACGAAGGCGCCAATGGGCTTCCCCATAGAACTTGCCAACCTGAATTCCTACAGGCTAGATGTGAGAGGCACATTCTGCTTCTTCCTCCCTTAGAGTTAAGCTAGCTTCTGAAAGCTCAACCTCCGGGGAGTCTGTTTGGCAGAGATATAGAACACACTTTTCCAAGCCTGTTGGAAGGCATTTGCAGTTTCATTTCGCGTCTAATTTCCCAAACCAAACTGCTTGCAGCTCTAACTCCCTTCTAACTACCACTTCTTCGGTTCTGTGAGATATGCTGGAATCTAAACGGAGAAGCTTCTCTGACGCTTTATCACAGAGATTTTGAAACTGAAATTTCCAAACCCGTTTCCACCATAGGCAGCAATGGGCTTCCCATAGAACTTGCCAACCTGAATTCCTACAGGCTAGATGTGAGAGGCACATTCTGCTGCTTCCTCCCTTAGAGTTAAGCTTGCTTCTGAAAGCTCATCCTCCGGGGACTCTGTTTGGCAGAGGTATAGAACACACTTTTCCAAGCCTGTTGGAAGGCCTTTGCAGTTTCATTTCGAGTCTAATTTCCCAAACCAAACTGCTTGCAGCTCTAACTCCCTTCTAACTACCACTTCTTCGGTTCTGTGAGATATGCTGGATTCTAAACGGAGAAGCTTCTCTGACGCTTTTTCAAAGAGATTTTGAAACTGAAATCTCCCATGCCGTTTCCACCATAGGCAGCAATGGGCTTCCCCATAGAACTTGCCAACCTGAATTGCTACAGGCTTGATGTGAGAGGCACATTCTGCTGCTTCCTCCCGTAGAGTTAAACTCGCTTCTGAAAGCTCAACCTCCGGGGAGTCTGTTTGGCAGAGATATAGAACATACTTTTCCAAGCCTGTTGGAAGGCACTTGCAGTTTCATTTCGCGTCTAATTTCCCAAACCAAACTGCTTGCAGCTCTAACTCCCTTCTAACTACCAATTCTTCGGTTCAGTGAGATATGCTGGATTCTAAACAGGGAAGCATCTCTGACGCTTTTTCACAGAGATTTTGAAACTGAAATCTCCCATGCCGTTTCCACCATAGGCAGCAACGGGCTTCCCCATAGAACTTGCCAACCTGAATTCCTACAGGCTAGATGTGAGAGGCACATTCTGCTGCTTCCTCCCTTTGAGTTAAACTCGCTTCTGAAAGCTCAACCTCCGGGGAGTCTGTTTGGCAGAGATATAGAACACAGTTTTCCAAGCCTGTTGGAAGGCACTTGCAGCTTCATTTCTCGTCTAATTTCCCAAACCAAACTGCTTGCAGCTCTAACTCCCTTCTAACTACCACTTCTTCGGTTCTGTGAGATATGCTGGATTCTAAACGGAGAAGCTTCTCTGACGCTTTTTCACATAGATTTTGAAACTGAAATCTCCCATGCCGTTTCCACCATAGGCAGCAATGGGCTTCCCCATAGAACTTGCCAACCTGAATTCCTACAGGCTAGATGTGAGAGGCACATTCTGCTGCTTCCTCCCTTAGAGTTAAACTAGCTTCTGAAAGCTCAACCTCCGGGGAGTCTGTTTGGCAGAGATATAGAACACACTTTTCCAAGCCTGTTGGAAGGCACTTGCAGTTTCATTTCGCGTCTAATTTCCCAAACCAAACTGCTTGCAGCTCTAACTCCCTTCTAACTACCACTTCTTCGGTTCTGTGAGATATGCTGGATTCTAAACGGAGAAGCTTCTCTGACGCTTTTTCACAGAGATTTTGAAACTGAAATCTCCCATGCCGTTTCCACCATAGGCAGCAATGGGCTTCCCCATAGAACTTGCCAACCTGAATTCCTACAGGCTAGATGTGAGAGGCACATTCTGCTGCTTCCTCCCTTAAAGTTAAACTAACTTCTGAAAGCTTAACCTCCGGGGAGTCTGTTTGGCAGAGATATAGAACACACTTTTCCAAGCCTGTTGGAAGGCATTTGCAGTTTCATTTCGCGTCTAATTTCCTAAACCAAACTGCTTGCAGCTCTAACTCCCTTCTAACTACCAATTCTTCGGTTCAGTGAGATATGCTGGATTCTAAACGGGGAAGCATCTCTGACGCTTTTTCACAGAGATTTTGAAACTGAAATCTCCCATGCCGTTTCCACCATAGGCAGCAACGGGCTTCCCCATAGAACTTGCCAACCTGAATTCCTACAGGCTAGATGTGAGAGGCACATTCTGCTGCTTCCTCCCTTTGAGTAAAACTAGCTTCTGAAAGCTCAACCTCCGGGGAGTCTGTTTGGCAGAGATATAGAACACACTTTTTCAAGCCTGTTGGAAGGTCTTTGCAGTTTCATTTCGCGTCTAATTTCCCAAACCAAACTGCTTGCAGCTCTAACTCCCTTCTAACTACCACTTCTTCGGTTCTGTGAGATATGCTGGATTCTAAACGGAGAAGCTTCTCTGACGCTTTTTCACAGAGATTTTGAAACTGAAATCTCCCATGCCGTTTCCACCATAGGCAGCAATGGGCTTCCCATAGAACTTGCCAACCTGAATTCCTACAGGCTAGATGTGAGAGGCACATTCTGCTGCTTCCTCCCTTAGAGTTAAGCTTGCTTCTGAAAGCTCATCCTCCGGGGACTCTGTTTGGCAGAGGTATAGAACACACTTTTCCAAGCCTGTTGGATGGCCTTTGCAGTGTCATTTCGCGTCTAATTTCCCAAACCAAACTGCTTGCAGCTCTAACTCCCTTCTAACTACCACTTCTTCGGTTCAGTGAGATATGCTGGATTCTAAACGGAGAAGCTTCTCTGACGCTTTTTCACAGAGATTTTGAAACTGAAATCTCCCATGCCGTTTCCACCGTAGGCAGCAAAGGGCTTCCCCATAGAACTTGCCAACCTGAATTCCTAAAGGCTAGATGTGAGAGGCACATTCTGCTTCTTCCTCCCTTAGAGTTAAACTAGCTTCTGAAAGCTCAACCTCCGGGGAGTCTGTTTGGCAGAGGTATAGAACACACTTTTCCAAGCCTGTTGGAAGGCATTTGCAGTTTCATTTCGCGTCTAATTTCCCAAACCAAACTGCTTGCAGCTCTAACTCCCTTCTAACTACCACTTCTTCGGTTCAGTGAGATATGCTGGATTCTAAACGGAGAAGCTTCTCTGACGCTTTTTCACAGAGATTTTGAAACTGAAATTTCCAAACCCGTTTCCAAAGAAGGCGCCAATGCGCTTCCCCATAGAACTTGCCAACCTGAATTCCTACAGGCTAGATGTGAGAGGCACATTCTGCTGCTTCCTCACTTAGAGTTAAACTAGCTTCTGAAAGCTCAACCTCCGGGGAGTTTGTTTGGCAGAGATATAGAGCACACTTTTCCCAGCCTGTTGGAAGGCATTTGCAGTTTCATTTCGCGTCTAATTTCCCAAACCAAACTGCTTGCAGCTCTAACTCCCTTCTAACTACCACTTCTTCGGTTCAGTGAGATATGCTGGATTCTAAACGGAGAAGCTTCTCTGACGCTTTTTCACAGAGATTTTGTAACTGAAATCTCCCATGCCGTTTCCACCATAGGCAGCAATGGGCTTCCCCATAGAACTTGCCAACCTGAATTCCTACAGGCTAGATGTGAGAGGCACATTCTGCTGCTTCCTCCCTTAGAGTTAAACTAGCTTCTGAAAGCTCAGCCTCCGGGGAGTCTGTTTGGCAGAGATATAGAACACAATTTTCCAAGCCTGTTGGAAGGCATTTGCAGTGTCATTTCGCGTCTAATTTCCCAAACCAAACTGCTTGCAGCTCTAACTCCCTTCTAACTACCACTTCTTCGGTTCAGTGAGATATGCTGGATTCTAAACGGAGAAGCTTCTCTGACGCTTTTTCACAGAGATTTTGAAACTGAAATCTCCCATGCCGTTTCCACCATAGGCAGCAATGGGCTTCCACATAGAACTTGCCAACCTGAATTCCTACAGGCTAGATGTGAGAGGCACATTCTGCTGCTTCCTCCCTTAGTGTTAAACTAGCTTCTGAAAGCTCAACCTCCGGGGAGTTTGTTTGGCAGAGATATAGAACACACTTTGCCAAGCCTGTTGGAAGGCCTTTGCAGGGTCATTTCGCATCTAATTTCCCAAACCAAACTGCTTGCAGCTCTAACTCCCTTCTAACTACCACTTCTTCGGTTCACTGAGATATGCTGGATTCTAAACGGAGAAGCTTCTCTGATGCTTTTTCACAGAGATTTTGAAACTGAAATCTCCCATGCCATTTCCACCATAGACAGCAATGGGCTTCCCCATAGAACTTGCCAACCTGAATTCCTACAGGGTAGATGTGAGAGGCACATTCTGCTGCTTCCTCCCTTAGAGTTAAACTAGCTTCTGAAAGCTCAACCTCCGGGGAGTTTGTTTTGCAGAGGTATAGAACACACTTTTCCAAGCCTGTTGGAAGGCCTTTGCAGTTTCATTTCGCGTCCAATTTTCAAAACCAAACTGCTTGCAGCTCTAACTCCCTTCTAACTACCACTTCTTCGGTTCAGTGAGATATGCTGGATTCTAAACGGAGAAGCTTCTCTGACGCTCTTTCACAGAGATTTTGAAACTGAAATTTCCAAACCCGTTTCCAACGAAGGCGAAAAGGGCTTCCCCATAGAACTTGCCAACCTGAATTCCTACAGGCTAGATGTGAGAGGCACATTCTGCTGCTTCCTCCCTTAGAGTTAAACTAGCTTCTGAAAGCTCAGCCTCCGGGGATTCTGTTTGGCAGAGATATAGAACACAATTTTCCAAGCCTGTTGGAAGGCATTTGCAGTGTCATTTCGCGTCTAATTTCCCAAACCAAACTGCTTGCAGCTCTAACTCCCTTCTAACTACCACTTCTTCGGTTCAGTGAGATATGCTGGATTCTAAACGGAGAAGCTTCTCTGACGCTTTTTCACAGAGATTTTGAAACTGAAATCTCCCATGCCGTTTCCACCATAGGCAGCAATGGGCTTCCACATAGAACTTGCCAACCTGAATTCCTACAGGCTAGATGTGAGAGGCACATTCTGCTGCTTCCTCCCTTAGTGTTAAACTAGCTTCTGAAAGCTCAACCTCCGGGGAGTTTGTTTGGCAGAGATATAGAACACACTTTGCCAAGCCTGTTGGAAGGCCTTTGCAGTGTCATTTCGCATCTAATTTCCCAAACCAAACTGCTTGCAGCTCTAACTCCCTTCTAACTACCACTTCTTCGGTTCAGTGAGATATGCTGGATTCTAAACGGAGAAGCTTCTCTGATGCTTTTTCACAGAGATTTTGAAACTGAAATCTCCCATGCCATTTCCACCATAGACAGCAATGGGCTTCCCCATAGAACTTGCCAACCTGAATTCCTACAGGCTAGATGTGAGAGGCACATTCTGCTGCTTCCTCCCTTAGAGTTAAACTAGCTTCTGAAAGCTCAACCTCCGGGGAGTTTGTTTTGCAGAGGTATAGAACACACTTTTCCAAGCCTGTTGGAAGGCCTTTGCAGTTTCATTTCGCGTCTAATTTCCAAAACCAAACTGCTTGCAGCTCTAACTCCCTTCTAACTACCACTTCTTCGGTTCAGTGAGATATGCTGGATTCTAAACGGAGAAGCTTCTCTGACGCTTTTTCACAGAGATTTTGAAACTGAAATCTCCCATGCCGTTTCCACCATAGGCAGCAATGGGCTTCCCCATAGAACTTGCCAACCTGAATTCCTACAGGCTAGATGTGAGAGGCACATTCTGCTGCTTCCTCCCTAAGAGTTAAGCTTGCTTCTGAAAGCTCAACCTGCGGGGAGTCTGTTTGGCAGAGATATAGAACACACTTTTCCAAGCCTGTTGGAAGGCCTTTGCAGTGTCATTTCGCATCTAATTTCCCAAACCAAACTGCTTGCAGCTCTAACTGCCTTCTAACTACCACTTCTTCGGTTCTGTGAGATATGCTGGATTCTAAACGGAGAAGCTTCTCTGACGCTTTTTCACAGAGATTTTGAAGCTGAAATTTCCAAACCCGTTTCCAACGAAGGCGCCAATGGGCTTCCCCATAGAACTTGCCAACCTGAATTCCTACAGGCTAGATGTGAGAGGCACATTCTGCTGCTTCCTCCCTTAGAGTTAAACTAGCTTCTGAAAGCTCAACCTCCGGGGAGTTTGTTTGGCAGAGATATAGAACACAATTTTCCAAGCCTGTTGGAAGGCATTTGCAGTTTCATTTCGCGTCTAATTTCCCAAACCAAACTGCTTGCAGCTCTAACTCCCTTCTAACTACCACTTCTTCGGTTCAGTGAGATATGCTGGATTCTAAACGGAGAAGCTTCTCTGACGCTCTTTCACAGAGATTTTGAAACTGAAATTTCCAAACCCGTTTCCAACGAAGGCGCCAATGGGCTTCCCCATAGAACTTGCCAACCTGAATTCCTACAGGCTAGATGTGAGAGGCACATTCTGCTGCTTCCTCCCTTAGAGTTAAACTAGCTTCTGAAAGCTCAACCTCCGGGGAGTTTGTTTGGCAGAGATATAGAACACACTTTTCCCAGCCTGTTGGAAGGCATTTGCAGTTTCATTTCGCGTCTAATTTCCCAAACCAAACTGCTTGCAGCTCTAACTCCCTTCTAACTACCACTTCTTCGGTTCAGTGAGATATGCTGGATTCTAAACGGAGAAGCTTCTCTGACGCTTTTTCACAGAGATTTTGTAACTGAAATCTCCCATGCCGTTTCCACCATAGGCAGCAATGGGCTTCCCCATAGAACTTGCCAACCTGAATTCCTACAGGCTAGATGTGAGAGGCACATTCTGCTGCTTCCTCCCTAAGAGTTAAACTTGCTTCTGAAAGCTCAACCTCCGGGGAGTGTGTTTGGCAGAGATATAGAACACACTTTTCCAAGCCTGTTGGAAGGCCTTTGCAGTGTCATTTCGCATCTAATTTCCCAAACCAAAGTGCTTGCAGCTCTAACTCCCTTCTAACTACCACTTCTTCGGTTCAGTGAGATATGCTGGATTCTAAACGGAGAAGCTTCTCTGATGCTTTTTCACAGAGATTTTGAAACTGAAATCTCCCATGCCATTTCCACCATAGGCAGCAATGGGCTTCCACATAGAACTTGCCAACCTGAATTCCTACAGGCTAGATGTGAGAGGCACATTCTGCTGCTTCCTCCCTTAGAGTTAAACTAGCTTCTGAAAGCTCAACCTCCGGGGAGTTTGTTTGGCAGAGATATAGAACACATTTTTCCAAGCCTGTTGGAAGGCATTTGCACTTTCATTTCGCGTCTAATTTCCCAAACCAAACTGCTTGCAGCTCTAACTCCCTTCTAACTACCACTTCTTCGGTTCTGTGAGATATGCTGGATTCTAAACGGAGAAGCTTCTCTGACGCTTTTTCACAGAGATTTTGAAACTGAAATTTCCAAACCCGTTTCCAACGAAGGCGCCAATCGGCTTCCCCATAGAACTTGCCAACCCGAATTCCTACAGGGTAGAAGTGAGAGGCACATTCTGCTGCTTCCTCCCTTAGAGTTAAGCTAGCTTCTGAAAGCTCAACCTCCGGGGAGTCTGTTTGGCAGAGATATAGAACACACTTTTCCAAGCCTGTTGGAAGGCATTTGCAGTTTCATTTCGCATCTAATTTCCCAAACCAAACTGCTTGCAGCTCTAACTCCCTTCTAACTACCACTTCTTCGGTTCAGTGAGATATGCTGGATTCTAAACGGAGAAGCTTCTCTGACGCTTTTTCACAGAGATTTTGAAACTGAAATTTCCAAACCCGTTTCCAACGAAGGCGCCAATGGGCTTCCCCATAGAACTTGCCAACCTGAATTCCTACAGGCTAGATGTGAGAGGCACATTCTGCTGCTTCCTCCCTTAGAGTTAAACTAGCTTCTGAAAGCTCAACCTCCGGGGAGTTTGTTTGGCAGAGATATAGAACACACTTTTCCAAGCCTGTTGGAAGGCCTTTGCAGTGTCATTTCGCCTCTAAATTCCCAAACCAAACTGCTTGCAGCTCTAACTCCCTTCTAACTACCACTTCTCCGGTTCAGTGAGATATGCTGGATTCTAAACGGAGAAGCTTCTCTGACGCTTTTTCACAGAGATTTTGAAACTGAAATCTCCCATGCCGTTTCCACCTTAGGCAGCAACGGGCTTCCCCATAGAACTTGCCAACCTGAATTCCTACAGGCTAGATGTGAGAGGCACATTCTGCTGCTTCCTCCCTTAGAGTTAAACTAGCTTCTGAAAGCTCAACCTCCGGGGACTCTGTTTGGCAGAGGTATAGAACACACTTTTCCAAGCCTGTTGGAAGGCCTTTGCAGTGTCATTTCGCGTCTAAATTCCCAAACCAAACTGCTTGCAGCTCTAAGTCCCTTCTATCTACCACTTCTCCGGTTCAGTGAGATATGCTGGATTCTAAACGGAGAAGCTTCTCTGACCCTTTTTCACAGAGATTTTGAAACTGAAATCTCCCATGCCGTTTCCACCATAGGCAGCAATGGGCTTCCCCATAGAACTTGCCAACCTGAATTCCTACAGGCTAGATGTGAGAGGCACATTCTGCTGCTTCCTCCCTTAGAGTTAAGCTAGCTTCTGAAAGCTCAACCTCCGGGCAGTCTGTTTGGCAGAGATATAGAACACACTTTTCCAAGCCTGTTGGAAGGCATTTGCAGTTTCATTTCGCGTCTAATTTCCCAAACCAAACTGCTTGCAGCTCTAACTCCCTTCTAACTACCACTTCTTCGGTTCAGTGAGATATGCTGGATTCTAAACGGAGAAGCTTCTCTGACGCTTTTTCACAGAGATTTTGAAACTGATATTTCCAAACCCGTTTCCAAAGAAGGCGCCAATGGGCTTCCCCATAGAACTTGCCAACCTGAATTCCTACAGGCTAGATGTGAGAGGCACATTCTGCTGCTTCCTCCCTTAGAGTTAAGCTTGCTTCTGAAAGCTCATCCTCCGGGGACTCTGTTTGGCAGAGGTATAGAACACACTTTTCCAAGCCTGTTGGAAGGCCTTTGCAGTGTCATTTCGCGTCTAATTTCCCAAACCAAACTGCTTGCAGCTCTAACTCCCTTCTAACTACCACTTCTTCGGTTCAGTGAGATATGCTGGATTCTAAACGGAGAAGCTTCTCTGACGCTTTTTCACAGAGATTTTGAAACTGAAATCTCCCATGCCGTTTCCACCGTAGGCAGCAATGGGCTTCCCCATAGAACTTGAAAACCTGAATTCCTACAGGCTAGATGTGAGAGGCACATTCTGCTTCTTCCTCCCTTAGAGTTAAACTAGCTTCTGAAAGCTCAACCTCCGGGGAGTCTGTTTGGCAGAGGTATAGAACACAATTTTCCAAGCCTGTTGGAAGGCATTTGCAGTTTCATTTCGCGTCTAATTTCCCAAACCAAACTGCTTGCAGCTCTAACTCCCTTCTAACTACCACTTCTTCGGTTCAGTGAGATATGCTGGATTCTAAACGGAGAAGCTTCTCTGACGCTTTTTCACAGAGATTTTGAAACTGATATTTCCAAACCCGTTTCCAAAGAAGGCGCCAATGGGCTTCCCCATAGAACTTGCCAACCTGAATTCCTACAGGCTACATGTGAGAGGCACATTCTGCTTCTTCCTCCCTTAGAGTTAAGCTAGCTTCTGAAAGCTCAACCTCCGGGGAGTCTGTTTGGCAGAGATATAGAACACACTTTTCCAAGCCTGTTGGAAGGCATTTGCAGTTTCATTTCGCGTCTAATTTCCCAAACCAAACTGCTTGCAGCTCTAACTCCCTTCTAACTACCACTTCTTCGGTTCAGTGAGATATGCTGGTTCTAAACGGAGAAGCTTCTCTGACGCTTTTTCACAGAGATTTTGAAACTGAAATTTCCAAACCCGTTTCCAACGAAGGCGCCAATGGGCTTCCCCATAGAACTTGCCAACCTGAATTCCTACAGGCTAGATGTGAGAAGCACATTCTGCTTCTTCCTCCCTTCGAGTTAAGCTAGCTTCTGAAAGCTCAACCTCCGGGGAGTCTGTTTGGCAGAGATATAGAACACACTTTTCCAAGCCTGTTGGAAGGCATTTGCAGTTTCATTTCGCGTCTAATTTCCCAAACCAAACTGCTTGCAGCTCTAACTCCCTTCTAACTACCACTTCTTCGGTTCAGTGAGATATGCTGGATTCTAAACGGAGAAGCTTCTCTGACGCTTTTTCACAGAGATTTTGAAACTGAAATTTCCAAACCCGTTTCCAACGAAGGCGCCAATGGGCTTCCCCATAGAACTTGCCAACCCGAATTCCTACAGGGTAGAAGTGAGAGGCACATTCTGCTGCTTCCTCCCTTAGAGTTAAGCTAGCTTCTGAAAGCTCAACCTCCGGGGAGTCTGTTTGGCAGAGATATAGAACACACTTTTCCAAGCCTGTTGGAAGGCATTTGCAGTTTCATTTCGCATCTAATTTCCCAAACCAAACTGCTTGCAGCTCTAACTCCCTTCTAACTACCACTTCTTCGGTTCAGTGAGATATGCTGGATTCTAAACGGAGAAGTTTCTCTGACGCTTTTTCACAGAGATTTTGAAACTGAAATTTCCAAACCCGTTTCCAACGAAGGCGCCAATGGGCTTCCCCATAGAACTTGCCAACCTGAATTCCTACAGGCTAGATGTGAGAGGCACATTCTGCTTCTTCCTCCCTTAGAGTTAAGCTAGCTTCTGAAAGCTCAACCTCCGGGGAGTCTGTTTGGCAGAGATATAGAACACACTTTTCCAAGCCTGTTGGAAGGCATTTGCAGTTTCATTTCGCGTCTAATTTCCCAAACCAAACTGCTTGCAGCTCTAACTCCCTTCTAACTACCACTTCTTCGGTTCAGTGAGATATGCTGGATTCTAAACGGAGAAGCTTCTCTGACGCTTTTTCACAGAGATTTTGAAACTGAAATTTCCAAACCCGTTTCCAACGAAGGCGCCAATGGGCTTCCCCATAGAACTTGCCAACCTGAATTCCTACAGGCTAGATGTGAGAGGCACATTCTGCTTCTTCCTCCCTTAGAGTTAAGCTAGCTTCTGAAAGCTCAACCTCCGGGGAGTCTGTTTGGCAGAGATATAGAACACACTTTTCCAAGCCTGTTGGAAGGCATTTGCAGTTTCATTTCGCGTCTAATTTCCCAAACCAAACTGCTTGCAGCTCTAACTCCCTTCTAACTACCACTTCTTCGGTTCTGTGAGATATGCTGGAATCTAAACGGAGAAGCTTCTCTGACGCTTTATCACAGAGATTTTGAAACTGAAATTTCCAAACCCGTTTCCACCATAGGCAGCAATGGGCTTCCCATAGAACTTGCCAACCTGAATTCCTACAGGCTAGATGTGAGAGGCACATTCTGCTGCTTCCTCCCTTAGAGTTAAGCTTGCTTCTGAAAGCTCATCCTCCGGGGACTCTGTTTGGCAGAGGTATAGAACACACTTTTCCAAGCCTGTTGGAAGGCCTTTGCAGTTTCATTTCGAGTCTAATTTCCCAAACCAAACTGCTTGCAGCTCTAACTCCCTTCTAACTACCACTTCTTCGGTTCTGTGAGATATGCTGGATTCTA
Organism: Cynocephalus volans; assembly: GCF_027409185.1. Classification (NCBI taxonomy): domain Eukaryota; kingdom Metazoa; phylum Chordata; class Mammalia; order Dermoptera; family Cynocephalidae; genus Cynocephalus; species Cynocephalus volans. The sequence continues at coordinate 160,542,866 of NC_084467.1, read as the reverse complement.
AACGGAGAAGCTTCTCTGACGCTTTTTCAAAGAGATTTTGAAACTGAAATCTCCCATGCCGTTTCCACCATAGGCAGCAATGGGCTTCCCCATAGAACTTGCCAACCTGAATTGCTACAGGCTTGATGTGAGAGGCACATTCTGCTGCTTCCTCCCGTAGAGTTAAACTAGCTTCTGAAAGCTCAACCTCCGGGGAGTCTGTTTGGCAGAGATATAGAACATACTTTTCCAAGCCTGTTGGAAGGCACTTGCAGTTTCATTTCGCGTCTAATTTCCCAAACCAAACTGCTTGCAGCTCTAACTCCCTTCTAACTACCAATTCTTCGGTTCAGTGAGATATGCTGGATTCTAAACAGGGAAGCATCTCTGACGCTTTTTCACAGAGATTTTGAAACTGAAATCTCCCATGCCGTTTCCACCATAGGCAGCAACGGGCTTCCCCATAGAACTTGCCAACCTGAATTCCTACAGGCTAGATGTGAGAGGCACATTCTGCTGCTTCCTCCCTTTGAGTTAAACTCGCTTCTGAAAGCTCAACCTCCGGGGAGTCTGTTTGGCAGAGATATAGAACACAGTTTTCCAAGCCTGTTGGAAGGCACTTGCAGTTTCATTTCGCGTCTAATTTCCCAAACCAAACTGCTTGCAGCTCTAACTCCCTTCTAACTACCACTTCTTCGGTTCTGTGAGATATGCTGGATTCTAAACGGAGAAGCTTCTCTGACGCTTTTTCACAGAGATTTTGAAACTGAAATCTCCCATGCCATTTCCACCATAGGCAGCAATGGGCTTCCCCATAGAACTTGCCAACCTGAATTCCTACAGGCTAGATGTGAGAGGCACATTCTGCTGCTTCCTCCCTTAAAGTTAAACTAGCTTCTGAAAGCTTAACCTCCGGGGAGTCTGTTTGGCAGAGATATAGAACACACTTTTCCAAGCCTGTTGGAAGGCATTTGCAGTTTCATTTCGCGTCTAATTTCCTAAACCAAACTGCTTGCAGCTCTAACTCCCTTCTAACTACCAATTCTTCGGTTCAGTGAGATATGCTGGACTCTAAACGGGGAAGCATCTCTGACGCTTTTTCACAGAGATTTTGAAACTGAAATCTCCCATGCCGTTTCCACCATAGGCAGCAACGGGCTTCCCCATAGAACTTGCCAACCTGAATTCCTACAGGCTAGATGTGAGAGGCACATTCTGCTGCTTCCTCCCTTTGAGTTAAACTAGCTTCTGAAAGCTCAACCTCCGGGGAGTCTGTTTGGCAGAGATATAGAACACACTTTTTCAAGCCTGTTGGAAGGTCTTTGCAGTTTCATTTCGCGTCTAATTTCCCAAACCAAACTGCTTGCAGCTCTAACTCCCTTCTAACTACCACTTCTTCGGTTCTGTGAGATATGCTGGATTCTAAACGGAGAAGCTTCTCTGACGCTTTTTCACAGAGATTTTGAAACTGAAATCTCCCATGCCGTTTCCACCATAGGCAGCAATGGGCTTCCCATAGAACTTGCCAACCTGAATTCCTACAGGCTAGATGTGAGAGGCACATTCTGCTGCTTCCTCCCTTAGAGTTAAGCTTGCTTCTGAAAGCTCATCCTCCGGGGACTCTGTTTGGCAGAGGTATAGAACACACTTTTCCAAGCCTGTTGGATGGCCTTTGCAGTGTCATTTCGCGTCTAATTTCCCAAACCAAACTGCTTGCAGCTCTAACTCCCTTCTAACTACCACTTCTTCGGTTCAGTGAGATATGCTGGATTCTAAACGGAGAAGCTTCTCTGACGCTTTTTCACAGAGATTTTGAAACTGAAATCTCCCATGCCGTTTCCACCGTAGGCAGCAAAGGGCTTCCCCATAGAACTTGCCAACCTGAATTCCTACAGGCTAGATGTGAGAGGCACATTCTGCTGCTTCCTCCCTTTGAGTTAAACTCGCTTCTGAAAGCTCAACCTCCGGGGAGTCTGTTTGGCAGAGATATAGAACACACTTTTCCAAGCCTGTTGGAAGGTCTTTGCAGTTCCATTTCGCGTCTAATTTCCCAAACCAAACTGCTTGCAGCTCTAACTCCCTTCTAACTACCACTTCTTCGGTTCAGTGAGATATGCTGGATTCTAAACGGAGAAGCTTCTCTGACGCTTTATCACAGAGATTTTGAAACTGAAATTTCCAAACCCGTTTCCACCATAGGCAGCAATGAGCTTCCCATAGAACTTGCCAACCTGAATTCCTACAGGCTAGATGTGAGAGGCACATTCTGCTGCTTCCTCCCTTAGAGTTAAGCTTGCTTCTGAAAGCTCATCCTCCGGGGACTCTGTTTGGCAGAGGTATAGAACACACTTTTCCAAGCCTGTTGGAAGGCCTTTGCAGTTTCATTTCGCGTCTAATTTCCCAAACCAAACTGCTTGCAGCTCTAACTCCCTTCTAACTACCACTTCTTCGGTTCTGTGAGATATGCTGGATTCTAAACGGAGAAGCTTCTCTGACGCTTTTTCACAGAGATTTTGAAGCTGAAATTTCCAAACCCGTTTCCAACGAAGGCGCCAATGGGCTTCCCCATAGAACTTGCCAACCTGAATTCCTACAGGCTAGATGTGAGAGGCACATTCTGCTGCTTCCTCCCTTAGAGTTAAACTAGCTTCTGAAAGCTCAGCCTCCGGGGAGTCTGTTTGGCAGAGATATAGAACACAATTTTCCAAGCCTGTTGGAAGGCATTTGCAGTGTCATTTCGCGTCTAATTTCCCAAACCAAACTGCTTGCAGCTCTAACTCCCTTCTAACTACCACTTCTTCGGTTCAGTGAGATATGCTGGATTCTAAACGGAGAAGCTTCTCTGACGCTTTTTCACAGAGATTTTGAAACTGAAATCTCCCATGCCGTTTCCACCATAGGCAGCAATGGGCTTCCACATAGAACTTGCCAACCTGAATTCCTACAGGCTAGATGTGAGAGGGACATTCTGCTGCTTCCTCCCTTAGAGTTAAACTAGCTTCTGAAAGCTCAACCTCCGGGGAGTTTGTTTGGCAGAGATATAGAACACACTTTTCCAAGCCTGTTGGAAGGCATTTGCAGTTTCATTTCGCGTCTAAATTCCCAAACCAAACTGCTTGCAGCTCTAACTCCCTTCTAACGACCACTTCTTCGGTTCAGTGAGATATGCTGGATTCTAAACGGAGAAGCTTCTCTGACGCTTTTTCACAGAGATTTTGAAACTGAAATTTCCAAACCCGTTTCCAACGAAGGCGCCAATGGGCTTCTCCATAGAACTTGCCAACCTGAATTCCTACAGGCTAGATGTGAGAGGCACATTCTGCTGCTTCCTCCCTTAGAGTTAAACTAGCTTCTGAAAGCTCAACCTCCGGGGAGTTTGTTTGGCAGAGATATAGAACACACTTTTCCCAGCCTGTTGGAAGGCATTTGCAGTTTCATTTCGCGTCTAATTTCCCAAACCAAACTGCTTGCAGCTCTAACTCCCTTCTAACTACCACTTCTTCGGTTCAGTGAGATATGCTGGATTCTAAACGGAGAAGCTTCTCTGACGCTTTTTCACAGAGATTTTGTAACTGAAATCTCCCATGCCGTTTCCACCATAGGCAGCAATGGGCTTCCCCATAGAACTTGCCAACCTGAATTCCTACAGGCTAGATGTGAGAGGCACATTCTGCTGCTTCCTCCCTTAGAGTTAAACTAGCTTCTGAAAGCTCAGCCTCCGGGGAGTCTGTTTGGCAGAGATATAGAACACAATTTTCCAAGCCTGTTGGAAGGCATTTGCAGTGTCATTTCGCGTCTAATTTCCCAAACCAAACTGCTTGCAGCTCTAACTCCCTTCTAACTACCACTTCTTCGGTTCTGTGAGATATGCTGGATTCTAAACGGAGAAGCTTCTCTGATGCTTTTTCACAGAGATTTTGAAACTGAAATCTCCCATGCCGTTTCCACCATAGGCAGCAATGGGCTTCCACATAGAACTTGCCAACCTGAATTCCTACAGGCTAGATGTGAGAGGCACATTCTGCTGCTTCCTCCCTTAGTGTTAAACTAGCTTCTGAAAGCTCAACCTCCGGGGAGTTTGTTTGGCAGAGATATAGAACACACTTTGCCAAGCCTGTTGGAAGGCCTTTGCAGTGTCATTTCGCATCTAATTTCCCAAACCAAACTGCTTGCAGCTCTAACTCCCTTCTAACTACCACTTCTTCGGTTCAGTGAGATATGCTGGATTCTAAACGGAGAAGCTTCTCTGATGCTTTTTCACAGAGATTTTGAAACTGAAATCTCCCATGCCATTTCCACCATAGACAGCAATGGGCTTCCCCATAGAACTTGCCAACCTGAATTCCTACAGGCTAGATGTGAGAGGCACATTCTGCTGCTTCCTCCCTTAGAGTTAAACTAGCTTCTGAAAGCTCAACCTCCGGGGAGTTTGTTTTGCAGAGGTATAGAACACACTTTTCCAAGCCTGTTGGAAGGCCTTTGCAGTTTCATTTCGCGTCTAATTTCCAAAACCAAACTGCTTGCAGCTCTAACTCCCTTCTAACTACCACTTCTTCGGTTCAGTGAGATATGCTGGATTCTAAACGGAGAAGCTTCTCTGACGCTCTTTCACAGAGATTTTGAAACTGAAATTTCCAAACCCGTTTCCAACGAAGGCGAAAAGGGCTTCCCCATAGAACTTGCCAACCTGAATTCCTACAGGCTAGATGTGAGAGGCACATTCTGCTGCTTCCTCCCTTAGAGTTAAACTAGCTTCTGAAAGCTCAGCCTCCGGGGAGTCTGTTTGGCAGAGATATAGAACACAATTTTCCAAGCCTGTTGGAAGGCATTTGCAGTGTCATTTCGCGTCTAATTTCCCAAACCAAACTGCTTGCAGCTCTAACTCCCTTCTAACTACCACTTCTTCGGTTCAGTGAGATATGCTGGATTCTAAACGGAGAAGCTTCTCTGACGCTTTTTCACAGAGATTTTGAAACTGAAATCTCCCATGCCGTTTCCACCATAGGCAGCAATGGGCTTCCACATAGAACTTGCCAACCTGAATTCCTACAGGCTAGATGTGAGAGGCACATTCTGCTGCTTCCTCCCTTAGTGTTAAACTAGCTTCTGAAAGCTCAACCTCCGGGGAGTTTGTTTGGCAGAGATATAGAACACACTTTGCCAAGCCTGTTGGAAGGCCTTTGCAGTGTCATTTCGCATCTAATTTCCCAAACCAAACTGCTTGCAGCTCTAACTCCCTTCTAACTACCACTTCTTCGGTTCAGTGAGATATGCTGGATTCTAAACGGAGAAGCTTCTCTGATGCTTTTTCACAGAGATTTTGAAACTGAAATCTCCCATGCCATTTCCACCATAGACAGCAATGGGCTTCCCCATAGAACTTGCCAACCTGAATTCCTACAGGCTAGATGTGAGAGGCACATTCTGCTGCTTCCTCCCTTAGAGTTAAACTAGCTTCTGAAAGCTCAACCTCCGGGGAGTTTGTTTTGCAGAGGTATAGAACACACTTTTCCAAGCCTGTTGGAAGGCCTTTGCAGTTTCATTTCGCGTCTAATTTCCAAAACCAAACTGCTTGCAGCTCTAACTCCCTTCTAACTACCACTTCTTCGGTTCAGTGAGATATGCTGGATTCTAAACGGAGAAGCTTCTCTGACGCTCTTTCACAGAGATTTTGAAACTGAAATTTCCAAACCCGTTTCCAACGAAGGCGAAAAGGGCTTCCCCATAGAACTTGCCAACCTGAATTCCTACAGGCTAGATGTGAGAGGCACATTCTGCTGCTTCCTCCCTTAGAGTTAAACTAGCTTCTGAAAGCTCAGCCTCCGGGGAGTCTGTTTGGCAGAGATATAGAACACAATTTTCCAAGCCTGTTGGAAGGCATTTGCAGTGTCATTTCGCGTCTAATTTCCCAAACCAAACTGCTTGCAGCTCTAACTCCCTTCTAACTACCACTTCTTCGGTTCAGTGAGATATGCTGGATTCTAAACGGAGAAGCTTCTCTGACGCTTTTTCACAGAGATTTTGAAACTGAAATCTCCCATGCCGTTTCCACCATAGGCAGCAATGGGCTTCCACATAGAACTTGCCAACCTGAATTCCTACAGGCTAGATGTGAGAGGCACATTCTGCTGCTTCCTCCCTTAGTGTTAAACTAGCTTCTGAAAGCTCAACCTCCGGGGAGTTTGTTTGGCAGAGATATAGAACACACTTTGCCAAGCCTGTTGGAAGGCCTTTGCAGTGTCATTTCGCATCTAATTTCCCAAACCAAACTGCTTGCAGCTCTAACTCCCTTCTAACTACCACTTCTTCGGTTCAGTGAGATATGCTGGATTCTAAACGGAGAAGCTTCTCTGATGCTTTTTCACAGAGATTTTGAAACTGAAATCTCCCATGCCATTTCCACCATAGACAGCAATGGGCTTCCCCATAGAACTTGCCAACCTGAATTCCTACAGGCTAGATGTGAGAGGCACATTCTGCTGCTTCCTCCCTTAGAGTTAAACTAGCTTCTGAAATCTCAACCTCCGGGGAGTTTGTTTGGCAGAGGTATAGAACACACTTTTCCAAGCCTGTTGGAAGGCCTTTGCAGTTTCATTTCGCGTCTAATTTCCAAAACCAAACTGCTTGCAGCTCTAACTCCCTTCTAACTACCACTTCTTCGGTTCAGTGAGATATGCTGGATTCTAAACGGAGAAGCTTCTCTGACGCTTTTTCACAGAGATTTTGAAACTGAAATCTCCCATGCCGTTTCCACCATAGGCAGCAATGGGCTTCCCCATAGAACTTGCCAACCTGAATTCCTACAGGCTAGATGTGAGAGGCACATTCTGCTGCTTCCTCCCTAAGAGTTAAGCTTGCTTCTGAAAGCTCAACCTCCGGGGAGTCTGTTTGGCAGAGATATAGAACACACTTTTCCAAGCCTGTTGGAAGGCCTTTGCAGTGTCATTTCGCATCTAATTTCCCAAACCAAACTGCTTGCAGCTCTAACTGCCTTCTAACTACCACTTCTTCGGTTCTGTGAGATATGCTGGATTCTAAACGGAGAAGCTTCTCTGACGCTTTTTCACAGAGATTTTGAAGCTGAAATTTCCAAACCCGTTTCCAACGAAGGCGCCAAAGGGCTTCCCCATAGAACTTGCCAACCTGAATTCCTACAGGCTAGATGTGAGAGGCACATTCTGCTGCTTCCTCCCTTAGAGTTAAACTAGCTTCTGAAAGCTCAACCTCCGGGGAGTTTGTTTGGCAGAGATATAGAACACAATTTTCCAAGCCTGTTGGAAGGCATTTGCAGTTTCATTTCGCGTCTAATTTCCCAAACCAAACTGCTTGCAGCTCTAACTCCCTTCTAACTACCACTTCTTCGGTTCAGTGAGATATGCTGGATTCTAAACGGAGAAGCTTCTCTGACGCTCTTTCACAGAGATTTTGAAACTGAAATTTCCAAACCCGTTTCCAACGAAGGCGCCAATCGGCTTCCCCATAGAACTTGCCAACCCGAATTCCTACAGGGTAGAAGTGAGAGGCACATTCTGCTGCTTCCTCCCTTAGAGTTAAGCTAGCTTCTGAAAGCTCAACCTCCGGGGAGTCTGTTTGGCAGAGATATAGAACACACTTTTCCAAGCCTGTTGGAAGGCATTTGCAGTTTCATTTCGCATCTAATTTCCCAAACCAAACTGCTTGCAGCTCTAACTCCCTTCTAACTACCACTTCTTCGGTTCAGTGAGATATGCTGGAATCTAAACGGAGAAGCTTCTCTGACGCTTTTTCACAGAGATTTTGAAACTGAAATCTCCCATGCCGTTTCCACCATAGGCAGCAATGGGCTTCCCCATAGAACTTGCCAACCTGAATTCCTACAGGCTAGATGTGAGAGGCACATTCTGCTGCTTCCTCCCTTAGAGTTAAACTAGCTTCTGAAAGCTCAACCTCCGGGGAGTCTGTTTGGAAGAGATATAGAACACACTTTTCCAAGCCTGCTGGAAGGCACTTGCAGTTTCATTTCGCGTCTAATTTCCCAAACCAAACTGCTTGCAGCTCTAACTCCCTTCTAACTACCACTTCTTCGGTTCTGTGAGATATGCTGGATTCTAAACGGAGAAGCTTCTCCGACTCTTTTTCACAGAGATTTTGAAACTGAAATCTCCCATGCCGTTTCCACCATAGGCAGCAATGGGCTTCCCCATAGAACTTGCCAACCTGAATTCCTACAGGCTAGATGTGAGAGGCACATTCTCCTTCTTCCTCCCTTAGAGTTAAACTAGCTTCTGAAAGCTCAACCTCCGGGGAGTCTGTTTGGCAGAGATATAGAACACACTTTTCCAAGCCTGTTGGAAGGCATTTGCAGTTTCATTTCGCGTCTAATTTCCCAAACCAAACTGCTTGCAGCTCTAACTCCCTTCTAACTACCAATTCTTCGGTTCAGTGAGATATGCTGGATTCTAAACAGGGAAGCATCTCTGACGCTTTTTCACAGAGATTTTGAAACTGAAATCTCCCATGCCGTTTCCACCATAGGCAGCAACGGGCTTCCCCATAGAACTTGCCAACCTGAATTCCTACAGGCTAGATGTGAGAGGCACATTCTGCTGCTTCCTCCCTTTGAGTTAAACTCGCTTCTGAAAGCTCAACCTCCGGGGAGTCTGTTTGGCAGAGATATAGAACACACTTTTCCAAGCCTGTTGGAAGGTCTTTGCAGTTCCATTTCGCGTCTAATTTCCCAAACCAAACTGCTTGCAGCTCTAACTCCCTTCTAACTACCACTTCTTCGGTTCAGTGAGATATGCTGGATTCTAAACGGAGAAGCTTCTCTGACGCTTTATCACAGAGATTTTGAAACTGAAATTTCCAAACCCGTTTCCACCATAGGCAGCAATGGGCTTCCCATAGAACTTGCCAACCTGAATTCCTACAGGCTAGATGTGAGAGGCACATTCTGCTGCTTCCTCCCTTAGAGTTAAGCTTGCTTCTGAAAGCTCATCCTCCGGGGACTCTGTTTGGCAGAGGTATAGAACACACTTTTCCAAGCCTGTTGGAAGGCCTTTACAGTTTCATTTCGCGTCTAATTTCCCAAACCAAACTGCTTGCAGCTCTAACTCCCTTCTAACTACCACTTCTTCGGTTCTGTGAGATATGCTGGATTCTAAACGGAGAAGCTTCTCTGACGCTTTTTCACAGAGATTTTGAAACTGAAATCTCCCATGCCGTTTCCACCATAGGCAGCAATGGGCTTCCCCATAGAACTTGCCAACCTGAATTGCTACAGGCTTGATGTGAGAGGCACATTCTGCTGCTTCCTCCCTTAGAGTTAAACTTGCTTCTGAAAGCTCAACCTCCGGGGAGTCTGTTTGGCAGAGATATAGAACACACTTTTCCAAGCCTGTTGGAAAGCATTTGCAGTGTCATTTCGCGTCTAATTTCCCAAACCAAACTGCTTGCAGCTCTAACTCCCTTCTACTACCACTTCTTCGGTTCACTGAGATATGCTGGATTCTAAACGGGGAAGCTTCTCTGACGCTTTTTCACAGAGATTTTGAAACTGAAATTTCCAAACCCGTTTCCAACGAAGGCGCCAACGGGCTTCCCCATAGAACTTGCCAACCTGAATTCCTACAGGCTAGATGTGAGAGGCACATTCTGCTGCTTCCTCCCTTAGAGTTAAACTTGCTTCTGAAAGCTCAACCTCCGGGGAGTCTGTTTGGCAGAGATATAGAACACAGTTTTCCAAGCCTGTTGGAAGGCATTTGCAGTGTCATTTCGCGTCTAATTTCCCAAACCAAACTGCTTGCAGCACTAACTCCCTTCTAACTACCACTTCTCCGGTTCAGTGAGATATGCTGGATTCTAAACGGAGAAGCTTCTCTGACGCTTTTTCACAGAGATTTTGAAACTGAAATCTCCCATGCCGTTTCCATCATAGGCAGCAATGGGCTTCCCCATAGAACTTGCCAACCCGAATTCCTACAGGCTAGATGTGAGAGGCACATTCTGCTGCTTCCTCCCTTAGAGTTAAACTAGCTTCTGAAAGCTCAACCTCCGGGGAGTCTGTTTGGCAGAGATATAGAACACACTTTTCCAAGCCTGTTGGAAGGCACTTGCAGTTTCATTTCGCGTCTAATTTCCCAAACCAAACTGCTTGCAGCTCTAACTCCCTTCTAACTACGACTTCTTCGGTTCTGTGAGATATGCTGGATTCTAAACGGAGAAGCTTCTCTGACTCTTTTTCACAGAGATTTTGAAACTGAAATCTCCCATGCCGTTTCCACCATAGGCAGCAATGGGCTTCCCCATAGAACTTGCCAACCTGAATTCCGACAGGCTAGATGTGAGAGGCACATTCTGCTGCTTCCTCCCTTAGAGTTAAACTAGCTTCTGAAAGCTCAACCTCCGGGGAGTCTGTTTGGCAGAGATATAGAACACACTTTTCCAAGCCTGTTGGAAGGCATTTGCAATTTCATTTCGCGTCTAATTTCCCAAACCAAACTGCTTGCAGCTCTAACTCCCTTCTAACTACCACTTCTTCGGTTCTGTGAGATATGCTGGATTCTAAACGGAGAAGCTTCTCTGACACTTTTCCACACAGATTTTGAAACTGAAATCTCCCATGCCGTTTCCACCATAGGCAGCAACGGGCTTCCCCATAGAACTTGCCAACCTGAATTCCTACAGGCTAGATGTGAGAGGCACATTCTGCTGCTTCCTCCCTTAGAGTTAAACTTGCTTCTGAAAGCTCAACCTCCGGGGAGTCTGTTTGGCAGAGATATAGAACACAGTTTTCCAAGCCTGTTGGAAGGCATTTGCAGTGTCATTTCGCGTCTAATTTCCCAAACCAAACTGCTTGCAGCACTAACTCCCTTCTAACTACCAATTCTTCGGTTCAGTGAGATATGCTGGATTCTAAACGGGGAAGCTTCTCTGACGCTTTTTCACAGAGATTTTGAAACTGAAATCTCCCATGCCGTTTCCACCATAGGCAGCAACGGGCTTCCCCATAGAACTTGCCAACCTGAATTCCTACAGGCTAGATGTGAGAGGCACATTCTGCTGCTTCCTCCCTTTGAGTTAAACTAGCTTCTGAAAGCTCAACCTCCGGGGAGTCTGTTTGGCAGAGATTTAGAACACACTTTTCCAAGCCTGTTGGAAGGCCTTTGCAGTTTCATTTCGTGTCTAATTTCCCAAACCAAACTGCTTGCAGCTCTAACTCCCTTCTAACTACCACTTCTTCGGTTCAGTGAGATATGCTGGATTCTAAACGGAGAAGCTTCTCTGACGCTTTTTCACAGAGATTTTGAAACTGAAATCTCCAATGCCGTTTCCACCTTAGGCAGCAACGGGCTTCCCCATAGAACTTGCCAACCTGAATTCCTACAGGCTAGATATGACAGGCACATTCTGCTGCTTCCTCCCTTAGAGTTAAACTAGCTTCTGAAAGCTCAACCTCCGGGGAGTCTGTTTGGCAGAGGTATAGAACACACTTTTCCAAGCCTGTTGGAAGGCCTTTGCAGTGTCATTTCGCCTCTAAATTCCCAAACCAAACTGCTTGCAGCTCTAACTCCCTTCTAACTACCACTTCTCCGGTTCAGTGAGATATGCTGGATTCTTAACGGAGAAGCTTCTCTGACGCTTTTTCACAGAGATTTTGAAACTGAAATCTCCCATGCCGTTTCCACCTTAGGCAGCAACGGGCTTCCCCATAGAACTTGCCAACCTGAATTCCTACAGGCTAGATGTGAGAGGCACATTCTGCTGCTTCCTCCCTTAGAGTTAAACTAGCTTCTGAAAGCTCAACCTCCGGGGACTCTGTTTGGCAGAGGTATAGAACACACTTTTCCAAGCCTGTTGGAAGGCCTTTGCAGTGTCATTTCGCGTCTAAATTCCCAAACCAAACTGCTTGCAGCTCTAAGTCCCTTCTATCTACCACTTCTCCGGTTCAGTGAGATATGCTGGATTCTAAACGGAGAAGCTTCTCTGACCCTTTTTCACAGAGATTTTGAAACTGAAATCTCCCATGCCGTTTCCACCATAGGCAGCAATGGGCTTCCCCATAGAACTTGCCAACCTGAATTCCTACAGGCTAGATGTGAGAGGCACATTCTACTGCTTCCTCCCTTAGAGTTAAGCTAGCTTCTGAAAGCTCAACCTCCGGGCAGTCTGTTTGGCAGAGATATAGAACACACTTTTCCAAGCCTGTTGGAAGGCCTTTGCAGTTTGATTTCCCGTCTAATTTCCCAAACCAAACTGCAGCTCTAACTCCCTTCTAACTACCGCTTCTCCGGTTCAGTGAGATATGCTGGATTCTAAACGGAGAAGCTTCTCTGACGCTTTTTCACAGAGATTTTGAAACTGAAATCTCCCATGCCGTTTCCACCATGGGCAGCAATGGGCTTCCCCATAGAACTTGCCAACCTGAATTCCTACAGGCTAGATGTGAGAGGCACATTCTGCTGCTTCCACCCTAAGAGTTAAACTTGCTTCTGAAAGCTCAACCTCCGGGGAGTCTGTTTGGCAGAGATATAGAACACACTTTTCCAAGCCTGTTGGAAGGCCTTTGCAGTTTGATTTCGCGTCTAATTTCCCAAACCAAACTGCTTGCAGCTCTAACTCCCTTCTAACTACAACTTCTTCGGTTCAGTGAGATATGCTGGATTCTAAACGGGGAAGCTTCTCTGACGCTTTTTCACAGAGATTTTGAAACTGAAATCTCCCATGCCGTTTCCACCATAGGCAGCAATGGGCTTCCCATAGAACTTGCCAACATGAATTCCTACAGGCTAGATGTGAGAGGCACATTCTGCTGCTTCCTCCCTTAGAGTTAAGCTTGCTTCTGAAAGCTCATCCTCCGGGGAGTCTGTTTGGCAGAGGTATAGAACACACTTTTCCAAGCCTGTTGGAAGGCCTTTGCAGTTTCATTTCGCGTCTAATTTCCCAAACCAAACTGCTTGCAGCTCTAACTCCCTTCTAACTACCACTTCTTCGGTTCTGTGAGATATGCTGGATTCTAAACGGAGAAGCTTCTCTGACGCTTTTTCACAGAGATTTTGAAACTGAAATCTCCCATGCCGTTTCCAACGAAGGCGCCAACGGGCTTCCCCATAGAACTTGCCAACCTGAATTGCTACAGGCTAGATGTGAGAGGCACATTGTGCTGCTTCCTCCCGTAGAGTTAAACTAGCTTCTGAAAGCTCAACCTCCGGGGAGTGTGTTTGGCAGAGATTTAGAACACACTTTTCCAAGCCTGTTGGAAGGCCTTTGCAGTTTCATTTCGCATCTAATTTCCCAAACCAAACTGCTTGCAGCTCTAACTCCCTTCTAACTACCACTTCTTCGGTTCTGTGAGATATGCTGGAATCTAAACGGAGAAGCTTCTCTGACGCTTTTTCACAGAGATTTTGAAACTGAAATCTCCCATGCCGTTTCCACCATAGGCAGCAATGGGCTTCCCCATAGAACTTGCCAACCTGAATTCCTACAGGCTAGATGTGAGAGGCACATTCTGCTGCTTCCTCCCTTAGAGTTAAACTAGCTTCTGAAAGCTCAACCTCCGGGGAGTCTGTTTGGCAGAGATATAGAACACACTTTTGCAAGCCTGTTGGAAGGCACTTGCAGTTTCATTTCGCGTCTAATTTCCCAAACCAAACTGCTTGCAGCTCTAACTCCCTTCTAACTACCACTTCTTCGGTTCTGTGAGATATGCTGGATTCTAAACGGAGAAGCTTCTCCGACTCTTTTTCACAGAGATTTTGAAACTGAAATCTCCCATGCCGTTTCCACCACAGGCAGCAATGGGCTTCCCCATAGAACTTGCCAACCCGAATTCCTACAGGCTAGATGTGAGAGGCACATTCTGCTGCTTCCTCCCTTAGAGTTAAACTAGCTTCTGAAAGCTCAACCTCCGGGGAGTCTGTTTGGCAGAGATTTAGAACACACTTTTCCAAGCCTGTTGGAAGGCCTTTGCAGTTTCATTTCGCATCTAATTTCCCAAACCAAACTGCTTGCAGCTCTAACTCCCTTCTAACTACCACTTCTTCGGTTCAGTGAGATATGCTGGAATCTAAACGGAGAAGCTTCTCTGACGCTTTTTCACAGAGATTTTGAAACTGAAATCTCCCATGCCGTTTCCACCATAGGCAGCAATGGGCTTCCCCATAGAACTTGCCAACCTGAATTCCTACAGGCTAGATGTGAGAGGCACATTCTGCTGCTTCCTCCCTTAGAGTTAAACTAGCTTCTGAAAGCTCAACCTCCGGGGAGTCTGTTTGGAAGAGATATAGAACACACTTTTCCAAGCCTGCTGGAAGGAACTTGCAGTTTCATTTCGCGTCTAATTTCCCAAACCAAACTGCTTGCAGCTCTAACTCCCTTCTAACTACCACTTCTTCGGTTCTGTGAGATATGCTGGATTCTAAACGGAGAAGCTTCTCCGACTCTTTTTCACAGAGATTTTGAAACTGAAATCTCCCATGCCGTTTCCACCATAGGCAGCAATGGGCTTCCCCATAGAACTTGCCAACCTGAATTCCTACAGGCTAGATGTGAGAGGCACATTCTCCTTCTTCCTCCCTTAGAGTTAAACTAGCTTCTGAAAGCTCAACCTCCGGGGAGTCTGTTTGGCAGAGATACAGAACACACTTTTCCAAGCCTGTTGGAAGGCATTTGCAGTTTCATTTCGCGTCTAATTTCCCAAACCAAACTGCTTGCAGCTCTAACTCCCTTCTAACTACCAATTCTTCGGTTCAGTGAGATATGCTGGATTCTAAACAGGGAAGCATCTCTGACGCTTTTTCACAGAGATTTTGAAACTGAAATCTCCCATGCCGTTTCCACCATAGGCAGCAACGGGCTTCCCCATAGAACTTGCCAACCTGAATTCCTACAGGCTAGATGTGAGAGGCACATTCTGCTGCTTCCTCCCTTTGAGTTAAACTCGCTTCTGAAAGCTCAACCTCCGGGGAGTCTGTTTGGCAGAGATATAGAACACACTTTTCCAAGCCTGTTGGAAGGTCTTTGCAGTTCCATTTCGCGTCTAATTTCCCAAACCAAACTGCTTGCAGCTCTAACTCCCTTCTAACTACCACTTCTTCGGTTCAGTGAGATATGCTGGATTCTAAACGGAGAAGCTTCTCTGACGCTTTATCACAGAGATTTTGAAACTGAAATTTCCAAACCCGTTTCCACCATAGGCAGCAATGGGCTTCCCATAGAACTTGCCAACCTGAATTCCTACAGGCTAGATGTGAGAGGCACATTCTGCTGCTTCCTCCCTTAGAGTTAAGCTTGCTTCTGAAAGCTCATCCTCCGGGGACTCTGTTTGGCAGAGGTATAGAACACACTTTTCCAAGCCTGTTGGAAGGCCTTTACAGTTTCATTTCGCGTCTAATTTCCCAAACCAAACTGCTTGCAGCTCTAACTCCCTTCTAACTACCACTTCTTCGGTTCTGTGAGATATGCTGGATTCTAAACGGAGAAGCTTCTCTGACGCTTTTTCACAGAGATTTTGAAACTGAAATCTCCCATGCCGTTTCCACCATAGGCAGCAATGGGCTTCCCCATAGAACTTGCCAACCTGAATTGCTACAGGCTTGATGTGAGAGGCACATTCTGCTGCTTCCTCCCTTAGAGTTAAACTTGCTTCTGAAAGCTCAACCTCCGGGGAGTCTGTTTGGCAGAGATATAGAACACACTTTTCCAAGCCTGTTGGAAAGCATTTGCAGTGTCATTTCGCGTCTAATTTCCCAAACCAAACTGCTTGCAGCTCTAACTCCCTTCTACTACCACTTCTTCGGTTCACTGAGATATGCTGGATTCTAAACGGGGAAGCTTCTCTGACGCTTTTTCACAGAGATTTTGACACTGAAATTTCCAAACCCGTTTCCAACGAAGGCGCCAACGGGCTTCCCCATAGAACTTGCCAACCTGAATTCCTACAGGCTAGATGTGAGAGGCACATTGTGCTGCTTCCTCCCGTAGAGTTAAACTAGCTTCTGAAAGCTCAACCTCCGGGGAGTCTGTTTGGCAGAGATATAGAACACACTTTTCCAAGCCTGTTGGAAGGCCTTTGCAGTTTCATTTCGCGTCTAATTTCCCAAACCAAATTGCTTGCAGCTCTAACTCCCTTCTAACTACCACTTCTTCGGTTCAGTGAGATATGCTGGATTCTAAACGGAGAAGCTTCTCTGACGCTCTTTCACAGAGATTTTGAAACT
Source organism: Cynocephalus volans (assembly GCF_027409185.1). Lineage (NCBI taxonomy): Eukaryota > Metazoa > Chordata > Mammalia > Dermoptera > Cynocephalidae > Cynocephalus > Cynocephalus volans. The sequence continues at coordinate 160,526,688 of NC_084467.1, read as the reverse complement.
GAAATTTCCAAACCCGTTTCCAACGAAGGCGCCAATGGGCTTCCCCATAGAACTTGCCAACCTGAATTCCTACAGGCTAGATGTGAGAGGCACATTCTGCTGCTTCCTCCCTTAGAGTTAAACTAGCTTCTGAAAGCTCAACCTCCGGGGAGTTTGTTTGGCAGAGATATAGAACACACTTTTCCCAGCCTGTTGGAAGGCATTTGCAGTTTCATTTCGCGTCTAATTTCCCAAACCAAACTGCTTGCAGCTCTAACTCCCTTCTAACTACCACTTCTTCGGTTCAGTGAGATATGCTGGATTCTAAACGGAGAAGCTTCTCTGACGCTTTTTCACAGAGATTTTGTAACTGAAATCTCCCATGCCGTTTCCACCATAGGCAGCAATGGGCTTCCCCATAGAACTTGCCAACCTGAATTCCTACAGGCTAGATGTGAGAGGCACATTCTGCTGCTTCCTCCCTAAGAGTTAAACTTGCTTCTGAAAGCTCAACCTCCGGGGAGTGTGTTTGGCAGAGATATAGAACACACTTTTCCAAGCCTGTTGGAAGGCCTTTGCAGTGTCATTTCGCATCTAATTTCCCAAACCAAAGTGCTTGCAGCTCTAACTCCCTTCTAACTACCACTTCTTCGGTTCAGTGAGATATGCTGGATTCTAAACGGAGAAGCTTCTCTGATGCTTTTTCACAGAGATTTTGAAACTGAAATCTCCCATGCCATTTCCACCATAGGCAGCAATGGGCTTCCACATAGAACTTGCCAACCTGAATTCCTACAGGCTAGATGTGAGAGGCACATTCTGCTGCTTCCTCCCTTAGTGTTAAACTAGCTTCTGAAAGCTCAACCTCCGGGGAGTTTGTTTGGCAGAGATATAGAACACACATTTCCCAGCCTGTTGGAAGGCATTTGCAGTTTCATTTCGCGTCTAATTTCCCAAACCAAACTGCTTGCAGCTCTAACTCCCTTCTAACTACCACTTCTTCGGTTCTGTGAGATATGCTGGATTCTAAACGGAGAAGCTTCTCTGACGCTTTTTCACAGAGATTTTGAAACTGAAATTTCCAAACCCGTTTCCAACGAAGGCGCCAATCGGCTTCCCCATAGAACTTGCCAACCCGAATTCCTACAGGGTAGAAGTGAGAGGCACATTCTGCTGCTTCCTCCCTTAGAGTTAAGCTAGCTTCTGAAAGCTCAACCTCCGGGGAGTCTGTTTGGCAGAGATATAGAACACAGTTTTCCAAGCCTGTTGGAAGGCATTTGCAGTGTCATTTCGCGTCTAATTTCCCAAACCAAACTGCTTGCAGCACTAACTCCCTTCTAACTACCAATTCTTCGGTTCAGTGAGATATGCTGGATTCTAAACGGGGAAGCTTCTCTGACGCTTTTTCACAGAGATTTTGAAACTGAAATCTCCCATGCCGTTTCCACCATAGGCAGCAACGGGCTTCCCCATAGAACTTGCCAACCTGAATTCCTACAGGCTAGATGTGAGAGGCACATTCTGCTGCTTCCTCCCTTTGAGTTAAACTAGCTTCTGAAAGCTCAACCTCCGGGGAGTCTGTTTGGCAGAGATTTAGAACACACTTTTCCAAGCCTGTTGGAAGGCCTTTGCAGTTTCATTTCGTGTCTAATTTCCCAAACCAAACTGCTTGCAGCTCTAACTCCCTTCTAACTACCACTTCTTCGGTTCAGTGAGATATGCTGGATTCTAAACGGAGAAGCTTCTCTGACGCTTTTTCACAGAGATTTTGAAACTGAAATCTCCCATGCCGTTTCCACCTTAGGCAGCAACGGGCTTCCCCATAGAACTTGCCAACCTGAATTCCTACAGGCTAGATATGACAGGCACATTCTGCTGCTTCCTCCCTTAGAGTTAAACTAGCTTCTGAAAGCTCAACCTCCGGGGAGTCTGTTTGGCAGAGGTATAGAACACACTTTTCCAAGCCTGTTGGAAGGCCTTTGCAGTGTCATTTCGCCTCTAAATTCCCAAACCAAACTGCTTGCAGCTCTAACTCCCTTCTAACTACCACTTCTCCGGTTCAGTGAGATATGCTGGATTCTTAACGGAGAAGCTTCTCTGACGCTTTTTCACAGAGATTTTGAAACTGAAATCTCCCATGCCGTTTCCACCTTAGGCAGCAACGGGCTTCCCCATAGAACTTGCCAACCTGAATTCCTACAGGCTAGATGTGAGAGGCACATTCTGCTGCTTCCTCCCTTAGAGTTAAACTAGCTTCTGAAAGCTCAACCTCCGGGGACTCTGTTTGGCAGAGGTATAGAACACACTTTTCCAAGCCTGTTGGAAGGCCTTTGCAGTGTCATTTCGCGTCTAAATTCCCAAACCAAACTGCTTGCAGCTCTAAGTCCCTTCTATCTACCACTTCTCCGGTTCAGTGAGATATGCTGGATTCTAAACGGAGAAGCTTCTCTGACCCTTTTTCACAGAGATTTTGAAACTGAAATCTCCCATGCCGTTTCCACCATAGGCAGCAATGGGCTTCCCCATAGAACTTGCCAACCTGAATTCCTACAGGCTAGATGTGAGAGGCACATTCTGCTGCTTCCTCCCTTAGAGTTAAGCTAGCTTCTGAAAGCTCAACCTCCGGGCAGTCTGTTTGGCAGAGATATAGAACACACTTTTCCAAGCCTGTTGGAAGGCCTTTGCAGTTTGATTTCCCGTCTAATTTCCCAAACCAAACTGCAGCTCTAACTCCCTTCTAACTACCGCTTCTCCGGTTCAGTGAGATATGCTGGATTCTAAACGGAGAAGCTTCTCTGACGCTTTTTCACAGAGATTTTGAAACTGAAATCTCCCATGCCGTTTCCACCATGGGCAGCAATGGGCTTCCCCATAGAACTTGCCAACCTGAATTCCTACAGGCTAGATGTGAGAGGCACATTCTGCTGCTTCCACCCTAAGAGTTAAACTTGCTTCTGAAAGCTCAACCTCCGGGGAGTCTGTTTGGCAGAGATATAGAACACACTTTTCCAAGCCTGTTGGAAGGCCTTTGCAGTTTGATTTCGCGTCTAATTTCCCAAACCAAACTGCTTGCAGCTCTAACTCCCTTCTAACTACAACTTCTTCGGTTCAGTGAGATATGCTGGATTCTAAACGGGGAAGCTTCTCTGACGCTTTTTCACAGAGATTTTGAAACTGAAATCTCCCATGCCGTTTCCACCATAGGCAGCAATGGGCTTCCCATAGAACTTGCCAACATGAATTCCTACAGGCTAGATGTGAGAGGCACATTCTGCTGCTTCCTCCCTTAGAGTTAAGCTTGCTTCTGAAAGCTCATCCTCCGGGGAGTCTGTTTGGCAGAGGTATAGAACACACTTTTCCAAGCCTGTTGGAAGGCCTTTGCAGTTTCATTTCGCGTCTAATTTCCCAAACCAAACTGCTTGCAGCTCTAACTCCCTTCTAACTACCACTTCTTCGGTTCTGTGAGATATGCTGGATTCTAAACGGAGAAGCTTCTCTGACGCTTTTTCACAGAGATTTTGAAACTGAAATCTCCCATGCCGTTTCCAACGAAGGCGCCAACGGGCTTCCCCATAGAACTTGCCAACCTGAATTGCTACAGGCTAGATGTGAGAGGCACATTGTGCTGCTTCCTCCCGTAGAGTTAAACTAGCTTCTGAAAGCTCAACCTCCGGGGAGTGTGTTTGGCAGAGATTTAGAACACACTTTTCCAAGCCTGTTGGAAGGCCTTTGCAGTTTCATTTCGCATCTAATTTCCCAAACCAAACTGCTTGCAGCTCTAACTCCCTTCTAACTACCACTTCTTCGGTTCTGTGAGATATGCTGGAATCTAAACGGAGAAGCTTCTCTGACGCTTTTTCACAGAGATTTTGAAACTGAAATCTCCCATGCCGTTTCCACCATAGGCAGCAATGGGCTTCCCCATAGAACTTGCCAACCTGAATTCCTACAGGCTAGATGTGAGAGGCACATTCTGCTGCTTCCTCCCTTAGAGTTAAACTAGCTTCTGAAAGCTCAACCTCCGGGGAGTCTGTTTGGCAGAGATATAGAACACACTTTTGCAAGCCTGTTGGAAGGCACTTGCAGTTTCATTTCGCGTCTAATTTCCCAAACCAAACTGCTTGCAGCTCTAACTCCCTTCTAACTACCACTTCTTCGGTTCTGTGAGATATGCTGGATTCTAAACGGAGAAGCTTCTCCGACTCTTTTTCACAGAGATTTTGAAACTGAAATCTCCCATGCCGTTTCCACCACAGGCAGCAATGGGCTTCCCCATAGAACTTGCCAACCCGAATTCCTACAGGCTAGATGTGAGAGGCACATTCTGCTGCTTCCTCCCTTAGAGTTAAACTAGCTTCTGAAAGCTCAACCTCCGGGGAGTCTGTTTGGCAGAGATTTAGAACACACTTTTCCAAGCCTGTTGGAAGGCCTTTGCAGTTTCATTTCGCATCTAATTTCCCAAACCAAACTGCTTGCAGCTCTAACTCCCTTCTAACTACCACTTCTTCGGTTCAGTGAGATATGCTGGAATCTAAACGGAGAAGCTTCTCTGACGCTTTTTCACAGAGATTTTGAAACTGAAATCTCCCATGCCGTTTCCACCATAGGCAGCAATGGGCTTCCCCATAGAACTTGCCAACCTGAATTCCTACAGGCTAGATGTGAGAGGCACATTCTGCTGCTTCCTCCCTTAGAGTTAAACTAGCTTCTGAAAGCTCAACCTCCGGGGAGTCTGTTTGGAAGAGATATAGAACACACTTTTCCAAGCCTGCTGGAAGGCACTTGCAGTTTCATTTCGCGTCTAATTTCCCAAACCAAACTGCTTGCAGCTCTAACTCCCTTCTAACTACCACTTCTTCGGTTCTGTGAGATATGCTGGATTCTAAACGGAGAAGCTTCTCCGACTCTTTTTCACAGAGATTTTGAAACTGAAATCTCCCATGCCGTTTCCACCATAGGCAGCAATGGGCTTCCCCATAGAACTTGCCAACCTGAATTCCTACAGGCTAGATGTGAGAGGCACATTCTCCTTCTTCCTCCCTTAGAGTTAAACTAGCTTCTGAAAGCTCAACCTCCGGGGAGTCTGTTTGGCAGAGATATAGAACACACTTTTCCAAGCCTGTTGGAAGGCATTTGCAGTTTCATTTCGCGTCTAATTTCCCAAACCAAACTGCTTGCAGCTCTAACTCCCTTCTAACTACCAATTCTTCGGTTCAGTGAGATATGCTGGATTCTAAACAGGGAAGCATCTCTGACGCTTTTTCACAGAGATTTTGAAACTGAAATCTCCCATGCCGTTTCCACCATAGGCAGCAACGGGCTTCCCCATAGAACTTGCCAACCTGAATTCCTACAGGCTAGATGTGAGAGGCACATTCTGCTGCTTCCTCCCTTTGAGTTAAACTCGCTTCTGAAAGCTCAACCTCCGGGGAGTCTGTTTGGCAGAGATATAGAACACACTTTTCCAAGCCTGTTGGAAGGTCTTTGCAGTTCCATTTCGCGTCTAATTTCCCAAACCAAACTGCTTGCAGCTCTAACTCCCTTCTAACTACCACTTCTTCGGTTCAGTGAGATATGCTGGATTCTAAACGGAGAAGCTTCTCTGACGCTTTATCACAGAGATTTTGAAACTGAAATTTCCAAACCCGTTTCCACCATAGGCAGCAATGGGCTTCCCATAGAACTTGCCAACCTGAATTCCTACAGGCTAGATGTGAGAGGCACATTCTGCTGCTTCCTCCCTTAGAGTTAAGCTTGCTTCTGAAAGCTCATCCTCCGGGGACTCTGTTTGGCAGAGGTATAGAACACACTTTTCCAAGCCTGTTGGAAGGCCTTTACAGTTTCATTTCGCGTCTAATTTCCCAAACCAAACTGCTTGCAGCTCTAACTCCCTTCTAACTACCACTTCTTCGGTTCTGTGAGATATGCTGGATTCTAAACGGAGAAGCTTCTCTGACGCTTTTTCACAGAGATTTTGAAACTGAAATCTCCCATGCCGTTTCCACCATAGGCAGCAATGGGCTTCCCCATAGAACTTGCCAACCTGAATTGCTACAGGCTTGATGTGAGAGGCACATTCTGCTGCTTCCTCCCTTAGAGTTAAACTTGCTTCTGAAAGCTCAACCTCCGGGGAGTCTGTTTGGCAGAGATATAGAACACACTTTTCCAAGCCTGTTGGAAAGCATTTGCAGTGTCATTTCGCGTCTAATTTCCCAAACCAAACTGCTTGCAGCTCTAACTCCCTTCTACTACCACTTCTTCGGTTCACTGAGATATGCTGGATTCTAAACGGGGAAGCTTCTCTGACGCTTTTTCACAGAGATTTTGAAACTGAAATTTCCAAACCCGTTTCCAACGAAGGCGCCAACGGGCTTCCCCATAGAACTTGCCAACCTGAATTCCTACAGGCTAGATGTGAGAGGCACATTGTGCTGCTTCCTCCCGTAGAGTTAAACTAGCTTCTGAAAGCTCAACCTCCGGGGAGTCTGTTTGGCAGAGATATAGAACACACTTTTCCAAGCCTGTTGGAAGGCCTTTGCAGTTTCATTTCGCGTCTAATTTCCCAAACCAAATTGCTTGCAGCTCTAACTCCCTGCTAACTACCACTTCTTCGGTTCAGTGAGATATGCTGGATTCTAAACGGAGAAGCTTCTCTGACGCTCTTTCACAGAGATTTTGAAACTGAAATTTCCAAACCCGTTTCCAACGAAGGCGCCAATGGGCTTCCCCATAGAACTTGCCAACCTGAATTCCTACAGGCTAGATGTGAGAGGCACATTCTGCTGCTTCCTCCCTTAGAGTTAAACTAGCTTCTGAAAGCTCAACCTCCGGGGAGTTTGTTTGGCAGAGATATAGAACACACTTTTCCCAGCCTGTTGGAAGGCATTTGCAGTTTCATTTCGCGTCTAATTTCCCAAACCAAACTGCTTGCAGCTCTAACTCCCTTCTAACTACCACTTCTTCGGTTCAGTGAGATATGCTGGATTCTAAACGGAGAAGCTTCTCTGACGCTTTTTCACAGAGATTTTGTAACTGAAATCTCCCATGCCGTTTCCACCATAGGCAGCAATGGGCTTCCCCATAGAACTTGCCAACCTGAATTCCTACAGGCTAGATGTGAGAGGCACATTCTGCTGCTTCCTCCCTAAGAGTTAAACTTGCTTCTGAAAGCTCAACCTCCGGGGAGTGTGTTTGGCAGAGATATAGAACACACTTTTCCAAGCCTGTTGGAAGGCCTTTGCAGTGTCATTTCGCATCTAATTTCCCAAACCAAAGTGCTTGCAGCTCTAACTCCCTTCTAACTACCACTTCTTCGGTTCAGTGAGATATGCTGGATTCTAAACGGAGAAGCTTCTCTGATGCTTTTTCACAGAGATTTTGAAACTGAAATCTCCCATGCCATTTCCACCATAGGCAGCAATGGGCTTCCACATAGAACTTGCCAACCTGAATTCCTACAGGCTAGATGTGAGAGGCACATTCTGCTGCTTCCTCCCTTAGTGTTAAACTAGCTTCTGAAAGCTCAACCTCCGGGGAGTTTGTTTGGCAGAGATATAGAACACACATTTCCCAGCCTGTTGGAAGGCATTTGCAGTTTCATTTCGCGTCTAATTTCCCAAACCAAACTGCTTGCAGCTCTAACTCCCTTCTAACTACCACTTCTTCGGTTCTGTGAGATATGCTGGATTCTAAACGGAGAAGCTTCTCTGACGCTTTTTCACAGAGATTTTGAAACTGAAATTTCCAAACCCGTTTCCAACGAAGGCGCCAATCGGCTTCCCCATAGAACTTGCCAACCCGAATTCCTACAGGGTAGAAGTGAGAGGCACATTCTGCTGCTTCCTCCCTTAGAGTTAAGCTAGCTTCTGAAAGCTCAACCTCCGGGGAGTCTGTTTGGCAGAGATATAGAACACACTTTTCCAAGCCTGTTGGAAGGCATTTGCAGTTTCATTTCGCATCTAATTTCCCAAACCAAACTGCTTGCAGCTCTAACTCCCTTCTAACTACCACTTCTTCGGTTCAGTGAGATATGCTGGATTCTAAACGGAGAAGCTTCTCTGACGCTTTTTCACAGAGATTTTGAAACTGAAATTTCCAAACCCGTTTCCAACGAAGGCGCCAATGGGCTTCCCCATAGAACTTGCCAACCTGAATTCCTACAGGCTAGATGTGAGAGGCACATTCTGCTGCTTCCTCCCTTAGAGTTAAACTAGCTTCTGAAAGCTCAACCTCCGGGGAGTTTGTTTGGCAGAGATATAGAACACACTTTTCCAAGCCTGTTGGAAGGCCTTTGCAGTGTCATTTCGCCTCTAAATTCCCAAACCAAACTGCTTGCAGCTCTAACTCCCTTCTAACTACCACTTCTCCGGTTCAGTGAGATATGCTGGATTCTAAACGGAGAAGCTTCTCTGACGCTTTTTCACAGAGATTTTGAAACTGAAATCTCCCATGCCGTTTCCACCTTAGGCAGCAACGGGCTTCCCCATAGAACTTGCCAACCTGAATTCCTACAGGCTAGATGTGAGAGGCACATTCTGCTGCTTCCTCCCTTAGAGTTAAACTAGCTTCTGAAAGCTCAACCTCCGGGGACTCTGTTTGGCAGAGGTATAGAACACACTTTTCCAAGCCTGTTGGAAGGCCTTTGCAGTGTCATTTCGCGTCTAAATTCCCAAACCAAACTGCTTGCAGCTCTAAGTCCCTTCTATCTACCACTTCTCCGGTTCAGTGAGATATGCTGGATTCTAAACGGAGAACCTTCTCTGACCCTTTTTCACAGAGATTTTGAAACTGAAATCTCCCATGCCGTTTCCACCATAGGCAGCAATGGGCTTCCCCATAGAACTTGCCAAGCTGAATTCCTACAGGCTAGATGTGAGAGGCACATTCTGCTGGTTCCTCCCTTAGAGTTAAGCTAGCTTCTGAAAGCTCAACCTCCGGGCAGTCTGTTTGGCAGAGATATAGAACACACTTTTCCAAGCCTGTTGGAAGGCATTTGCAGTTTCATTTCGCGTCTAATTTCCCAAACCAAACTGCTTGCAGCTCTAACTCCCTTCTAACTACCACTTCTTCGGTTCAGTGAGATATGCTGGATTCTAAACGGAGAAGCTTCTCTGACGCTTTTTCACAGAGATTTTGAAACTGAAATCTCCCATGCCGTTTCCACCTTAGGCAGCAACGGGCTTCCCCATAGAACTTGCCAACCTGAATTCCTACAGGCTAGATATGAGAGGCACATTCTGCTGCTTCCTCCCTTAGAGTTAAACTAGCTTCTGAAAGCTCAACCTCCGGGGAGTCTGTTTGGCAGAGGTATAGAACACACTTTTCCAAGCCTGTTGGAAGGCCTTTGCAGTGTCATTTCGCCTCTAAATTCCCAAACCAAACTGCTTGCAGCTCTAACTCCCTTCTAACTACCACTTCTCCGGTTCAGTGAGATATGCTGGATTCTAAACGGAGAAGCTTCTCTGACGCTTTTTCACAGAGATTTTGAAACTGAAATCTCCCATGCCGTTTCCACCTTAGGCAGCAACGGGCTTCCCCATAGAACTTGCCAACCTGAATTCCTACAGGCTAGATGTGAGAGGCACATTCTGCTGCTTCCTCCCTTAGAGTTAAACTAGCTTCTGAAAGCTCAACCTCCGGGGACTCTGTTTGGCAGAGGTATAGAACACACTTTTCCAAGCCTGTTGGAAGGCCTTTGCAGTGTCATTTCGCGTCTAAATTCCCAAACCAAACTGCTTGCAGCTCTAAGTCCCTTCTATCTACCACTTCTCCGGTTCAGTGAGATATGCTGGATTCTAAACGGAGAAGCTTCTCTGACCCTTTTTCACAGAGATTTTGAAACTGAAATCTCCCATGCCGTTTCCACCATAGGCAGCAATGGGCTTCCCCATAGAACTTGCCAACCTGAATTCCTACAGGCTAGATGTGAGAGGCACATTCTGCTGCTTCCTCCCTTAGAGTTAAGCTAGCTTCTGAAAGCTCAACCTCCGGGCAGTCTGTTTGGCAGAGATATAGAACACACTTTTCCAAGCCTGTTGGAAGGCATTTGCAGTTTCATTTCGCGTCTAATTTCCCAAACCAAACTGCTTGCAGCTCTAACTCCCTTCTAACTACCACTTCTTCGGTTCAGTGAGATATGCTGGATTCTAAACGGAGAAGCTTCTCTGACGCTTTTTCACAGAGATTTTGAAACTGATATTTCCAAACCCGTTTCCAAAGAAGGCGCCAATGGGCTTCCCCATAGAACTTGCCAACCTGAATTCCTACAGGCTAGATGTGAGAGGCACATTCTGCTGCTTCCTCCCTTAGAGTTAAGCTTGCTTCTGAAAGCTCATCCTCCGGGGACTCTGTTTGGCTGAGGTATAGAACACACTTTTCCAAGCCTGTTGGAAGGCCTTTGCAGTGTCATTTCGCGTCTAATTTCCCAAACCAAACTGCTTGCAGCTCTAACTCCCTTCTAACTACCACTTCTTCGGTTCAGTGAGATATGCTGGATTCTAAACGGAGAAGCTTCTCTGACGCTTTTTCACAGAGATTTTGAAACTGAAATCTCCCATGCCGTTTCCACCGTAGGCAGCAATGGGCTTCCCCATAGAACTTGCCAACCTGAATTCCTACAGGCTAGATGTGAGAGGCACATTCTGCTTCTTCCTCCCTTAGAGTTAAACTAGCTTCTGAAAGCTCAACCTCCGGGGAGTCTGTTTGGCAGAGGTATAGAACACAATTTTCCAAGCCTGTTGGAAGGCATTTGCAGTTTCATTTCGCGTCTAATTTCCCAAACCAAACTGCTTGCAGCTCTAACTCCCTTCTAACTACCACTTCTTCGGTTCAGTGAGATATGCTGGATTCTAAACGGAGAAGCTTCTCTGACGCTTTTTCACAGAGATTTTGAAACTGATATTTCCAAACCCGTTTCCAAAGAAGGCGCCAATGGGCTTCCCCATAGAACTTGCCAACCTGAATTCCTACAGGCTAGATGTGAGAGGCACATTCTGCTTCTTCCTCCCTTAGAGTTAAGCTAGCTTCTGAAAGCTCAACCTCCGGGGAGTCTGTTTGGCAGAGATATAGAACACACTTTTCCAAGCCTGTTGGAAGGCATTTGCAGTTTCATTTCGCGTCTAATTTCCCAAACCAAACTGCTTGCAGCTCTAACTCCCTTCTAACTACCACTTCTTCGGTTCAGTGAGATATGCTGGTTCTAAACGGAGAAGCTTCTCTGACGCTTTTTCACATAGATTTTGAAACTGAAATTTCCAAACCCGTTTCCAAAGAAGGCGCCAATGGGCTTCCCCATAGAACTTGCCAACCTGAATTCCTACAGGCTAGATGTGAGAGGCACATTCTTCTTCTTCCTCCCTTCGAGTTAAGCTAGCTTCTGAAAGCTCAACCTCCGGGGAGTCTGTTTGGCAGAGATATAGAACACACTTTTCCAAGCCTGTTGGAAGGCATTTGCAGTTTCATTTCGCGTCTAATTTCCCAAACCAAACTGCTTGCAGCTCTAACTCCCTTCTAACTACCACTTCTTCGGTTCAGTGAGATATGCTGGATTCTAAACGGAGAAGCTTCTCTGACGCTTTTTCACAGAGATTTTGAAACTGAAATTTCCAAACCCGTTTCCAACGAAGGCGCCAATGGGCTTCCCCATAGAACTTGCCAACCCGAATTCCTACAGGGTAGAAGTGAGAGGCACATTCTGCTGCTTCCTCCCTTAGAGTTAAGCTAGCTTCTGAAAGCTCAACCTCCGGGGAGTCTGTTTGGCAGAGATATAGAACACACTTTTCCAAGCCTGTTGGAAGGCATTTGCAGTTTCATTTCGCATCTAATTTCCCAAACCAAACTGCTTGCAGCTCTAACTCCCTTCTAACTACCACTTCTTCGGTTCAGTGAGATATGCTGGATTCTAAACGGAGAAGTTTCTCTGACGCTTTTTCACAGAGATTTTGAAACTGAAATTTCCAAACCCGTTTCCAACGAAGGCGCCAATGGGCTTCCCCATAGAACTTGCCAACCTGAATTCCTACAGGCTAGATGTGAGAGGCACATTCTGCTTCTTCCTCCCTTAGAGTTAAGCTAGCTTCTGAAAGCTCAACCTCCGGGGAGTCTGTTTGGCAGAGATATAGAACACACTTTTCCAAGCCTGTTGGAAGGCATTTGCAGTTTCATTTCGCGTCTAATTTCCCAAACCAAACTGCTTGCAGCTCTAACTCCCTTCTAACTACCACTTCTTCGGTTCAGTGAGATATGCTGGATTCTAAACGGAGAAGCTTCTCTGACGCTTTTTCACAGAGATTTTGAAACTGAAATTTCCAAACCCGTTTCCAACGAAGGCGCCAATGGGCTTCCCCATAGAACTTGCCAACCTGAATTCCTACAGGCTAGATGTGAGAGGCACATTCTGCTTCTTCCTCCCTTAGAGTTAAGCTAGCTTCTGAAAGCTCAACCTCCGGGGAGTCTGTTTGGCAGAGATATAGAACACACTTTTCCAAGCCTGTTGGAAGGCATTTGCAGTTTCATTTCGCGTCTAATTTCCCAAACCAAACTGCTTGCAGCTCTAACTCCCTTCTAACTACCACTTCTTCGGTTCTGTGAGATATGCTGGAATCTAAACGGAGAAGCTTCTCTGACGCTTTATCACAGAGATTTTGAAACTGAAATTTCCAAACCCGTTTCCACCATAGGCAGCAATGGGCTTCCCATAGAACTTGCCAACCTGAATTCCTACAGGCTAGATGTGAGAGGCACATTCTGCTGCTTCCTCCCTTAGAGTTAAGCTTGCTTCTGAAAGCTCATCCTCCGGGGACTCTGTTTGGCAGAGGTATAGAACACACTTTTCCAAGCCTGTTGGAAGGCCTTTGCAGTTTCATTTCGAGTCTAATTTCCCAAACCAAACTGCTTGCAGCTCTAACTCCCTTCTAACTACCACTTCTTCGGTTCTGTGAGATATGCTGGATTCTAAACGGAGAAGCTTCTCTGACGCTTTTTCAAAGAGATTTTGAAACTGAAATCTCCCATGCCGTTTCCACCATAGGCAGCAATGGGCTTCCCCATAGAACTTGCCAACCTGAATTGCTACAGGCTTGATGTGAGAGGCACATTCTGCTGCTTCCTCCCGTAGAGTTAAACTAGCTTCTGAAAGCTCAACCTCCGGGGAGTCTGTTTGGCAGAGATATAGAACATACTTTTCCAAGCCTGTTGGAAGGCACTTGCAGTTTCATTTCGCGTCTAATTTCCCAAACCAAACTGCTTGCAGCTCTAACTCCCTTCTAACTACCAATTCTTCGGTTCAGTGAGATATGCTGGATTCTAAACAGGGAAGCATCTCTGACGCTTTTTCACAGAGATTTTGAAACTGAAATCTCCCATGCCGTTTCCACCATAGGCAGCAACGGGCTTCCCCATAGAACTTGCCAACCTGAATTCCTACAGGCTAGATGTGAGAGGCACATTCTGCTGCTTCCTCCCTTTGAGTTAAACTCGCTTCTGAAAGCTCAACCTCCGGGGAGTCTGTTTGGCAGAGATATAGAACACAGTTTTCCAAGCCTGTTGGAAGGCACTTGCAGCTTCATTTCTCTTCTAATTTCCCAAACCAAACTGCTTGCAGCTCTAACTCCCTTCTAACTACCACTTCTTCGGTTCTGTGAGATATGCTGGATTCTAAACGGAGAAGCTTCTCTGACGCTTTTTCACATAGATTTTGAAACTGAAATCTCCCATGCCGTTTCCACCATAGGCAGCAATGGGCTTCCCCATAGAACTTGCCAACCTGAATTCCTACAGGCTAGATGTGAGAGGCACATTCTGCTGCTTCCTCCCTTAGAGTTAAACTAGCTTCTGAAAGCTCAACCTCCGGGGAGTCTGTTTGGCAGAGATATAGAACACACTTTTCCAAGCCTGTTGGAAGGCACTTGCAGTTTCATTTCGCGTCTAATTTCCCAAACCAAACTGCTTGCAGCTCTAACTCCCTTCTAACTACCACTTCTTCGGTTCTGTGAGATATGCTGGATTCTAAACGGAGAAGCTTCTCTGACGCTTTTTCACAGAGATTTTGAAACTGAAATCTCCCATGCCGTTTCCACCATAGGCAGCAATGGGCTTCCCCATAGAACTTGCCAACCTGAATTCCTACAGGCTAGATGTGAGAGGCACATTCTGCTGCTTCCTCCCTTAAAGTTAAACTAGCTTCTGAAAGCTTAACCTCCGGGGAGTCTGTTTGGCAGAGATATAGAACACACTTTTCCAAGCCTGTTGGAAGGCATTTGCAGTTTCATTTCGCGTCTAATTTCCTAAACCAAACTGCTTGCAGCTCTAACTCCCTTCTAACTACCAATTCTTCGGTTCAGTGAGATATGCTGGATTCTAAACGGGGAAGCATCTCTGACGCTTTTTCACAGAGATTTTGAAACTGAAATCTCCCATGCCGTTTCCACCATAGGCAGCAACGGGCTTCCCCATAGAACTTGCCAACCTGAATTCCTACAGGCTAGATGTGAGAGGCACATTCTGCTGCTTCCTCCCTTTGAGTTAAACTAGCTTCTGAAAGCTCAACCTCCGGGGAGTCTGTTTGGCAGAGATATAGAACACACTTTTTCAAGCCTGTTGGAAGGTCTTTGCAGTTTCATTTCGCGTCTAATTTCCCAAACCAAACTGCTTGCAGCTCTAACTCCCTTCTAACTACCACTTCTTCGGTTCTGTGAGATATGCTGGATTCTAAACGGAGAAGCTTCTCTGACGCTTTTTCACAGAGATTTTGAAACTGAAATCTCCCATGCCGTTTCCACCATAGGCAGCAATGGGCTTCCCATAGAACTTGCCAACCTGAATTCCTACAGGCTAGATGTGAGAGGCACATTCTGCTGCTTCCTCCCTTAGAGATAAGCTTGCTTCTGAAAGCTCATCCTCCGGGGACTCTGTTTGGCAGAGGTATAGAACACACTTTTCCAAGCCTGTTGGATGGCCTTTGCAGTGTCATTTCGCGTCTAATTTCCCAAACCAAACTGCTTGCAGCTCTAACTCCCTTCTAACTACCACTTCTTCGGTTCAGTGAGATATGCTGGATTCTAAACGGAGAAGCTTCTCTGACGCTTTTTCACAGAGATTTTGAAACTGAAATCTCCCATGCCGTTTCCACCGTAGGCAGCAAAGGGCTTCCCCATAGAACTTGCCAACCTGAATTCCTAAAGGCTAGATGTGAGAGGCACATTCTGCTTCTTCCTCCCTTAGAGTTAAACTAGCTTCTGAAAGCTCAACCTCCGGGGAGTCTGTTTGGCAGAGGTATAGAACACACTTTTCCAAGCCTGTTGGAAGGCATTTGCAGTTTCATTTCGCGTCTAATTTCCCAAACCAAACTGCTTGCAGCTCTAACTCCCTTCTAACTACCACTTCTTCGGTTCAGTGAGATATGCTGGATTCTAAACGGAGAAGCTTCTCTGACGCTTTTTCACAGAGATTTTGAAACTGAAATTTCCAAACCCGTTTCCAAAGAAGGCGCCAATGCGCTTCCCCATAGAACTTGCCAACCTGAATTCCTACAGGCTAGATGTGAGAGGCACATTCTGCTTCTTCCTCCCTTAGAGTTAAGCTAGCTTCTGAAAGCTCAACCTCCGGGGAGTCTGTTTGGCAGAGATATAGAACACACTTTTACAAGCCTGTTGGAAGGCATTTGCAGTTTCATTTCGCGTCTAATTTCCGAAACCAAACTGCTTGCAGCTCTAACTCCCTTCTAACTACCAATTCTTCGGTTCAGTGAGATATGCTGGATTCTAAACAGGGAAGCATCTCTTACGCTTTTTCACAGAGATTTTGAAACTGAAATCTCCCATGCCGTTTCCACCATAGGCAGCAACGGGCTTCCCCATAGAACTTGCCAACCTGAATTCCTACAGGCTAGATGTGAGAGGCACATTCTGCTGCTTCCTCCCTTTGAGTTAAACTCGCTTCTGAAAGCTCAACCTCCGGGGAGTCTGTTTGGCAGAGATATAGAACACACTTTTCCAAGCCTGTTGGAAGGTCTTTGCAGTTCCATTTCGCGTCTAATTTCCCAAACCAAACTGCTTGCAGCTCTAACTCCCTTCTAACTACCACTTCTTCGGTTCAGTGAGATATGCTGGATTCTAAACGGAGAAGCTTCTCTGACGCTTTATCACAGAGATTTTGAAACTGAAATTTCCAAACCCGTTTCCACCATAGGCAGCAATGAGCTTCCCATAGAACTTGCCAACCTGAATTCCTACAGGCTAGATGTGAGAGGCACATTCTGCTGCTTCCTCCCTTAGAGTTAAGCTTGCTTCTGAAAGCTCATCCTCCGGGGACTCTGTTTGGCAGAGGTATAGAACACACTTTTCCAAGCCTGTTGGAAGGCCTTTGCAGTTTCATTTCGCGTCTAATTTCCCAAACCAAACTGCTTGCAGCTCTAACTCCCTTCTAACTACCACTTCTTCGGTTCTGTGAGATATGCTGGATTCTAAACGGAGAAGCTTCTCTGACGCTTTTTCACAGAGATTTTGAAGCTGAAATTTCCAAACCCGTTTCCAACGAAGGCGCCAATGGGCTTCCCCATAGAACTTGCCAACCTGAATTCCTACAGGCTAGATGTGAGAGGCACATTCTGCTGCTTCCTCCCTTAGAGTTAAACTAGCTTCTGAAAGCTCAACCTCCGGGGAGTTTGTTTGGCAGAGATATAGAACACAATTTTCCAAGCCTGGTGGAAGGCATTTGCAGTTTCATTTCGCGTCTAATTTCCCAAACCAAACTCCTTGCAGCTCTAACTCCCTTCTAACTACCACTTCTTCGGTTCAGTGAGATATGCTGGATTCTAAACGGAGAAGCTTCTCTGACGCTCTTTCACAGAGATTATGAAACTGAAATTTCCAAACCCGTTTCCAACGATGGCGCCAAAGGGCTTCCCCATAGAACTTGCCAACCTGAATTCCTACAGGCTAGATGTGAGAGGCACATTCTGCTGCTTCCTCCCTTAGAGTTAAACTAGCTTCTGAAAGCTCAGCCTCCGGGGAGTCTGTTTGGCAGAGATATAGAACACAATTTTCCAAGCCTGTTGGAAGGCATTTGCAGTGTCATTTCGCGTCTAATTTCCCAAACCAAACTGCTTGCAGCTCTAACTCCCTTCTAACTACCACTTCTTCGGTTCAGTGAGATATGCTGGATTCTAAACGGAGAAGCTTCTCTGACGCTTTTTCACAGAGATTTTGAAACTGAAATCTCCCATGCCATTTCCACCATAGGCAGCAATGGGCTTCCACATAGAACTTGCCAACCTGAATTCCTACAGGCTAGATGTGAGAGGGACATTCTGCTGCTTCCTCCCTTAGAGTTAAACTAGCTTCTGAAAGCTCAACCTCCGGGGAGTTTGTTTGGCAGAGATATAGAACACACTTTTCCAAGCCTGTTGGAAGGCATTTGCAGTTTCATTTCGCGTCTAAATTCCCAAACCAAACTGCTTGCAGCTCTAACTCCCTTCTAACGACCACTTCTTCGGTTCAGTGAGATATGCTGGATTCTAAACGGAGAAGCTTCTCTGACGCTTTTTCACAGAGATTTTGAAACTGAAATTTCCAAACCCGTTTCCAACGAAGGCGCCAATGGGCTTCTCCATAGAACTTGCCAACCTGAATTCCTACAGGCTAGATGTGAGAGGCACATTCTGCTGCTTCCTCCCTTAGAGTTAAACTAGCTTCTGAAAGCTCAACCTCCGGGGAGTTTGTTTGGCAGAGATATAGAACACACTTTTCCCAGCCTGTTGGAAGGCATTTGCAGTTTCATTTCGCGTCTAATTTCCCAAACCAAACTGCTTGCAGCTCTAACTCCCTTCTAACTACCACTTCTTCGGTTCAGTGAGATATGCTGGATTCTAAACGGAGAAGCTTCTCTGACGCTTTTTCACAGAGATTTTGTAACTGAAATCTCCCATGCCGTTTCCACCATAGGCAGCAATGGGCTTCCCCATAGAACTTGCCAACCTGAATTCCTACAGGCTAGATGTGAGAGGCACATTCTGCTGCTTCCTCCCTTAGAGTTAAACTAGCTTCTGAAAGCTCAGCCTCCGGGGAGTCTGTTTGGCAGAGATATAGAACACAATTTTCCAAGCCTGTTGGAAGGCATTTGCAGTGTCATTTCGCGTCTAATTTCCCAAACCAAACTGCTTGCAGCTCTAACTCCCTTCTAACTACCACTTCTTCGGTTCAGTGAGATATGCTGGATTCTAAACGGAGAAGCTTCTCTGACGCTTTTTCACAGAGATTTTGAAACTGAAATCTCCCATGCCGTTTCCACCATAGGCAGCAATGGGCTTCCACATAGAACTTGCCAACCTGAATTCCTACAGGCTAGATGTGAGAGGCACATTCTGCTGCTTCCTCCCTTAGTGTTAAACTAGCTTCTGAAAGCTCAACCTCCGGGGAGTTTGTTTGGCAGAGATATAGAACACACTTTGCCAAGCCTGTTGGAAGGCCTTTGCAGTGTCATTTCGCATCTAATTTCCCAAACCAAACTGCTTGCAGCTCTAACTCCCTTCTAACTACCACTTCTTCGGTTCAGTGAGATATGCTGGATTCTAAACGGAGAAGCTTCTCTGATGCTTTTTCACAGAGATTTTGAAACTGAAATCTCCCATGCCATTTCCACCATAGACAGCAATGGGCTTCCCCATAGAACTTGCCAACCTGAATTCCTACAGGCTAGATGTGAGAGGCACATTCTGCTGCTTCCTCCCTTAGAGTTAAACTAGCTTCTGAAAGCTCAACCTCCGGGGAGTTTGTTTTGCAGAGGTATAGAACACACTTTTCCAAGCCTGTTGGAAGGCCTTTGCAGTTTCATTTCGCGTCTAATTTCCAAAACCAAACTGCTTGCAGCTCTAACTCCCTTCTAACTACCACTTCTTCGGTTCAGTGAGATATGCTGGATTCTAAACGGAGAAGCTTCTCTGACGCTCTTTCACAGAGATTTTGAAACTGAAATTTCCAAACCCGTTTCCAACGAAGGCGAAAAGGGCTTCCCCATAGAACTTGCCAACCTGAATTCCTACAGGCTAGATGTGAGAGGCACATTCTGCTGCTTCCTCCCTTAGAGTTAAACTAGCTTCTGAAAGCTCAGACTCCGGGGAGTCTGTTTGGCAGAGATATAGAACACAATTTTCCAAGCCTGTTGGAAGGCATTTGCAGTGTCATTTCGCGTCTAATTTCCCAAACCAAACTGCTTGCAGCTCTAACTCCCTTCTAACTACCACTTCTTCGGTTCAGTGAGATATGCTGGATTCTAAACGGAGAAGCTTCTCTGACGCTTTTTCACAGCGATTTTGAAACTGAAATCTCCCATGCCGTTTCCACCATAGGCAGCAATGGGCTTCCACATAGAACTTGCCAACCTGAATTCCTACAGGCTAGATGTGAGAGGCACATTCTGCTGCTTCCTCCCTTAGTGTTAAACTAGCTTCTGAAAGCTCAACCTCCGGGGAGTTTGTTTGGCAGAGATATAGAACACACTTTGCCAAGCCTGTTGGAAGGCCTTTGCAGTGTCATTTCGCATCTAATTTCCCAAACCAAACTGCTTGCAGCTCTAACTCCCTTCTAACTACCACTTCTTCGGTTCAGTGAGATATGCTGGATTCTAAACGGAGAAGCTTCTCTGATGCTTTTTCACAGAGATTTTGAAACTGAAATCTCCCATGCCATTTCCACCATAGACAGCAATGGGCTTCCCCATAGAACTTGCCAACCTGAATTCCTACAGGCTAGATGTGAGAGGCACATTCTGCTGCTTCCTCCCTTAGAGTTAAACTAGCTTCTGAAATCTCAACCTCCGGGGAGTTTGTTTGGCAGAGGTATAGAACACACTTTTCCAAGCCTGTTGGAAGGCCTTTGCAGTTTCATTTCGCGTCTAATTTCCAAAACCAAACTGCTTGCAGCTCTAACTCCCTTCTAACTACCACTTCTTCGGTTCAGTGAGATATGCTGGATTCTAAACGGAGAAGCTTCTCTGACGCTTTTTCACAGAGATTTTGAAACTGAAATCTCCCATGCCGTTTCCACCATAGGCAGCAATGGGCTTCCCCATAGAACTTGCCAACCTGAATTCCTACAGGCTAGATGTGAGAGGCACATTCTGCTGCTTCCTCCCTAAGAGTTAAGCTTGCTTCTGAAAGCTCAACCTCCGGGGAGTCTGTTTGGCAGAGATATAGAACACACTTTTCCAAGCCTGTTGGAAGGCCTTTGCAGTGTCATTTCGCATCTAATTTCCCAAACCAAACTGCTTGCAGCTCTAACTGCCTTCTAACTACCACTTCTTCGGTTCTGTGAGATATGCTGGATTCTAAACGGAGAAGCTTCTCTGACGCTTTTTCACAGAGATTTTGAAGCTAAAATTTCCAAACCCGTTTCCAACGAAGGCGCCAATGGGCTTCCCCATAGAACTTGCCAACCTGAATTCCTACAGGCTAGATGTGAGAGGCACATTCTGCTGCTTCCTCCCTTAGAGTTAAACTAGCTTCTGAAAGCTCAACCTCCGGGGAGTTTGTTTGGCAGAGATATAGAACACAATTTTCCAAGCCTGTTGGAAGGCATTTGCAGTTTCATTTCGCGTCTAATTTCCCAAACCAAACTGCTTGCAGCTCTAACTCCCTTCTAACTACCACTTCTTCGGTTCAGTGAGATATGCTGGATTCTAAACGGAGAAGCTTCTCTGACGCTCTTTCACAGAGATTTTGAAACTGAAATTTCCAAACCCGTTTCCAACGATGGCGCCAAAGGGCTTCCCCATAGAACTTCCCAACCTGAATTCCTACAGGCTAGATGTGAGAGGCACATTCTGCTGCTTCCTCCCTTAGAGTTAAACTAGCTTCTGAAAGCTCAGCCTCCGGGGAGTCTGTTTGGCAGAGATATAGAACACAATTTTCCAAGCCTGTTGGAAGGCATTTGCAGTGTCATTTCGCGTCTAATTTCCCAAACCAAACTGCTTGCAGCTCTAACTCCCTTCTAACTACCACTTCTTCGGTTCAGTGAGATATGCTGGATTCTAAACGGAGAAGCTTCTCTGACGCTTTTTCACAGAGATTTTGAAACTGAAATCTCCCATGCCGTTTCCACCATAGGCAGCAATGGGCTTCCACATAGAACTTGCCAACCTGAATTCCTACAGGCTAGATGTGAGAGGGACATTCTGCTGCTTCCTCCCTTAGAGTTAAACTAGCTTCTGAAAGCTCAACCTCCGGGGAGTTTGTTTGGCAGAGATATAGAACACACTTTTCCAAGCCTGTTGGAAGGTATTTGCAGTTTCATTTCGCGTCTAAATTCCCAAACCAAACTGCTTGCAGCTCTAACTCCCTTCTAACTACCACTTCTTCGGTTCAGTGAGATATGCTGGATTCTAAACGGAGAAGCTTCTCTGACGCTTTTTCACAGAGATTTTGAAACTGAAATTTCCAAACCCGTTTCCAACGAAGGCGCCAATGGGCTTCTCCATAGAACTTGCCAACCTGAATTCCTACAGGCTAGATGTGAGAGGCACATTCTGCTGCTTCCTCCCTTAGAGTTAAACTAGCTTCTGAAAGCTCAACCTCCGGGGAGTTTGTTTGGCAGAGATATAGAACACACTTTTCCCAGCCTGTTGGAAGGCATTTGCAGTTTCATTTCGCGTCTAATTTCCCAAACCAAACTGCTTGCAGCTCTAACTCCCTTCTAACTACCACTTCTTCGGTTCAGTGAGATATGCTGGATTCTAAACGGAGAAGCTTCTCTGACGCTTTTTCACAGAGATTTTGTAACTGAAATCTCCCATGCCGTTTCCACCATAGGCAGCAATGGGCTTCCCCATAGAACTTGCCAACCTGAATTCCTACAGGCTAGATGTGAGAGGCACATTCTGCTGCTTCCTCCCTAAGAGTTAAACTTGCTTCTGAAAGCTCAACCTCCGGGGAGTGTGTTTGGCAGAGATATAGAACACACTTTTCCAAGCCTGTTGGAAGGCCTTTGCAGTGTCATTTCGCATCTAATTTCCCAAACCAAAGTGCTTGCAGCTCTAACTCCCTTCTAACTACCACTTCTTCGGTTCAGTGAGATATGCTGGATTCTAAACGGAGAAGCTTCTCTGATGCTTTTTCACAGAGATTTTGAAACTGAAATCTCCCATGCCGTTTCCACCATAGGCAGCAATGGGCTTCCCCATAGAACTTGCCAACCTGAATTCCTACAGGCTAGATGTGAGAGGCACATTCTGCTGCTTCCTCCCTTAAAGTTAAACTAGCTTCTGAAAGCTTAACCTCCGGGGAGTCTGTTTGGCAGAGATATAGAACACACTTTTCCAAGCCTGTTGGAAGGCATTTGCAGTTTCATTTCGCGTCTAATTTCCTAAACCAAACTGCTTGCAGCTCTAACTCCCTTCTAACTACCAATTCTTCGGTTCAGTGAGATATGCTGGATTCTAAACGGGGAAGCATCTCTGACGCTTTTTCACAGAGATTTTGAAACTGAAATCTCCCATGCCGTTTCCACCATAGGCAGCAACGGGCTTCCCCATAGAACTTGCCAACCTGAATTCCTACAGGCTAGATGTGAGAGGCACATTCTGCTGCTTCCTCCCTTTGAGTTAAACTAGCTTCTGAAAGCTCAACCTCCGGGGAGTCTGTTTGGCAGAGATATAGAACACACTTTTTCAAGCCTGTTGGAAGGTCTTTGCAGTTTCATTTCGCGTCTAATTTCCCAAACCAAACTGCTTGCAGCTCTAACTCCCTTCTAACTACCACTTCTTCGGTTCTGTGAGATATGCTGGATTCTAAACGGAGAAGCTTCTCTGACGCTTTTTCACAGAGATTTTGAAACTGAAATCTCCCATGCCGTTTCCACCATAGGCAGCAATGGGCTTCCCATAGAACTTGCCAACCTGAATTCCTACAGGCTAGATGTGAGAGGCACATTCTGCTGCTTCCTCCCTTAGAGTTAAGCTTGCTTCTGAAAGCTCATCCTCCGGGGACTCTGTTTGGCAGAGGTATAGAACACACTTTTCCAAGCCTGTTGGATGGCCTTTGCAGTGTCATTTCGCGTCTAATTTCCCAAACCAAACTGCTTGCAGCTCTAACTCCCTTCTAACTACCACTTCTTCGGTTCAGTGAGATATGCTGGATTCTAAACGGAGAAGCTTCTCTGACGCTTTTTCACAGAGATTTTGAAACTGAAATCTCCCATGCCGTTTCCACCGTAGGCAGCAAAGGGCTTCCCCATAGAACTTGCCAACCTGAATTCCTAAAGGCTAGATGTGAGAGGCACATTCTGCTTCTTCCTCCCTTAGAGTTAAACTAGCTTCTGAAAGCTCAACCTCCGGGGAGTCTGTTTGGCAGAGGTATAGAACACACTTTTCCAAGCCTGTTGGAAGGCATTTGCAGTTTCATTTCGCGTCTAATTTCCCAAACCAAACTGCTTGCAGCTCTAACTCCCTTCTAACTACCACTTCTTCGGTTCAGTGAGATATGCTGGATTCTAAACGGAGAAGCTTCTCTGACGCTTTTTCACAGAGATTTTGAAACTGAAATTTCCAAACCCGTTTCCAAAGAAGGCGCCAATGCGCTTCCCCATAGAACTTGCCAACCTGAATTCCTACAGGCTAGATGTGAGAGGCACATTCAGCTTCTTCCTCCCTTAGAGTTAAGCTAGCTTCTGAAAGCTCAACCTCCGGGGAGTCTGTTTGGCAGAGATATAGAACACACTTTTACAAGCCTGTTGGAAGGCATTTGCAGTTTCATTTCGCGTCTAATTTCCGAAACCAAACTGCTTGCAGCTCTAACTCCCTTCTAACTACCAATTCTTCGGTTCAGTGAGATATGCTGGATTCTAAACAGGGAAGCATCTCTTACGCTTTTTCACAGAGATTTTGAAACTGAAATCTCCCATGCCGTTTCCACCATAGGCAGCAACGGGCTTCCCCATAGAACTTGCCAACCTGAATTCCTACAGGCTAGATGTGAGAGGCACATTCTGCTGCTTCCTCCCTTTGAGTTAAACTCGCTTCTGAAAGCTCAACCTCCGGGGAGTCTGTTTGGCAGAGATATAGAACACACTTTTCCAAGCCTGTTGGAAGGTCTTTGCAGTTCCATTTCGCGTCTAATTTCCCAAACCAAACTGCTTGCAGCTCTAACTCCCTTCTAACTACCACTTCTTCGGTTCAGTGAGATATGCTGGATTCTAAACGGAGAAGCTTCTCTGACGCTTTATCACAGAGATTTTGAAACTGAAATTTCCAAACCCGTTTCCACCATAGGCAGCAATGAGCTTCCCATAGAACTTGCCAACCTGAATTCCTACAGGCTAGATGTGAGAGGCACATTCTGCTGCTTCCTCCCTTAGAGTTAAGCTTGCTTCTGAAAGCTCATCCTCCGGGGACTCTGTTTGGCAGAGGTATAGAACACACTTTTCCAAGCCTGTTGGAAGGCCTTTGCAGTTTCATTTCGCGTCTAATTTCCCAAACCAAACTGCTTGCAGCTCTAACTCCCTTCTAACTACCACTTCTTCGGTTCTGTGAGATATGCTGGATTCTAAACGGAGAAGCTTCTCTGACGCTTTTTCACAGAGATTTTGAAGCTGAAATTTCCAAACCCGTTTCCAACGAAGGCGCCAATGGGCTTCCCCATAGAACTTGCCAACCTGAATTCCTACAGGCTAGATGTGAGAGGCACATTCTGCTGCTTCCTCCCTTAGAGTTAAACTAGCTTCTGAAAGCTCAACCTCCGGGGAGTTTGTTTGGCAGAGATATAGAACACAATTTTCCAAGCCTGGTGGAAGGCATTTGCAGTTTCATTTCGCGTCTAATTTCCCAAACCAAACTCCTTGCAGCTCTAACTCCCTTCTAACTACCACTTCTTCGGTTCAGTGAGATATGCTGGATTCTAAACGGAGAAGCTTCTCTGACGCTCTTTCACAGAGATTATGAAACTGAAATTTCCAAACCCGTTTCCAACGATGGCGCCAAAGGGCTTCCCCATAGAACTTGCCAACCTGAATTCCTACAGGCTAGATGTGAGAGGCACATTCTGCTGCTTCCTCCCTTAGAGTTAAACTAGCTTCTGAAAGCTCAGCCTCCGGGGAGTCTGTTTGGCAGAGATATAGAACACAATTTTCCAAGCCTGTTGGAAGGCATTTGCAGTGTCATTTCGCGTCTAATTTCCCAAACCAAACTGCTTGCAGCTCTAACTCCCTTCTAACTACCACTTCTTCGGTTCAGTGAGATATGCTGGATTCTAAACGGAGAAGCTTCTCTGACGCTTTTTCACAGAGATTTTGAAACTGAAATCTCCCATGCCATTTCCACCATAGGCAGCAATGGGCTTCCACATAGAACTTGCCAACCTGAATTCCTACAGGCTAGATGTGAGAGGGACATTCTGCTGCTTCCTCCCTTAGAGTTAAACTAGCTTCTGAAAGCTCAACCTCCGGGGAGTTTGTTTGGCAGAGATATAGAACACACTTTTCCAAGCCTGTTGGAAGGTATTTGCAGTTTCATTTCGCGTCTAAATTCCCAAACCAAACTGCTTGCAGCTCTAACTCCCTTCTAACGACCACTTCTTCGGTTCAGTGAGATATGCTGGATTCTAAACGGAGAAGCTTCTCTGACGCTTTTTCACAGAGATTTTGAAACTGAAATTTCCAAACCCGTTTCCAACGAAGGCGCCAATGGGCTTCTCCATAGAACTTGCCAACCTGAATTCCTACAGGCTAGATGTGAGAGGCACATTCTGCTGCTTCCTCCCTTAGAGTTAAACTAGCTTCTGAAAGCTCAACCTCCGGGGAGTTTGTTTGGCAGAGATATAGAACACACTTTTCCCAGCCTGTTGGAAGGCATTTGCAGTTTCATTTCGCGTCTAATTTCCCAAACCAAACTGCTTGCAGCTCTAACTCCCTTCTAACTACCACTTCTTCGGTTCAGTGAGATATGCTGGATTCTAAACGGAGAAGCTTCTCTGACGCTTTTTCACAGAGATTTTGTAACTGAAATCTCCCATGCCGTTTCCACCATAGGCAGCAATGGGCTTCCCCATAGAACTTGCCAACCTGAATTCCTACAGGCTAGATGTGAGAGGCACATTCTGCTGCTTCCTCCCTTAGAGTTAAACTAGCTTCTGAAAGCTCAGCCTCCGGGGAGTCTGTTTGGCAGAGATATAGAACACAATTTTCCAAGCCTGTTGGAAGGCATTTGCAGTGTCATTTCGCGTCTAATTTCCCAAACCAAACTGCTTGCAGCTCTAACTCCCTTCTAACTACCACTTCTTCGGTTCAGTGAGATATGCTGGATTCTAAACGGAGAAGCTTCTCTGACGCTTTTTCACAGAGATTTTGAAACTGAAATCTCCCATGCCGTTTCCACCATAGGCAGCAATGGGCTTCCACATAGAACTTGCCAACCTGAATTCCTACAGGCTAGATGTGAGAGGCACATTCTGCTGCTTCCTCCCTTAGTGTTAAACTAGCTTCTGAAAGCTCAACCTCCGGGGAGTTTGTTTGGCAGAGATATAGAACACACTTTGCCAAGCCTGTTGGAAGGCCTTTGCAGTGTCATTTCGCATCTAATTTCCCAAACCAAACTGCTTGCAGCTCTAACTCCCTTCTAACTACCACTTCTTCGGTTCAGTGAGATATGCTGGATTCTAAACGGAGAAGCTTCTCTGATGCTTTTTCACAGAGATTTTGAAACTGAAATCTCCCATGCCATTTCCACCATAGACAGCAATGGGCTTCCCCATAGAACTTGCCAACCTGAATTCCTACAGGCTAGATGTGAGAGGCACATTCTGCTGCTTCCTCCCTTAGAGTTAAACTAGCTTCTGAAAGCTCAACCTCCGGGGAGTTTGTTTTGCAGAGGTATAGAACACACTTTTCCAAGCCTGTTGGAAGGCCTTTGCAGTTTCATTTCGCGTCTAATTTCCAAAACCAAACTGCTTGCAGCTCTAACTCCCTTCTAACTACCACTTCTTCGGTTCAGTGAGATATGCTGGATTCTAAACGGAGAAGCTTCTCTGACGCTCTTTCACAGAGATTTTGAAACTGAAATTTCCAAACCCGTTTCCAACGAAGGCGAAAAGGGCTTCCCCATAGAACTTGCCAACCTGAATTCCTACAGGCTAGATGTGAGAGGCACATTCTGCTGCTTCCTCCCTTAGAGTTAAACTAGCTTCTGAAAGCTCAGACTCCGGGGAGTCTGTTTGGCAGAGATATAGAACACAATTTTCCAAGCCTGTTGGAAGGCATTTGCAGTGTCATTTCGCGTCTAATTTCCCAAACCAAACTGCTTGCAGCTCTAACTCCCTTCTAACTACCACTTCTTCGGTTCAGTGAGATATGCTGGATTCTAAACGGAGAAGCTTCTCTGACGCTTTTTCACAGAGATTTTGAAACTGAAATCTCCCATGCCGTTTCCACCATAGGCAGCAATGGGCTTCCACATAGAACTTGCCAACCTGAATTCCTACAGGCTAGATGTGAGAGGCACATTCTGCTGCTTCCTCCCTTAGTGTTAAACTAGCTTCTGAAAGCTCAACCTCCGGGGAGTTTGTTTGGCAGAGATATAGAACACACTTTGCCAAGCCTGTTGGAAGGCCTTTGCAGTGTCATTTCGCATCTAATTTCCCAAACCAAACTGCTTGCAGCTCTAACTCCCTTCTAACTACCACTTCTTCGGTTCAGTGAGATATGCTGGATTCTAAACGGAGAAGCTTCTCTGATGCTTTTTCACAGAGATTTTGAAACTGAAATCTCCCATGCCATTTCCACCATAGACAGCAATGGGCTTCCCCATAGAACTTGCCAACCTGAATTCCTACAGGCTAGATGTGAGAGGCACATTCTGCTGCTTCCTCCCTTAGAGTTAAACTAGCTTCTGAAATCTCAACCTCCGGGGAGTTTGTTTGGCAGAGGTATAGAACACACTTTTCCAAGCCTGTTGGAAGGCCTTTGCAGTTTCATTTCGCGTCTAATTTCCAAAACCAAACTGCTTGCAGCTCTAACTCCCTTCTAACTACCACTTCTTCGGTTCAGTGAGATATGCTGGATTCTAAACGGAGAAGCTTCTCTGACGCTTTTTCACAGAGATTTTGAAACTGAAATCTCCCATGCCGTTTCCACCATAGGCAGCAATGGGCTTCCCCATAGAACTTGCCAACCTGAATTCCTACAGGATAGATGTGAGAGGCACATTCTGCTGCTTCCTCCCTAAGAGTTAAGCTTGCTTCTGAAAGCTCAACCTCCGGGGAGTCTGTTTGGCAGAGATATAGAACACACTTTTCCAAGCCTGTTGGAAGGCCTTTGCAGTGTCATTTCGCATCTAATTTCCCAAACCAAACTGCTTGCAGCTCTAACTGCCTTCTAACTACCACTTCTTCGGTTCTGTGAGATATGCTGGATTCTAAACGGAGAAGCTTCTCTGACGCTTTTTCACAGAGATTTTGAAGCTGAAATTTTCAAACCCGTTTCCAACGAAGGCGCCAATGGGCTTCCCCATAGAACTTGCCAACCTGAATTCCTACAGGCTAGATGTGAGAGGCACATTCTGCTGCTTCCTCCCTTAGAGTTAAACTAGCTTCTGAAAGCTCAACCTCCGGGGAGTTTGTTTGGCAGAGATATAGAACACAATTTTCCAAGCCTGTTGGAAGGCATTTGCAGTTTCATTTCGCGTCTAATTTCCCAAACCAAACTGCTTGCAGCTCTAACTCCCTTCTAACTACCACTTCTTCGGTTCAGTGAGATATGCTGGATTCTAAACGGAGAAGCTTCTCTGACGCTCTTTCACAGAGATTTTGAAACTGAAATTTCCAAACCCGTTTCCAACGATGGCGCCAAAGGGCTTCCCCATAGAACTTCCCAACCTGAATTCCTACAGGCTAGATGTGAGAGGCACATTCTGCTGCTTCCTCCCTTAGAGTTAAACTAGCTTCTGAAAGCTCAGCCTCCGGGGAGTCTGTTTGGCAGAGATATAGAACACAATTTTCCAAGCCTGTTGGAAGGCATTTGCAGTGTCATTTCGCGTCTAATTTCCCAAACCAAACTGCTTGCAGCTCTAACTCCCTTCTAACTACCACTTCTTCGGTTCAGTGAGATATGCTGGATTCTAAACGGAGAAGCTTCTCTGACGCTTTTTCACAGAGATTTTGAAACTGAAATCTCCCATGCCGTTTCCACCATAGGCAGCAATGGGCTTCCACATAGAACTTGCCAACCTGAATTCCTACAGGCTAGATGTGAGAGGGACATTCTGCTGCTTCCTCCCTTAGAGTTAAACTAGCTTCTGAAAGCTCAACCTCCGGGGAGTTTGTTTGGCAGAGATATAGAACACACTTTTCCAAGCCTGTTGGAAGGTATTTGCAGTTTCATTTTGCGTCTAAATTCCCAAACCAAACTGCTTGCAGCTCTAACTCCCTTCTAACTACCACTTCTTCGGTTCAGTGAGATATGCTGGATTCTAAACGGAGAAGCTTCTCTGACGCTTTTTCACAGAGATTTTGAAACTGAAATTTCCAAACCCGTTTCCAACGAAGGCGCCAATGGGCTTCTCCATAGAACTTGCCAACCTGAATTCCTACAGGCTAGATGTGAGAGGCACATTCTGCTGCTTCCTCCCTTAGAGTTAAACTAGCTTCTGAAAGCTCAACCTCCGGGGAGTTTGTTTGGCAGAGATATAGAACACACTTTTCCCAGCCTGTTGGAAGGCATTTGCAGTTTCATTTCGCGTCTAATTTCCCAAACCAAACTGCTTGCAGCTCTAACTCCCTTCTAACTACCACTTCTTCGGTTCAGTGAGATATGCTGGATTCTAAACGGAGAAGCTTCTCTGACGCTTTTTCACAGAGATTTTGTAACTGAAATCTCCCATGCCGTTTCCACCATAGGCAGCAATGGGCTTCCCCATAGAACTTGCCAACCTGAATTCCTACAGGCTAGATGTGAGAGGCACATTCTGCTGCTTCCTCCCTAAGAGTTAAACTTGCTTCTGAAAGCTCAACCTCCGGGGAGTGTGTTTGGCAGAGATATAGAACACACTTTTCCAAGCCTGTTGGAAGGCCTTTGCAGTGTCATTTCGCATCTAATTTCCCAAACCAAAGTGCTTGCAGCTCTAACTCCCTTCTAACTACCACTTCTTCGGTTCAGTGAGATATGCTGGATTCTAAACGGAGAAGCTTCTCTGATGCTTTTTCACAGAGATTTTGAAACTGAAATCTCCCATGCCATTTCCACCATAGGCAGCAATGGGCTTCCACATAGAACTTGCCAACCTGAATTCCTACAGGCTAGATGTGAGAGGCACATTCTGCTGCTTCCTCCCTTAGAGTTAAACTAGCTTCTGAAAGCTCAACCTCCGGGGAGTTTGTTTGGCAGAGATATAGAACACATTTTTCCAAGCCTGTTGGAAGGCATTTGCACTTTCATTTCGCGTCTAATTTCCCAAACCAAACTGCTTGCAGCTCTAACTCCCTTCTAACTACCACTTCTTCGGTTCTGTGAGATATGCTGGATTCTAAACGGAGAAGCTTCTCTGACGCTTTTTCACAGAGATTTTGAAACTGAAATTTCCAAACCCGTTTCCAACGAAGGCGCCAATCGGCTTCCCCATAGAACTTGCCAACCCGAATTCCTACAGGGTAGAAGTGAGAGGCACATTCTGCTGCTTCCTCCCTTAGAGTTAAGCTAGCTTCTGAAAGCTCAACCTCCGGGGAGTCTGTTTGGCAGAGATATAGAACACACTTTTCCAAGCCTGTTGGAAGGCATTTGCAGTTTCATTTCGCATCTAATTTCCCAAACCAAACTGCTTGCAGCTCTAACTCCCTTCTAACTACCACTTCTTCGGTTCAGTGAGATATGCTGGATTCTAAACGGAGAAGCTTCTCTGACGCTTTTTCACAGAGATTTTGAAACTGAAATTTCCAAACCCGTTTCCAACGAAGGCGCCAATGGGCTTCCCCATAGAACTTGCCAACCTGAATTCCTACAGGCTAGATGTGAGAGGCACATTCTGCTGCTTCCTCCCTTAGAGTTAAACTAGCTTCTGAAAGCTCAACCTCCGGGGAGTTTGTTTGGCAGAGATATAGAACACACTTTTCCAAGCCTGTTGGAAGGCATTTGCAGTGTCATTTCGCGTCTAATTTCCCAAACCAAATTGCTTGCAGGTCTAACTCCCTTCTAACAACCACTTCTTCGGTTCAGTGAGATATGCTGGATTCTAAACGGAGAAGCTTCTCTGACGCTTTTTCACAGAGATTTTGAAACTGAAATCTCCCATGCCGTTTCCACCATAGGCAGCAATGGGCTTCCCATAGAACTTGCCAACCTGAATTCCTACAGGCTAGATGTGAGAGGCACATTCTGCTGCTTCCTCCCTTAGAGTTAAGCTTGCTTCTGAAAGCTCATCCTCCGGGGACTCTGTTTGGCAGAGGTATAGAACACACTTTTCCAAGCCTGTTGGAAGGCCTTTGCAGTTTCATTTCGCGTCTAATTTCCCAAACCAAACTGCTTGCAGCTCTAACTCCCTTCTAACTACCACTTCTTCGGTTCTGTGAGATATGCTGGATTCTAAACGGAGAAGCTTCTCTGACGCTTTTTCACAGAGATTTTGAAACTGAAATCTCCCATGCCGTTTCCACCATAGGCAGCAATGGGCTTCCCCATAGAACTTGCCAACCTGAATTGCTACAGGCTAGATGTGAGAGGCACATTCTGCTGCTTCCTCCCTTAGAGTTAAACTTGCTTCTGAAAGCTCAACCTCCGGGGAGTCTGTTTGGCAGAGATATAGAACACACTTTTCCAAGCCTGTTGGAAAGCATTTGCAGTGTCATTTCGCGTCTAATTTCCCAAACCAAACTGCTTGCAGCTCTAACTCCCTTCTACTACCACTTCTTCGGTTCACTGAGATATGCTGGATTCTAAACGGGGAAGCTTCTCTGACGCTTTTTCACAGAGATTTTGAAACTGAAATTTCCAAACCCGTTTCCAACGACGGCGCCAACGGGCTTCCCCATAGAACTTGCCAACCTGAGTTCCTACAGGCTAGATGTGAGAGGCACATTCTGCTGCTTCCTCCCGTAGAGTTAAACTAGCTTCTGAAAGCTCAACCTCCGGGGAGTCTGTTTGGCAGAGATATAGAACACACTTTTCCAAGCCTGTTGGAAGGCCTTTGCAGTTTCATTTCGCGTCTAATTTCCGAAACCAAACTGCTTGCAGCTCTAACTCCCTTCTAACTACCACTTCTTCGGTTCAGTGAGATATGCTGGATTCTAAACGGAGAAGCTTCTCTGACGCTTTTTCACAGAGATTTTGAAACTGAAATTTCCAAACCCGTTTCCAACGAAGGCGCCAATGGGCTTCCCCATAGAACTTGCCAACCTGAATTCCTACAGGCTAGATGTGAGAGGCACATTCTGCTGCTTCCTCCCTTAGAGTTAAACTAGCTTCTGAAAGCTCAACCTCCGGGGAGTTTGTTTGGCAGAGATATAGAACACACTTTTCCAAGCCTGTTGGAAGGCATTTGCAGTTTCATTTCGCGTCTAATTTCCCAAACCAAACTGCTTGCAGCTCTAACTGCCTTCTAACTACCACTTCTTCGGTTCAGTGAGATATGCTGGATTCTAAACGGAGAAGCTTCTCTGACGCTTTTTCACAGAGATTTTGAAACTGAAATCTCCCATGCCGTTTCCACCATAGGCAGCAATGGGCTTCCCCATAGAACTTGCCAACCTGAATTCCTACAGGCTAGATGTGAGAGGCACATTCTGCTGCTTCCTCCCTTAGAGTTAAACTAGCTTCTGAAAGCTCAACCTCCGGGGAGTTTGTTTGGCAGAGATATAGAACACACTTTTCCAAGCCTGTTGAAGGCATTTGCAGTTTCATTTCGCGTCTAATTTCCCAAACCAAACTGCTTGCAGCTCTAACTGCCTTCTAACTACCACTTCTTCGGTTCAGTGAGATATGCTGGATTCTAAACGGAGAAGCTTCTCTGACGCTTTTTCACAGAGATTTGAAACTGAAATCTCCCATGCTGTTTCCACCATAGGCAGCAATGGGCTTCCCCATAGAACTTGCCAACCTGAATTCCTACAGGCTAGATGTGAGAGGCACATTCTGCTGCTTCCTCCCTAAGAATTAAGCTTGCTTCTGAAAGCTCAACCTCCGGGGAGTCTGTTTGGCAGAGATATAGAACACACTTTTCCAAGCCTGTTGGAAGGCCTTTGCAGTGTCATTTCGCATCTAATTTCCCAAACCAAACTGCTTGCAGCTCTAACTCCCTTCTAACTACCACTTCTTCGGTTCAGTGAGATATGCTGGATTCTAAACGGAGAAGCTTCTCTGACGCTTTTTCACAGAAATTTTGAAACTGAAATTTCCAAACCCGTTTCATACGAAGGCGCCAATGGGCTTCCCCATAGAACTTGCCAACCTGAATTCCTACAGGCTAGATGTGAGAGGCACATTCTGCTGCTTCCGCCCTTAGAGTTAAACTAGCTTCTGAAATCTCAACCTCCGGGGAGTTTGTTTGGCAGAGATATAGAACACACTTTTCCAAGCCTGTTTTGGAAGGCATTTGCAGTTTCATTTCGCGTCTAATTTCCCAAACCAAACTGCTTGCAGCTCTAACTCCCTTCTAACTACCAATTCTTCGGTTCAGTGAGATATGCTGGATTCTAAACGGGGAAGCATCTCTGACGCTTTTTCACAGAGATTTTGAAACTGAAATCTCCCATGCCGTTTCCACCATAGGCAGCAACGGGCTTCCCCATAGAACTTGCCAACCTGAATTCCTACAGGCTAGATGTGAGAGGCACATTCTGCTGCTTCCTCCCTTTGAGTTAAACTAGCTTCTGAAAGCTCAACCTCCGGGGAGTCTGTTTGGCAGAGATATAGAACACACTTTTTCAAGCCTGTTGGAAGGTCTTTGCAGTTTCATTTCGCGTCTAATTTCCCAAACCAAACTGCTTGCAGCTCTAACTCCCTTCTAACTACCACTTCTTCGGTTCTGTGAGATATGCTGGATTCTAAACGGAGAAGCTTCTCTGACGCTTTTTCACAGAGATTTTGAAACTGAAATCTCCCATGCCGTTTCCACCATAGGCAGCAATGGGCTTCCCATAGAACTTGCCAACCTGAATTCCTACAGGCTAGATGTGAGAGGCACATTCTGCTGCTTCCTCCCTTAGAGTTAAGCTTGCTTCTGAAAGCTCATCCTCCGGGGACTCTGTTTGGCAGAGGTATAGAACACACTTTTCCAAGCCTGTTGGATGGCCTTTGCAGTGTCATTTCGCGTCTAATTTCCCAAACCAAACTGCTTGCAGCTCTAACTCCCTTCTAACTACCACTTCTTCGGTTCAGTGAGATATGCTGGATTCTAAACGGAGAAGCTTCTCTGACGCTTTTTCACAGAGATTTTGAAACTGAAATCTCCCATGCCGTTTCCACCGTAGGCAGCAAAGGGCTTCCCCATAGAACTTGCCAACCTGAATTCCTAAAGGCTAGATGTGAGAGGCACATTCTGCTTCTTCCTCCCTTAGAGTTAAACTAGCTTCTGAAAGCTCAACCTCCGGGGAGTCTGTTTGGCAGAGGTATAGAACACACTTTTCCAAGCCTGTTGGAAGGCATTTGCAGTTTCATTTCGCGTCTAATTTCCCAAACCAAACTGCTTGCAGCTCTAACTCCCTTCTAACTACCACTTCTTCGGTTCAGTGAGATATGCTGGATTCTAAACGGAGAAGCTTCTCTGACGCTTTTTCACAGAGATTTTGAAACTGAAATTTCCAAACCCGTTTCCAAAGAAGGCGCCAATGCGCTTCCCCATAGAACTTGCCAACCTGAATTCCTACAGGCTAGATGTGAGAGGCACATTCAGCTTCTTCCTCCCTTAGAGTTAAGCTAGCTTCTGAAAGCTCAACCTCCGGGGAGTCTGTTTGGCAGAGATATAGAACACACTTTTACAAGCCTGTTGGAAGGCATTTGCAGTTTCATTTCGCGTCTAATTTCCGAAACCAAACTGCTTGCAGCTCTAACTCCCTTCTAACTACCAATTCTTCGGTTCAGTGAGATATGCTGGATTCTAAACAGGGAAGCATCTCTTACGCTTTTTCACAGAGATTTTGAAACTGAAATCTCCCATGCCGTTTCCACCATAGGCAGCAACGGGCTTCCCCATAGAACTTGCCAACCTGAATTCCTACAGGCTAGATGTGAGAGGCACATTCTGCTGCTTCCTCCCTTTGAGTTAAACTCGCTTCTGAAAGCTCAACCTCCGGGGAGTCTGTTTGGCAGAGATATAGAACACACTTTTCCAAGCCTGTTGGAAGGTCTTTGCAGTTCCATTTCGCGTCTAATTTCCCAAACCAAACTGCTTGCAGCTCTAACTCCCTTCTAACTACCACTTCTTCGGTTCAGTGAGATATGCTGGATTCTAAACGGAGAAGCTTCTCTGACGCTTTATCACAGAGATTTTGAAACTGAAATTTCCAAACCCGTTTCCACCATAGGCAGCAATGAGCTTCCCATAGAACTTGCCAACCTGAATTCCTACAGGCTAGATGTGAGAGGCACATTCTGCTGCTTCCTCCCTTAGAGTTAAGCTTGCTTCTGAAAGCTCATCCTCCGGGGACTCTGTTTGGCAGAGGTATAGAACACACTTTTCCAAGCCTGTTGGAAGGCCTTTGCAGTTTCATTTCGCGTCTAATTTCCCAAACCAAACTGCTTGCAGCTCTAACTCCCTTCTAACTACCACTTCTTCGGTTCTGTGAGATATGCTGGATTCTAAACGGAGAAGCTTCTCTGACGCTTTTTCACAGAGATTTTGAAGCTGAAATTTCCAAACCCGTTTCCAACGAAGGCGCCAATGGGCTTCCCCATAGAACTTGCCAACCTGAATTCCTACAGGCTAGATGTGAGAGGCACATTCTGCTGCTTCCTCCCTTAGAGTTAAACTAGCTTCTGAAAGCTCAACCTCCGGGGAGTTTGTTTGGCAGAGATATAGAACACAATTTTCCAAGCCTGGTGGAAGGCATTTGCAGTTTCATTTCGCGTCTAATTTCCCAAACCAAACTCCTTGCAGCTCTAACTCCCTTCTAACTACCACTTCTTCGGTTCAGTGAGATATGCTGGATTCTAAACGGAGAAGCTTCTCTGACGCTCTTTCACAGAGATTATGAAACTGAAATTTCCAAACCCGTTTCCAACGATGGCGCCAAAGGGCTTCCCCATAGAACTTGCCAACCTGAATTCCTACAGGCTAGATGTGAGAGGCACATTCTGCTGCTTCCTCCCTTAGAGTTAAACTAGCTTCTGAAAGCTCAGCCTCCGGGGAGTCTGTTTGGCAGAGATATAGAACACAATTTTCCAAGCCTGTTGGAAGGCATTTGCAGTGTCATTTCGCGTCTAATTTCCCAAACCAAACTGCTTGCAGCTCTAACTCCCTTCTAACTACCACTTCTTCGGTTCAGTGAGATATGCTGGATTCTAAACGGAGAAGCTTCTCTGACGCTTTTTCACAGAGATTTTGAAACTGAAATCTCCCATGCCATTTCCACCATAGGCAGCAATGGGCTTCCACATAGAACTTGCCAACCTGAATTCCTACAGGCTAGATGTGAGAGGGACATTCTGCTGCTTCCTCCCTTAGAGTTAAACTAGCTTCTGAAAGCTCAACCTCCGGGGAGTTTGTTTGGCAGAGATATAGAACACACTTTTCCAAGCCTGTTGGAAGGTATTTGCAGTTTCATTTCGCGTCTAAATTCCCAAACCAAACTGCTTGCAGCTCTAACTCCCTTCTAACGACCACTTCTTCGGTTCAGTGAGATATGCTGGATTCTAAACGGAGAAGCTTCTCTGACGCTTTTTCACAGAGATTTTGAAACTGAAATTTCCAAACCCGTTTCCAACGAAGGCGCCAATGGGCTTCTCCATAGAACTTGCCAACCTGAATTCCTACAGGCTAGATGTGAGAGGCACATTCTGCTGCTTCCTCCCTTAGAGTTAAACTAGCTTCTGAAAGCTCAACCTCCGGGGAGTTTGTTTGGCAGAGATATAGAACACACTTTTCCCAGCCTGTTGGAAGGCATTTGCAGTTTCATTTCGCGTCTAATTTCCCAAACCAAACTGCTTGCAGCTCTAACTCCCTTCTAACTACCACTTCTTCGGTTCAGTGAGATATGCTGGATTCTAAACGGAGAAGCTTCTCTGACGCTTTTTCACAGAGATTTTGTAACTGAAATCTCCCATGCCGTTTCCACCATAGGCAGCAATGGGCTTCCCCATAGAACTTGCCAACCTGAATTCCTACAGGCTAGATGTGAGAGGCACATTCTGCTGCTTCCTCCCTTAGAGTTAAACTAGCTTCTGAAAGCTCAGCCTCCGGGGAGTCTGTTTGGCAGAGATATAGAACACAATTTTCCAAGCCTGTTGGAAGGCATTTGCAGTGTCATTTCGCGTCTAATTTCCCAAACCAAACTGCTTGCAGCTCTAACTCCCTTCTAACTACCACTTCTTCGGTTCAGTGAGATATGCTGGATTCTAAACGGAGAAGCTTCTCTGACGCTTTTTCACAGAGATTTTGAAACTGAAATCTCCCATGCCGTTTCCACCATAGGCAGCAATGGGCTTCCACATAGAACTTGCCAACCTGAATTCCTACAGGCTAGATGTGAGAGGCACATTCTGCTGCTTCCTCCCTTAGTGTTAAACTAGCTTCTGAAAGCTCAACCTCCGGGGAGTTTGTTTGGCAGAGATATAGAACACACTTTGCCAAGCCTGTTGGAAGGCCTTTGCAGTGTCATTTCGCATCTAATTTCCCAAACCAAACTGCTTGCAGCTCTAACTCCCTTCTAACTACCACTTCTTCGGTTCAGTGAGATATGCTGGATTCTAAACGGAGAAGCTTCTCTGATGCTTTTTCACAGAGATTTTGAAACTGAAATCTCCCATGCCATTTCCACCATAGACAGCAATGGGCTTCCCCATAGAACTTGCCAACCTGAATTCCTACAGGCTAGATGTGAGAGGCACATTCTGCTGCTTCCTCCCTTAGAGTTAAACTAGCTTCTGAAAGCTCAACCTCCGGGGAGTTTGTTTTGCAGAGGTATAGAACACACTTTTCCAAGCCTGTTGGAAGGCCTTTGCAGTTTCATTTCGCGTCTAATTTCCAAAACCAAACTGCTTGCAGCTCTAACTCCCTTCTAACTACCACTTCTTCGGTTCAGTGAGATATGCTGGATTCTAAACGGAGAAGCTTCTCTGACGCTCTTTCACAGAGATTTTGAAACTGAAATTTCCAAACCCGTTTCCAACGAAGGCGAAAAGGGCTTCCCCATAGAACTTGCCAACCTGAATTCCTACAGGCTAGATGTGAGAGGCACATTCTGCTGCTTCCTCCCTTAGAGTTAAACTAGCTTCTGAAAGCTCAGACTCCGGGGAGTCTGTTTGGCAGAGATATAGAACACAATTTTCCAAGCCTGTTGGAAGGCATTTGCAGTGTCATTTCGCGTCTAATTTCCCAAACCAAACTGCTTGCAGCTCTAACTCCCTTCTAACTACCACTTCTTCGGTTCAGTGAGATATGCTGGATTCTAAACGGAGAAGCTTCTCTGACGCTTTTTCACAGAGATTTTGAAACTGAAATCTCCCATGCCGTTTCCACCATAGGCAGCAATGGGCTTCCACATAGAACTTGCCAACCTGAATTCCTACAGGCTAGATGTGAGAGGCACATTCTGCTGCTTCCTCCCTTAGTGTTAAACTAGCTTCTGAAAGCT
This sequence comes from Cynocephalus volans, assembly GCF_027409185.1. Lineage (NCBI taxonomy): Eukaryota > Metazoa > Chordata > Mammalia > Dermoptera > Cynocephalidae > Cynocephalus > Cynocephalus volans. The sequence goes on along the minus strand of NC_084467.1, from coordinate 160,487,960 downwards.
CAACCTCCGGGGAGTTTGTTTGGCAGAGATATAGAACACACTTTGCCAAGCCTGTTGGAAGGCCTTTGCAGTGTCATTTCGCATCTAATTTCCCAAACCAAACTGCTTGCAGCTCTAACTCCCTTCTAACTACCACTTCTTCGGTTCAGTGAGATATGCTGGATTCTAAACGGAGAAGCTTCTCTGATGCTTTTTCACAGAGATTTTGAAACTGAAATCTCCCATGCCATTTCCACCATAGACAGCAATGGGCTTCCCCATAGAACTTGCCAACCTGAATTCCTACAGGCTAGATGTGAGAGGCACATTCTGCTGCTTCCTCCCTTAGAGTTAAACTAGCTTCTGAAATCTCAACCTCCGGGGAGTTTGTTTGGCAGAGGTATAGAACACACTTTTCCAAGCCTGTTGGAAGGCCTTTGCAGTTTCATTTCGCGTCTAATTTCCAAAACCAAACTGCTTGCAGCTCTAACTCCCTTCTAACTACCACTTCTTCGGTTCAGTGAGATATGCTGGATTCTAAACGGAGAAGCTTCTCTGACGCTTTTTCACAGAGATTTTGAAACTGAAATCTCCCATGCCGTTTCCACCATAGGCAGCAATGGGCTTCCCCATAGAACTTGCCAACCTGAATTCCTACAGGATAGATGTGAGAGGCACATTCTGCTGCTTCCTCCCTAAGAGTTAAGCTTGCTTCTGAAAGCTCAACCTCCGGGGAGTCTGTTTGGCAGAGATATAGAACACACTTTTCCAAGCCTGTTGGAAGGCCTTTGCAGTGTCATTTCGCATCTAATTTCCCAAACCAAACTGCTTGCAGCTCTAACTGCCTTCTAACTACCACTTCTTCGGTTCTGTGAGATATGCTGGATTCTAAACGGAGAAGCTTCTCTGACGCTTTTTCACAGAGATTTTGAAGCTGAAATTTTCAAACCCGTTTCCAACGAAGGCGCCAATGGGCTTCCCCATAGAACTTGCCAACCTGAATTCCTACAGGCTAGATGTGAGAGGCACATTCTGCTGCTTCCTCCCTTAGAGTTAAACTAGCTTCTGAAAGCTCAACCTCCGGGGAGTTTGTTTGGCAGAGATATAGAACACAATTTTCCAAGCCTGTTGGAAGGCATTTGCAGTTTCATTTCGCGTCTAATTTCCCAAACCAAACTGCTTGCAGCTCTAACTCCCTTCTAACTACCACTTCTTCGGTTCAGTGAGATATGCTGGATTCTAAACGGAGAAGCTTCTCTGACGCTCTTTCACAGAGATTTTGAAACTGAAATTTCCAAACCCGTTTCCAACGATGGCGCCAAAGGGCTTCCCCATAGAACTTCCCAACCTGAATTCCTACAGGCTAGATGTGAGAGGCACATTCTGCTGCTTCCTCCCTTAGAGTTAAACTAGCTTCTGAAAGCTCAGCCTCCGGGGAGTCTGTTTGGCAGAGATATAGAACACAATTTTCCAAGCCTGTTGGAAGGCATTTGCAGTGTCATTTCGCGTCTAATTTCCCAAACCAAACTGCTTGCAGCTCTAACTCCCTTCTAACTACCACTTCTTCGGTTCAGTGAGATATGCTGGATTCTAAACGGAGAAGCTTCTCTGACGCTTTTTCACAGAGATTTTGAAACTGAAATCTCCCATGCCGTTTCCACCATAGGCAGCAATGGGCTTCCACATAGAACTTGCCAACCTGAATTCCTACAGGCTAGATGTGAGAGGGACATTCTGCTGCTTCCTCCCTTAGAGTTAAACTAGCTTCTGAAAGCTCAACCTCCGGGGAGTTTGTTTGGCAGAGATATAGAACACACTTTTCCAAGCCTGTTGGAAGGTATTTGCAGTTTCATTTTGCGTCTAAATTCCCAAACCAAACTGCTTGCAGCTCTAACTCCCTTCTAACTACCACTTCTTCGGTTCAGTGAGATATGCTGGATTCTAAACGGAGAAGCTTCTCTGACGCTTTTTCACAGAGATTTTGAAACTGAAATTTCCAAACCCGTTTCCAACGAAGGCGCCAATGGGCTTCTCCATAGAACTTGCCAACCTGAATTCCTACAGGCTAGATGTGAGAGGCACATTCTGCTGCTTCCTCCCTTAGAGTTAAACTAGCTTCTGAAAGCTCAACCTCCGGGGAGTTTGTTTGGCAGAGATATAGAACACACTTTTCCCAGCCTGTTGGAAGGCATTTGCAGTTTCATTTCGCGTCTAATTTCCCAAACCAAACTGCTTGCAGCTCTAACTCCCTTCTAACTACCACTTCTTCGGTTCAGTGAGATATGCTGGATTCTAAACGGAGAAGCTTCTCTGACGCTTTTTCACAGAGATTTTGTAACTGAAATCTCCCATGCCGTTTCCACCATAGGCAGCAATGGGCTTCCCCATAGAACTTGCCAACCTGAATTCCTACAGGCTAGATGTGAGAGGCACATTCTGCTGCTTCCTCCCTAAGAGTTAAACTTGCTTCTGAAAGCTCAACCTCCGGGGAGTGTGTTTGGCAGAGATATAGAACACACTTTTCCAAGCCTGTTGGAAGGCCTTTGCAGTGTCATTTCGCATCTAATTTCCCAAACCAAAGTGCTTGCAGCTCTAACTCCCTTCTAACTACCACTTCTTCGGTTCAGTGAGATATGCTGGATTCTAAACGGAGAAGCTTCTCTGATGCTTTTTCACAGAGATTTTGAAACTGAAATCTCCCATGCCATTTCCACCATAGGCAGCAATGGGCTTCCACATAGAACTTGCCAACCTGAATTCCTACAGGCTAGATGTGAGAGGCACATTCTGCTGCTTCCTCCCTTAGAGTTAAACTAGCTTCTGAAAGCTCAACCTCCGGGGAGTTTGTTTGGCAGAGATATAGAACACATTTTTCCAAGCCTGTTGGAAGGCATTTGCACTTTCATTTCGCGTCTAATTTCCCAAACCAAACTGCTTGCAGCTCTAACTCCCTTCTAACTACCACTTCTTCGGTTCTGTGAGATATGCTGGATTCTAAACGGAGAAGCTTCTCTGACGCTTTTTCACAGAGATTTTGAAACTGAAATTTCCAAACCCGTTTCCAACGAAGGCGCCAATCGGCTTCCCCATAGAACTTGCCAACCCGAATTCCTACAGGGTAGAAGTGAGAGGCACATTCTGCTGCTTCCTCCCTTAGAGTTAAGCTAGCTTCTGAAAGCTCAACCTCCGGGGAGTCTGTTTGGCAGAGATATAGAACACACTTTTCCAAGCCTGTTGGAAGGCATTTGCAGTTTCATTTCGCATCTAATTTCCCAAACCAAACTGCTTGCAGCTCTAACTCCCTTCTAACTACCACTTCTTCGGTTCAGTGAGATATGCTGGATTCTAAACGGAGAAGCTTCTCTGACGCTTTTTCACAGAGATTTTGAAACTGAAATTTCCAAACCCGTTTCCAACGAAGGCGCCAATGGGCTTCCCCATAGAACTTGCCAACCTGAATTCCTACAGGCTAGATGTGAGAGGCACATTCTGCTGCTTCCTCCCTTAGAGTTAAACTAGCTTCTGAAAGCTCAACCTCCGGGGAGTTTGTTTGGCAGAGATATAGAACACACTTTTCCAAGCCTGTTGGAAGGCATTTGCAGTGTCATTTCGCGTCTAATTTCCCAAACCAAATTGCTTGCAGGTCTAACTCCCTTCTAACAACCACTTCTTCGGTTCAGTGAGATATGCTGGATTCTAAACGGAGAAGCTTCTCTGACGCTTTTTCACAGAGATTTTGAAACTGAAATCTCCCATGCCGTTTCCACCATAGGCAGCAATGGGCTTCCCATAGAACTTGCCAACCTGAATTCCTACAGGCTAGATGTGAGAGGCACATTCTGCTGCTTCCTCCCTTAGAGTTAAGCTTGCTTCTGAAAGCTCATCCTCCGGGGACTCTGTTTGGCAGAGGTATAGAACACACTTTTCCAAGCCTGTTGGAAGGCCTTTGCAGTTTCATTTCGCGTCTAATTTCCCAAACCAAACTGCTTGCAGCTCTAACTCCCTTCTAACTACCACTTCTTCGGTTCTGTGAGATATGCTGGATTCTAAACGGAGAAGCTTCTCTGACGCTTTTTCACAGAGATTTTGAAACTGAAATCTCCCATGCCGTTTCCACCATAGGCAGCAATGGGCTTCCCCATAGAACTTGCCAACCTGAATTGCTACAGGCTAGATGTGAGAGGCACATTCTGCTGCTTCCTCCCTTAGAGTTAAACTTGCTTCTGAAAGCTCAACCTCCGGGGAGTCTGTTTGGCAGAGATATAGAACACACTTTTCCAAGCCTGTTGGAAAGCATTTGCAGTGTCATTTCGCGTCTAATTTCCCAAACCAAACTGCTTGCAGCTCTAACTCCCTTCTACTACCACTTCTTCGGTTCACTGAGATATGCTGGATTCTAAACGGGGAAGCTTCTCTGACGCTTTTTCACAGAGATTTTGAAACTGAAATTTCCAAACCCGTTTCCAACGACGGCGCCAACGGGCTTCCCCATAGAACTTGCCAACCTGAGTTCCTACAGGCTAGATGTGAGAGGCACATTCTGCTGCTTCCTCCCGTAGAGTTAAACTAGCTTCTGAAAGCTCAACCTCCGGGGAGTCTGTTTGGCAGAGATATAGAACACACTTTTCCAAGCCTGTTGGAAGGCCTTTGCAGTTTCATTTCGCGTCTAATTTCCGAAACCAAACTGCTTGCAGCTCTAACTCCCTTCTAACTACCACTTCTTCGGTTCAGTGAGATATGCTGGATTCTAAACGGAGAAGCTTCTCTGACGCTTTTTCACAGAGATTTTGAAACTGAAATCTCCCATGCCGTTTCCACCATAGGCAGCAATGGGCTTCCCCATAGAACTTGCCAACCCGAATTCCTACAGGCTAGATGTGAGAGGCACATTCTCCTGCTTCCTCCCTTAGAGTTAAACTAGCTTCTGAAAGCTCAACCTCCGGGGAGTCTGTTTGGCAGAGATTTAGAACACACTTTTCCAAGCCTGTTGGAAGGCCTTTGCAGTTTCATTTCGTGTCTAATTTCCCAAACCAAACTGCTTGCAGCTCTAACTCCCTTCTAACTACCACTTCTTCGGTTCAGTGAGATATGCTGGAATCTAAACGGAGAAGCTTCTCTGACGCTTTTTCACAGAGATTTTGAAACTGAAATCTCCCATGCCGTTTCCATCATAGGCAGCAATGGGCTTCCCCATAGAACTTGCCAACCCGAATTCCTACAGGCTAGATGTGAGAGGCACATTCTGCTGCTTCCTCCCTTAGAGTTAAACTAGCTTCTGAAAGCTCAACCTCCGGGGAGTCTGTTTGGCAGAGATATAGAACACACTTTTCCAAGCCTGTTGGAAGGCACTTGCAGTTTCATTTCGCGTCTAATTTCCCAAACCAAACTGCTTGCAGCTCTAACTCCCTTCTAACTACGACTTCTTCGGTTCTGTGAGATATGCTGGATTCTAAACGGAGAAGCTTCTCTGACTCTTTTTCACAGAGATTTTGAAACTGAAATCTCCCATGCCGTTTCCACCATAGGCAGCAATGGGCTTCCCCATAGAACTTGCCAACCTGAATTCCGACAGGCTAGATGTGAGAGGCACATTCTGCTGCTTCCTCCCTTAGAGTTAAACTAGCTTCTGAAAGCTCAACCTCCGGGGAGTCTGTTTGGCAGAGATATAGAACACAGTTTTCCAAGCCTGTTGGAAGGCATTTGCAGTGTCATTTCGCGTCTAATTTCCCAAACCAAACTGCTTGCAGCACTAACTCCCTTCTAACTACCAATTCTTCGGTTCAGTGAGATATGCTGGATTCTAAACGGGGAAGCTTCTCTGACGCTTTTTCACAGAGATTTTGAAACTGAAATCTCCCATGCCGTTTCCACCATAGGCAGCAACGGGCTTCCCCATAGAACTTGCCAACCTGAATTCCTACAGGCTAGATGTGAGAGGCACATTCTGCTGCTTCCTCCCTTAGAGTTAAACTAGCTTCTGAAAGCTCAACCTCCGGGGAGTCTGTTTGGCAGAGATTTAGAACACACTTTTCCAAGCCTGTTGGAAGGCCTTTGCAGTTTCATTTCGTGTCTAATTTCCCAAACCAAACTGCTTGCAGCTCTAACTCCCTTCTAACTACCACTTCTCCGGTTCAGTGAGATATGCTGGATTCTTAACGGAGAAGCTTCTCTGACGCTTTTTCACAGAGATTTTGAAACTGAAATCTCCCATGCCGTTTCCACCTTAGGCAGCAACGGGCTTCCCCATAGAACTTGCCAACCTGAATTCCTACAGGCTAGATGTGAGAGGCACATTCTGCTGCTTCCTCCCTTAGAGTTAAACTAGCTTCTGAAAGCTCAACCTCCGGGGACTCTGTTTGGCAGAGGTATAGAACACACTTTTCCAAGCCTGTTGGAAGGCCTTTGCAGTGTCATTTCGCGTCTAAATTCCCAAACCAAACTGCTTGCAGCTCTAAGTCCCTTCTATCTACCACTTGTCCGGTTCAGTGAGATATGCTGGATTCTAAACGGAGAAGCTTCTCTGACCCTTTTTCACAGAGATTTTGAAACTGAAATCTCCCATGCCGTTTCCACCATAGGCAGCAATGGGCTTCCCCATAGAACTTGCCAACCTGAATTCCTACAGGCTAGATGTGAGAGGCACATTCTGCTGCTTCCTCCCTTAGAGTTAAGCTAGCTTCTGAAAGCTCAACCTCCGGGCAGTCTGTTTGGCAGAGATATAGAACACACTTTTCCAAGCCTGTTGGAAGGCATTTGCAGTTTGATTTCCCGTCTAATTTCCCAAACCAAACTGCAGCTCTAACTCCCTTCTAACTACCGCTTCTCCGGTTCAGTGAGATATGCTGGATTCTAAACGGAGAAGCTTCTCTGACGCTTTTTCACAGAGATTTTGAAACTGAAATCTCCCATGCCGTTTACACCATAGGCAGCAATGGGCTTCCCCATAGAACTTGCCAACCTGAATTCCTACAGGCTAGATGTGAGAGGCACATTCTGCTGCTTCCACCATAAGAGTTAAACTTGCTTCTGAAAGCTCAACCTCCGGGGAGTCTGTTTGGCAGAGATATAGAACACACTTTTCCAAGCCTGTTGGAAGGCCTTTGCAGTTTGATTTCCCGTCTAATTTCCCAAACCAAACTGCAGCTCTAACTCCCTTCTAACTACCGCTTCTCCGGTTCAGTGAGATATGCTGGATTCTAAACGGAGAAGCTTCTCTGACGCTTTTTCACAGAGATTTTGAAACTGAAATCTCCCATGCCGTTTCCACCATGGGCAGCAATGGGCTTCCCCATAGAACTTGCCAACCTGAATTCCTACAGGCTAGATGTGAGAGGCACATTCTGCTGCTTCCACCCTAAGAGTTAAACTTGCTTCTGAAAGCTCAACCTCCGGGGAGTCTGTTTGGCAGAGATATAGAACACACTTTTCCAAGCCTGTTGGAAGGCCTTTGCAGTTTGATTTCGCGTCTAATTTCCCAAACCAAACTGCTTGCAGCTCTAACTCCCTTCTAACTACAACTTCTTCGGTTCAGTGAGATATGCTGGATTCTAAACGGGGAAGCTTCTCTGACGCTTTTTCACAGAGATTTTGAAACTGAAATCTCCCATGCCGTTTCCACCATAGGCAGCAATGGGCTTCCCATAGAACTTGCCAACATGAATTCCTACAGGCTAGATGTGAGAGGCACATTCTGCTGCTTCCTCCCTTAGAGTTAAGCTTGCTTCTGAAAGCTCATCCTCCGGGGAGTCTGTTTGGCAGAGGTATAGAACACACTTTTCCAAGCCTGTTGGAAGGCCTTTGCAGTTTCATTTCGCGTCTAATTTCCCAAACCAAACTGCTTGCAGCTCTAACTCCCTTCTAACTACCACTTCTTCGGTTCTGTGAGATATGCTGGATTCTAAACGGAGAAGCTTCTCTGACGCTTTTTCACAGAGATTTTGAAACTGAAATCTCCCATGCCGTTTCCACCATAGGCAGCAATGGGCTTCCACATAGAACTTGCCAACCTGAATTCCTACAGGCTAGATGTGAGAGGCACATTCTGCTGCTTCCTCCCTTAGTGTTAAACTAGCTTCTGAAAGCTCAACCTCCGGGGAGTTTGTTTGGCAGAGATATAGAACACACTTTGCCAAGCCTGTTGGAAGGCCTTTGCAGTGTCATTTCGCATCTAATTTCCCAAACCAAACTGCTTGCAGCTCTAACTCCCTTCTAACTACCACTTCTTCGGTTCAGTGAGATATGCTGGATTCTAAACGGAGAAGCTTCTCTGATGCTTTTTCACAGAGATTTTGAAACTGAAATCTCCCATGCCATTTCCACCATAGACAGCAATGGGCTTCCCCATAGAACTTGCCAACCTGAATTCCTACAGGCTAGATGTGAGAGGCACATTCTGCTGCTTCCTCCCTTAGAGTTAAACTAGCTTCTGAAAGCTCAACCTCCGGGGAGTTTGTTTTGCAGAGGTATAGAACACACTTTTCCAAGCCTGTTGGAAGGCCTTTGCAGTTTCATTTCGCGTCTAATTTCCAAAACCAAACTGCTTGCAGCTCTAACTCCCTTCTAACTACCACTTCTTCGGTTCAGTGAGATATGCTGGATTCTAAACGGAGAAGCTTCTCTGACGCTCTTTCACAGAGATTTTGAAACTGAAATTTCCAAACCCGTTTCCAACGAAGGCGAAAAGGGCTTCCCCATAGAACTTGCCAACCTGAATTCCTACAGGCTAGATGTGAGAGGCACATTCTGCTGCTTCCTCCCTTAGAGTTAAACTAGCTTCTGAAAGCTCAGACTCCGGGGAGTCTGTTTGGCAGAGATATAGAACACAATTTTCCAAGCCTGTTGGAAGGCATTTGCAGTGTCATTTCGCGTCTAATTTCCCAAACCAAACTGCTTGCAGCTCTAACTCCCTTCTAACTACCACTTCTTCGGTTCAGTGAGATATGCTGGATTCTAAACGGAGAAGCTTCTCTGACGCTTTTTCACAGAGATTTTGAAACTGAAATCTCCCATGCCGTTTCCACCATAGGCAGCAATGGGCTTCCACATAGAACTTGCCAACCTGAATTCCTACAGGCTAGATGTGAGAGGCACATTCTGCTGCTTCCTCCCTTAGTGTTAAACTAGCTTCTGAAAGCTCAACCTCCGGGGAGTTTGTTTGGCAGAGATATAGAACACACTTTGCCAAGCCTGTTGGAAGGCCTTTGCAGTGTCATTTCGCATCTAATTTCCCAAACCAAACTGCTTGCAGCTCTAACTCCCTTCTAACTACCACTTCTTCGGTTCAGTGAGATATGCTGGATTCTAAACGGAGAAGCTTCTCTGATGCTTTTTCACAGAGATTTTGAAACTGAAATCTCCCATGCCATTTCCACCATAGACAGCAATGGGCTTCCCCATAGAACTTGCCAACCTGAATTCCTACAGGCTAGATGTGAGAGGCACATTCTGCTGCTTCCTCCCTTAGAGTTAAACTAGCTTCTGAAATCTCAACCTCCGGGGAGTTTGTTTGGCAGAGGTATAGAACACACTTTTCCAAGCCTGTTGGAAGGCCTTTGCAGTTTCATTTCGCGTCTAATTTCCAAAACCAAACTGCTTGCAGCTCTAACTCCCTTCTAACTACCACTTCTTCGGTTCAGTGAGATATGCTGGATTCTAAACGGAGAAGCTTCTCTGACGCTTTTTCACAGAGATTTTGAAACTGAAATCTCCCATGCCGTTTCCACCATAGGCAGCAATGGGCTTCCCCATAGAACTTGCCAACCTGAATTCCTACAGGATAGATGTGAGAGGCACATTCTGCTGCTTCCTCCCTAAGAGTTAAGCTTGCTTCTGAAAGCTCAACCTCCGGGGAGTCTGTTTGGCAGAGATATAGAACACACTTTTCCAAGCCTGTTGGAAGGCCTTTGCAGTGTCATTTCGCATCTAATTTCCCAAACCAAACTGCTTGCAGCTCTAACTGCCTTCTAACTACCACTTCTTCGGTTCTGTGAGATATGCTGGATTCTAAACGGAGAAGCTTCTCTGACGCTTTTTCACAGAGATTTTGAAGCTGAAATTTTCAAACCCGTTTCCAACGAAGGCGCCAATGGGCTTCCCCATAGAACTTGCCAACCTGAATTCCTACAGGCTAGATGTGAGAGGCACATTCTGCTGCTTCCTCCCTTAGAGTTAAACTAGCTTCTGAAAGCTCAACCTCCGGGGAGTTTGTTTGGCAGAGATATAGAACACAATTTTCCAAGCCTGTTGGAAGGCATTTGCAGTTTCATTTCGCGTCTAATTTCCCAAACCAAACTGCTTGCAGCTCTAACTCCCTTCTAACTACCACTTCTTCGGTTCAGTGAGATATGCTGGATTCTAAACGGAGAAGCTTCTCTGACGCTCTTTCACAGAGATTTTGAAACTGAAATTTCCAAACCCGTTTCCAACGATGGCGCCAAAGGGCTTCCCCATAGAACTTCCCAACCTGAATTCCTACAGGCTAGATGTGAGAGGCACATTCTGCTGCTTCCTCCCTTAGAGTTAAACTAGCTTCTGAAAGCTCAGCCTCCGGGGAGTCTGTTTGGCAGAGATATAGAACACAATTTTCCAAGCCTGTTGGAAGGCATTTGCAGTGTCATTTCGCGTCTAATTTCCCAAACCAAACTGCTTGCAGCTCTAACTCCCTTCTAACTACCACTTCTTCGGTTCAGTGAGATATGCTGGATTCTAAACGGAGAAGCTTCTCTGACGCTTTTTCACAGAGATTTTGAAACTGAAATTTCCAAACCCGTTTCCAACGAAGGCGCCAATGGGCTTCTCCATAGAACTTGCCAACCTGAATTCCTACAGGCTAGATGTGAGAGGCACATTCTGCTGCTTCCTCCCTTAGAGTTAAACTAGCTTCTGAAAGCTCAACCTCCGGGGAGTTTGTTTGGCAGAGATATAGAACACACTTTTCCCAGCCTGTTGGAAGGCATTTGCAGTTTCATTTCGCGTCTAATTTCCCAAACCAAACTGCTTGCAGCTCTAACTCCCTTCTAACTACCACTTCTTCGGTTCAGTGAGATATGCTGGATTCTAAACGGAGAAGCTTCTCTGACGCTTTTTCACAGAGATTTTGTAACTGAAATCTCCCATGCCGTTTCCACCATAGGCAGCAATGGGCTTCCCCATAGAACTTGCCAACCTGAATTCCTACAGGCTAGATGTGAGAGGCACATTCTGCTGCTTCCTCCCTAAGAGTTAAACTTGCTTCTGAAAGCTCAACCTCCGGGGAGTGTGTTTGGCAGAGATATAGAACACACTTTTCCAAGCCTGTTGGAAGGCCTTTGCAGTGTCATTTCGCATCTAATTTCCCAAACCAAAGTGCTTGCAGCTCTAACTCCCTTCTAACTACCACTTCTTCGGTTCAGTGAGATATGCTGGATTCTAAACGGAGAAGCTTCTCTGATGCTTTTTCACAGAGATTTTGAAACTGAAATCTCCCATGCCATTTCCACCATAGGCAGCAATGGGCTTCCACATAGAACTTGCCAACCTGAATTCCTACAGGCTAGATGTGAGAGGCACATTCTGCTGCTTCCTCCCTTAGAGTTAAACTAGCTTCTGAAAGCTCAACCTCCGGGGAGTTTGTTTGGCAGAGATATAGAACACATTTTTCCAAGCCTGTTGGAAGGCATTTGCACTTTCATTTCGCGTCTAATTTCCCAAACCAAACTGCTTGCAGCTCTAACTCCCTTCTAACTACCACTTCTTCGGTTCTGTGAGATATGCTGGATTCTAAACGGAGAAGCTTCTCTGACGCTTTTTCACAGAGATTTTGAAACTGAAATTTCCAAACCCGTTTCCAACGAAGGCGCCAATCGGCTTCCCCATAGAACTTGCCAACCCGAATTCCTACAGGGTAGAAGTGAGAGGCACATTCTGCTGCTTCCTCCCTTAGAGTTAAGCTAGCTTCTGAAAGCTCAACCTCCGGGGAGTCTGTTTGGCAGAGATATAGAACACACTTTTCCAAGCCTGTTGGAAGGCATTTGCAGTTTCATTTCGCATCTAATTTCCCAAACCAAACTGCTTGCAGCTCTAACTCCCTTCTAACTACCACTTCTTCGGTTCAGTGAGATATGCTGGATTCTAAACGGAGAAGCTTCTCTGACGCTTTTTCACAGAGATTTTGAAACTGAAATTTCCAAACCCGTTTCCAACGAAGGCGCCAATGGGCTTCCCCATAGAACTTGCCAACCTGAATTCCTACAGGCTAGATGTGAGAGGCACATTCTGCTGCTTCCTCCCTTAGAGTTAAACTAGCTTCTGAAAGCTCAACCTCCGGGGAGTTTGTTTGGCAGAGATATAGAACACACTTTTCCAAGCCTGTTGGAAGGCATTTGCAGTGTCATTTCGCGTCTAATTTCCCAAACCAAATTGCTTGCAGGTCTAACTCCCTTCTAACAACCACTTCTTCGGTTCAGTGAGATATGCTGGATTCTAAACGGAGAAGCTTCTCTGACGCTTTTTCACAGAGATTTTGAAACTGAAATCTCCCATGCCGTTTCCACCATAGGCAGCAATGGGCTTCCCATAGAACTTGCCAACCTGAATTCCTACAGGCTAGATGTGAGAGGCACATTCTGCTGCTTCCTCCCTTAGAGTTAAGCTTGCTTCTGAAAGCTCATCCTCCGGGGACTCTGTTTGGCAGAGGTATAGAACACACTTTTCCAAGCCTGTTGGAAGGCCTTTGCAGTTTCATTTCGCGTCTAATTTCCCAAACCAAACTGCTTGCAGCTCTAACTCCCTTCTAACTACCACTTCTTCGGTTCTGTGAGATATGCTGGATTCTAAACGGAGAAGCTTCTCTGACGCTTTTTCACAGAGATTTTGAAACTGAAATCTCCCATGCCGTTTCCACCATAGGCAGCAATGGGCTTCCCCATAGAACTTGCCAACCTGAATTGCTACAGGCTAGATGTGAGAGGCACATTCTGCTGCTTCCTCCCTTAGAGTTAAACTTGCTTCTGAAAGCTCAACCTCCGGGGAGTCTGTTTGGCAGAGATATAGAACACACTTTTCCAAGCCTGTTGGAAAGCATTTGCAGTGTCATTTCGCGTCTAATTTCCCAAACCAAACTGCTTGCAGCTCTAACTCCCTTCTACTACCACTTCTTCGGTTCACTGAGATATGCTGGATTCTAAACGGGGAAGCTTCTCTGACGCTTTTTCACAGAGATTTTGAAACTGAAATTTCCAAACCCGTTTCCAACGACGGCGCCAACGGGCTTCCCCATAGAACTTGCCAACCTGAGTTCCTACAGGCTAGATGTGAGAGGCACATTCTGCTGCTTCCTCCCGTAGAGTTAAACTAGCTTCTGAAAGCTCAACCTCCGGGGAGTCTGTTTGGCAGAGATATAGAACACACTTTTCCAAGCCTGTTGGAAGGCCTTTGCAGTTTCATTTCGCGTCTAATTTCCGAAACCAAACTGCTTGCAGCTCTAACTCCCTTCTAACTACCACTTCTTCGGTTCAGTGAGATATGCTGGATTCTAAACGGAGAAGCTTCTCTGACGCTTTTTCACAGAGATTTTGAAACTGAAATCTCCCATGCCGTTTCCACCATAGGCAGCAATGGGCTTCCCCATAGAACTTGCCAACCCGAATTCCTACAGGCTAGATGTGAGAGGCACATTCTCCTGCTTCCTCCCTTAGAGTTAAACTAGCTTCTGAAAGCTCAACCTCCGGGGAGTCTGTTTGGCAGAGATTTAGAACACACTTTTCCAAGCCTGTTGGAAGGCCTTTGCAGTTTCATTTCGTGTCTAATTTCCCAAACCAAACTGCTTGCAGCTCTAACTCCCTTCTAACTACCACTTCTTCGGTTCAGTGAGATATGCTGGAATCTAAACGGAGAAGCTTCTCTGACGCTTTTTCACAGAGATTTTGAAACTGAAATCTCCCATGCCGTTTCCATCATAGGCAGCAATGGGCTTCCCCATAGAACTTGCCAACCCGAATTCCTACAGGCTAGATGTGAGAGGCACATTCTGCTGCTTCCTCCCTTAGAGTTAAACTAGCTTCTGAAAGCTCAACCTCCGGGGAGTCTGTTTGGCAGAGATATAGAACACACTTTTCCAAGCCTGTTGGAAGGCACTTGCAGTTTCATTTCGCGTCTAATTTCCCAAACCAAACTGCTTGCAGCTCTAACTCCCTTCTAACTACGACTTCTTCGGTTCTGTGAGATATGCTGGATTCTAAACGGAGAAGCTTCTCTGACTCTTTTTCACAGAGATTTTGAAACTGAAATCTCCCATGCCGTTTCCACCATAGGCAGCAATGGGCTTCCCCATAGAACTTGCCAACCTGAATTCCGACAGGCTAGATGTGAGAGGCACATTCTGCTGCTTCCTCCCTTAGAGTTAAACTAGCTTCTGAAAGCTCAACCTCCGGGGAGTCTGTTTGGCAGAGATATAGAACACAGTTTTCCAAGCCTGTTGGAAGGCATTTGCAGTGTCATTTCGCGTCTAATTTCCCAAACCAAACTGCTTGCAGCACTAACTCCCTTCTAACTACCAATTCTTCGGTTCAGTGAGATATGCTGGATTCTAAACGGGGAAGCTTCTCTGACGCTTTTTCACAGAGATTTTGAAACTGAAATCTCCCATGCCGTTTCCACCATAGGCAGCAACGGGCTTCCCCATAGAACTTGCCAACCTGAATTCCTACAGGCTAGATGTGAGAGGCACATTCTGCTGCTTCCTCCCTTAGAGTTAAACTAGCTTCTGAAAGCTCAACCTCCGGGGAGTCTGTTTGGCAGAGATTTAGAACACACTTTTCCAAGCCTGTTGGAAGGCCTTTGCAGTTTCATTTCGTGTCTAATTTCCCAAACCAAACTGCTTGCAGCTCTAACTCCCTTCTAACTACCACTTCTCCGGTTCAGTGAGATATGCTGGATTCTTAACGGAGAAGCTTCTCTGACGCTTTTTCACAGAGATTTTGAAACTGAAATCTCCCATGCCGTTTCCACCTTAGGCAGCAACGGGCTTCCCCATAGAACTTGCCAACCTGAATTCCTACAGGCTAGATGTGAGAGGCACATTCTGCTGCTTCCTCCCTTAGAGTTAAACTAGCTTCTGAAAGCTCAACCTCCGGGGACTCTGTTTGGCAGAGGTATAGAACACACTTTTCCAAGCCTGTTGGAAGGCCTTTGCAGTGTCATTTCGCGTCTAAATTCCCAAACCAAACTGCTTGCAGCTCTAAGTCCCTTCTATCTACCACTTCTCCGGTTCAGTGAGATATGCTGGATTCTAAACGGAGAAGCTTCTCTGACCCTTTTTCACAGAGATTTTGAAACTGAAATCTCCCATGCCGTTTCCACCATAGGCAGCAATGGGCTTCCCCATAGAACTTGCCAACCTGAATTCCTACAGGCTAGATGTGAGAGGCACATTCTGCTGCTTCCTCCCTTAGAGTTAAGCTAGCTTCTGAAAGCTCAACCTCCGGGCAGTCTGTTTGGCAGAGATATAGAACACACTTTTCCAAGCCTGTTGGAAGGCATTTGCAGTTTCATTTCGCGTCTAATTTCCCAAACCAAACTGCTTGCAGCTCTAACTCCCTTCTAACTACCACTTCTTCGGTTCAGTGAGATATGCTGGATTCTAAACGGAGAAGCTTCTCTGACGCTTTTTCACAGAGATTTTGAAACTGAAATCTCCCATGCCGTTTACACCATAGGCAGCAATGGGCTTCCCCATAGAACTTGCCAACCTGAATTCCTACAGGCTAGATGTGAGAGGCACATTCTGCTGCTTCCACCATAAGAGTTAAACTTGCTTC
The DNA here is from genome assembly GCF_027409185.1 of Cynocephalus volans. Lineage (NCBI taxonomy): Eukaryota > Metazoa > Chordata > Mammalia > Dermoptera > Cynocephalidae > Cynocephalus > Cynocephalus volans. The sequence goes on along the minus strand of NC_084467.1, from coordinate 160,472,187 downwards.
TGAAAGCTCAACCTCCGGGGAGTCTGTTTGGCAGAGATATAGAACACACTTTTCCAAGCCTGTTGGAAGGCCTTTGCAGTTTGATTTCCCGTCTAATTTCCCAAACCAAACTGCAGCTCTAACTCCCTTCTAACTACCGCTTCTCCGGTTCAGTGAGATATGCTGGATTCTAAACGGAGAAGCTTCTCTGACGCTTTTTCACAGAGATTTTGAAACTGAAATCTCCCATGCCGTTTCCACCATGGGCAGCAATGGGCTTCCCCATAGAACTTGCCAACCTGAATTCCTACAGGCTAGATGTGAGAGGCACATTCTGCTGCTTCCACCCTAAGAGTTAAACTTGCTTCTGAAAGCTCAACCTCCGGGGAGTCTGTTTGGCAGAGATATAGAACACACTTTTCCAAGCCTGTTGGAAGGCCTTTGCAGTTTGATTTCGCGTCTAATTTCCCAAACCAAACTGCTTGCAGCTCTAACTCCCTTCTAACTACAACTTCTTCGGTTCAGTGAGATATGCTGGATTCTAAACGGGGAAGCTTCTCTGACGCTTTTTCACAGAGATTTTGAAACTGAAATCTCCCATGCCGTTTCCACCATAGGCAGCAATGGGCTTCCCATAGAACTTGCCAACATGAATTCCTACAGGCTAGATGTGAGAGGCACATTCTGCTGCTTCCTCCCTTAGAGTTAAGCTTGCTTCTGAAAGCTCATCCTCCGGGGAGTCTGTTTGGCAGAGGTATAGAACACACTTTTCCAAGCCTGTTGGAAGGCCTTTGCAGTTTCATTTCGCGTCTAATTTCCCAAACCAAACTGCTTGCAGCTCTAACTCCCTTCTAACTACCACTTCTTCGGTTCTGTGAGATATGCTGGATTCTAAACGGAGAAGCTTCTCTGACGCTTTTTCACAGAGATTTTGAAACTGAAATCTCCCATGCCGTTTCCACCATAGGCAGCAATGGGCTTCCCCATAGAACTTGCCAACCTGAATTCCTACAGGCTAGATGTGAGAGGCACATTCTGCTGCTTCCTCCCTTAGAGTTAAACTAGCTTCTGAAAGCTCAACCTCCGGGGAGTCTGTTTGGCAGAGATATAGAACACACTTTTGCAAGCCTGTTGGAAGGCACTTGCAGTTTCATTTCGCGTCTAATTTCCCAAACCAAACTGCTTGCAGCTCTAACTCCCTTCTAACTACCACTTCTTCGGTTCTGTGAGATATGCTGGATTCTAAACGGAGAAGCTTCTCCGACTCTTTTTCACAGAGATTTTGAAACTGAAATCTCCCATGCCGTTTCCACCACAGGCAGCAATGGGCTTCCCCATAGAACTTGCCAACCCGAATTCCTACAGGCTAGATGTGAGAGGCACATTCTGCTGCTTCCTCCCTTAGAGTTAAACTAGCTTCTGAAAGCTCAACCTCCGGGGAGTCTGTTTGGCAGAGATTTAGAACACACTTTTCCAAGCCTGTTGGAAGGCCTTTGCAGTTTCATTTCGCATCTAATTTCCCAAACCAAACTGCTTGCAGCTCTAACTCCCTTCTAACTACCACTTCTTCGGTTCAGTGAGATATGCTGGAATCTAAACGGAGAAGCTTCTCTGACGCTTTTTCACAGAGATTTTGAAACTGAAATCTCCCATGCCGTTTCCACCATAGGCAGCAATGGGCTTCCCCATAGAACTTGCCAACCTGAATTCCTACAGGCTAGATGTGAGAGGCACATTCTGCTGCTTCCTCCCTTAGAGTTAAACTAGCTTCTGAAAGCTCAACCTCCGGGGAGTATGTTTGGAAGAGATATAGAACACACTTTTCCAAGCCTGCTGGAAGGCACTTGCAGTTTCATTTCGCGTCTAATTTCCCAAACCAAACTGCTTGCAGCTCTAACTCCCTTCTAACTACCACTTCTTCGGTTCTGTGAGATATGCTGGATTCTAAACGGAGAAGCTTCTCCGACTCTTTTTCACAGAGATTTTGAAACTGAAATCTCCCATGCCGTTTCCACCATAGGCAGCAATGGGCTTCCCCATAGAACTTGCCAACCTGAATTCCTACAGGCTAGATGTGAGAGGCACATTCTCCTTCTTCCTCCCTTAGAGTTAAACTAGCTTCTGAAAGCTCAACCTCCGGGGAGTCTGTTTGGCAGAGATATAGAACACACTTTTCCAAGCCTGTTGGAAGGCATTTGCAGTTTCATTTCGCGTCTAATTTCCCAAACCAAACTGCTTGCAGCTCTAACTCCCTTCTAACTACCAATTCTTCGGTTCAGTGAGATATGCTGGATTCTAAACAGGGAAGCATCTCTGACGCTTTTTCACAGAGATTTTGAAACTGAAATCTCCCATGCCGTTTCCACCATAGGCAGCAACGGGCTTCCCCATAGAACTTGCCAACCTGAATTCCTACAGGCTAGATGTGAGAGGCACATTCTGCTGCTTCCTCCCTTTGAGTTAAACTCGCTTCTGAAAGCTCAACCTCCGGGGAGTCTGTTTGGCAGAGATATAGAACACACTTTTCCAAGCCTGTTGGAAGGTCTTTGCAGTTCCATTTCGCGTCTAATTTCCCAAACCAAACTGCTTGCAGCTCTAACTCCCTTCTAACTACCACTTCTTCGGTTCAGTGAGATATGCTGGATTCTAAACGGAGAAGCTTCTCTGACGCTTTATCACAGAGATTTTGAAACTGAAATTTCCAAACCCGTTTCCACCATAGGCAGCAATGGGCTTCCCATAGAACTTGCCAACCTGAATTCCTACAGGCTAGATGTGAGAGGCACATTCTGCTGCTTCCTCCCTTAGAGTTAAGCTTGCTTCTGAAAGCTCATCCTCCGGGGACTCTGTTTGGCAGAGGTATAGAACACACTTTTCCAAGCCTGTTGGAAGGCCTTTACAGTTTCATTTCGCGTCTAATTTCCCAAACCAAACTGCTTGCAGCTCTAACTCCCTTCTAACTACCACTTCTTCGGTTCTGTGAGATATGCTGGATTCTAAACGGAGAAGCTTCTCTGACGCTTTTTCACAGAGATTTTGAAACTGAAATCTCCCATGCCGTTTCCACCATAGGCAGCAATGGGCTTCCCCATAGAACTTGCCAACCTGAATTGCTACAGGCTTGATGTGAGAGGCACATTCTGCTGCTTCCTCCCTTAGAGTTAAACTTGCTTCTGAAAGCTCAACCTCCGGGGAGTCTGTTTGGCAGAGATATAGAACACACTTTTCCAAGCCTGTTGGAAAGCATTTGCAGTGTCATTTCGCGTCTAATTTCCCAAACCAAACTGCTTGCAGCTCTAACTCCCTTCTACTACCACTTCTTCGGTTCACTGAGATATGCTGGATTCTAAACGGGGAAGCTTCTCTGACGCTTTTTCACAGAGATTTTGAAACTGAAATTTCCAAACCCGTTTCCAACGAAGGCGCCAACGGGCTTCCCCATAGAACTTGCCAACCTGAATTCCTACAGGCTAGATGTGAGAGGCACATTGTGCTGCTTCCTCCCGTAGAGTTAAACTAGCTTCTGAAAGCTCAACCTCCGGGGAGTCTGTTTGGCAGAGATATAGAACACACTTTTCCAAGCCTGTTGGAAGGCCTTTGCAGTTTCATTTCGCGTCTAATTTCCCAAACCAAATTGCTTGCAGCTCTAACTCCCTTCTAACTACCACTTCTTCGGTTCAGTGAGATATGCTGGATTCTAAACGGAGAAGCTTCTCTGACGCTTTTTCACAGAGATTTTGAAACTGAAATCTCCCATGCCGTTTCCATCATAGGCAGCAATGGGCTTCCCCATAGAACTTGCCAACCCGAATTCCTACAGGCTAGATGTGAGAGGCACATTCTCCTGCTTCCTCCCTTAGAGTTAAACTAGCTTCTGAAAGCTCAACCTCCGGGGAGTCTGTTTAGCAGAGATTTAGAACACACTTTTCCAAGCCTGTTGGAAGGCCTTTGCAGTTTCATTTCGTGTCTAATTTCCCAAACCAAACTGCTTGCAGCTCTAACTCCCTTCTAACTACCACTTCTTCGGTTCAGTGAGATATGCTCGAATCTAAACGGAGAAGCTTCTCTGACGCTTTTTCACAGAGATTTTGAAACTGAAATCTCCCATGCCGTTTCCATCATAGGCAGCAATGGGCTTCCCCATAGAACTTGCCAACCCGAATTCCTACAGGCTAGATGTGAGAAGCACATTCTCCTGCTTCCTCCCTTAGAGTTAAACTAGCTTCTGAAAGCTCAACCTCCGGGGAGTCTGTTTGGCAGAGATATAGAACACACTTTTCCAAGCCTGTTGGAATGGACTTGCAGTTTCATTTCGCGTCTAATTTCCCAAACCAAACTGCTTGCAGCTCTAACTCCCTTTAACTACCACTTCTTCGGTTCTGTGAGATATGCTGGATTCTAAACGGAGAAGCTTCTCTGACTCTTTTTCACAGAGATTTTGAAACTGAAATCTCCCATGCCGTTTCCACCATAGGCAGCAATGGGCTTCCCCATAGAACTTGCCAACCTGAATTCCTACAGGCTAGATGTGAGAGGCACATTCTGCTGCTTCCTCTCTTAGAGTTAAACTAGCTTCTGTAAGCTCAACCTCCGGGGAGTCTGTTTGGCAGAGATATAGAACACACTTTTCCAAGCCTGTTGGAAGGCACTTGCAGTTTCATTTCGCGTCTAATTTCCCAAACCAAACTGCTTGCAGCTCTAACTCCCTTCTAACTACCACTTCTTCGGTTCTGTGAGATATGCTGGATTCTAAACGGAGAAGCTTCTCTGACGCTTTTTCACAGAGATTTTGAAACTGAAATCTCCCATGCCGTTTCCACCATAGGCAGCAATGGGCTTCCCCATAGAACTTGCCAACCTGAATTCCTAAAGGCTAGATGTGAGAGGCACATTCTGCTGCTTCCTCCCTTAGAGTTAAACTAGCTTCTGAAAGCTCAACCTCCGGGGAGTCTGTTTGGCAGAGATTTAGAACACACTTTTCCAAGCCTGTTGGAAGGCATTTGCAGTTTCATTTCGCGTCTAATTTCCCAAACCAAACTGCTTGCAGCTCTAACTCCCTTCTAACAACCACTTCTTCGGTTCAGTGAGATATGCTGGATTCTAAACGGAGAAGCTTCTCTGACGCTTTTTCACAGAGATTTTGAAACTGAAATCTCCCATGCCGTTTCCACCATAGGCAGCAATGGGCTTCCCATAGAACTTGCCAACCTGAATTCCTACAGGCTAGATGTGAGAGGCACATTCTGCTGCTTCCTCCCTTGAGTGAAACTTGCTTCTGAAAGCTCAATCTCCGGGGAGTCTGTTTGGCAGAGATATAGAACACACTTTTCCAAGCAGTTTCATTTCGCGTCTAATTTCCCAATCCAAACTGCTTGCAGCTCTAACTCCCTTCTAACTACCACTTCTTCGGTTCAGTGAGATATGCTGGATTCTAAACGGGGAAGCTTCTCTGACGCTTTTTCACAGAGATTTTGAAACTGAAATTTCCAAACCCGTTTCCAACGAAGGCGCCAATGGGCTTCACCATAGAACTTGCCAACCTGAATTCCTACAGGCTAGATGTGAGAGGCACATTCTGCTGCTTCCTCCCTTAGAGTTAAACTTGCTTCTGAAAGCTCAACCTCCGGGGAGTCTGTTTGGCAGAGATATAGAACACACTTTTCCAAGCCTGTTGGAAGGCACTTGCAGTTTCATTTCGCGTCTAATTTCGCAAACCAAACTGCTTGCAGCTCTAACTCCCTTCTAACTACCACTTCTTCGGTTCTGTGAGATATGCTGGATTCTAAACGGAGAAGCTTCTCCGACTCTTTTTCACAGAGATTTTGAAACTGAAATCTCCCATGCCGTTTCCATCATAGGCAGCAATGGGCTTCCCCATAGAACTTGCCAACCCGAATTCCTACAGGCTAGATGTGAGAGGCACATTCTGCTGCTTCCTCCCTTAGAGTTAAACTAGCTTCTGAAAGCTCAACCTCCGGGGAGTCTGTTTGGCAGAGATATAGAACACACTTTTCCAAGCCTGTTGGAAGGCACTTGCAGTTTCATTTCGCGTCTAATTTCCCAAACCAAACTGCTTGCAGCTCTAACTCCCTTCTAACTACGACTTCTTCGGTTCTGTGAGATATGCTGGATTCTAAACGGAGAAGCTTCTCTGACTCTTTTTCACAGAGATTTTGAAACTGAAATCTCCCATGCCGTTTCCACCATAGGCAGCAATGGGCTTCCCCATAGAACTTGCCAACCTGAATTCCGACAGGCTAGATGTGAGAGGCACATTCTGCTGCTTCCTCCCTTAGAGTTAAACTAGCTTCTGAAAGCTCAACCTCCGGGGAGTCTGTTTGGCAGAGATATAGAACACACTTTTCCAAGCCTGTTGGAAGGCATTTGCAATTTCATTTCGCGTCTAATTTCCCAAACCAAACTGCTTGCAGCTCTAACTCCCTTCTAACTACCACTTCTTCGGTTCTGTGAGATATGCTGGATTCTAAACGGAGAATCTTCTCTGACACTTTTCCACACAGATTTTGAAACTGAAATCTCCCATGCCGTTTCCACCATAGGCAGCAACGGGCTTCCCCATAGAACTTGCCAACCTGAATTCCTACAGGCTAGATGTGAGAGGCACATTCTGCTGCTTCCTCCCTTAGAGTTAAACTTGCTTCTGAAAGCTCAACCTCCGGGGAGTCTGTTTGGCAGAGATATAGAACACAGTTTTCCAAGCCTGTTGGAAGGCATTTGCAGTGTCATTTCGCGTCTAATTTCCCAAACCAAACTGCTTGCAGCACTAACTCCCTTCTAACTACCAATTCTTCGGTTCAGTGAGATATGCTGGATTCTAAACGGGGAAGCTTCTCTGACGCTTTTTCACAGAGATTTTGAAACTGAAATCTCCCATGCCGTTTCCACCATAGGCAGCAACGGGCTTCCCCATAGAACTTGCCAACCTGAATTCCTACAGGCTAGATGTGAGAGGCACATTCTGCTGCTTCCTCCCTTTGAGTTAAACTAGCTTCTGAAAGCTCAACCTCCGGGGAGTCTGTTTGGCAGAGATTTAGAACACACTTTTCCAAGCCTGTTGGAAGGCCTTTGCAGTTTCATTTCGTGTCTAATTTCCCAAACCAAACTGCTTGCAGCTCTAACTCCCTTCTAACTACCACTTCTTCGGTTCAGTGAGATATGCTGGATTCTAAACGGAGAAGCTTCTCTGACGCTTTTTCACAGAGATTTTGAAACTGAAATCTCCCATGCCGTTTCCACCTTAGGCAGCAACGGGCTTCCCCATAGAACTTGCCAACCTGAATTCCTACAGGCTAGATATGAGAGGCACATTCTGCTGCTTCCTCCCTTAGAGTTAAACTAGCTTCTGAAAGCTCAACCTCCGGGGAGTCTGTTTGGCAGAGGTATAGAACACACTTTTCCAAGCCTGTTGGAAGGCCTTTGCAGTGTCATTTCGCCTCTAAATTCCCAAACCAAACTGCTTGCAGCTCTAACTCCCTTCTAACTACCACTTCTCCGGTTCAGTGAGATATGCTGGATTCTTAACGGAGAAGCTTCTCTGACGCTTTTTCACAGAGATTTTGAAACTGAAATCTCCCATGCCGTTTCCACCTTAGGCAGCAACGGGCTTCCCCATAGAACTTGCCAACCTGAATTCCTACAGGCTAGATGTGAGAGGCACATTCTGCTGCTTCCTCCCTTAGAGTTAAACTAGCTTCTGAAAGCTCAACCTCCGGGGACTCTGTTTGGCAGAGGTATAGAACACACTTTTCCAAGCCTGTTGGAAGGCCTTTGCAGTGTCATTTCGCGTCTAAATTCCCAAACCAAACTGCTTGCAGCTCTAAGTCCCTTCTATCTACCACTTCTCCGGTTCAGTGAGATATGATGGATTCTAAACGGAGAAGCTTCTCTGACCCTTTTTCACAGAGATTTTGAAACTGAAATCTCCCATGCCGTTTCCACCATAGGCAGCAATGGGCTTCCCCATAGAACTTGCCAACCTGAATTCCTACAGGCTAGATGTGAGAGGCACATTCTGCTGCTTCCTCCCTTAGAGTTAAGCTAGCTTCTGAAAGCTCAACCTCCGGGCAGTCTGTTTGGCAGAGATATAGAACACACTTTTCCAAGCCTGTTGGAAGGCATTTGCAGTTTCATTTCGCGTCTAATTTCCCAAACCAAACTGCTTGCAGCTCTAACTCCCTTCTAACTACCACTTCTTCGGTTCAGTGAGATATGCTGGATTCTAAACGGAGAAGCTTCTCTGACGCTTTTTCACAGAGATTTTGAAACTGAAATCTCCCATGCCGTTTACACCATAGGCAGCAATGGGCTTCCCCATAGAACTTGCCAACCTGAATTCCTACAGGCTAGATGTGAGAGGCACATTCTGCTGCTTCCACCATAAGAGTTAAACTTGCTTCTGAAAGCTCAACCTCCGGGGAGTCTGTTTGGCAGAGATATAGAACACACTTTTCCAAGCCTGTTGGAAGGCCTTTGCAGTTTGATTTCCCGTCTAATTTCCCAAACCAAACTGCAGCTCTAACTCCCTTCTAACTACCGCTTCTCCGGTTCAGTGAGATATGCTGGATTCTAAACGGAGAAGCTTCTCTGACGCTTTTTCACAGAGATTTTGAAACTGAAATCTCCCATGCCGTTTCCACCATGGGCAGCAATGGGCTTCCCCATAGAACTTGCCAACCTGAATTCCTACAGGCTAGATGTGAGAGGCACATTCTGCTGCTTCCACCCTAAGAGTTAAACTTGCTTCTGAAAGCTCAACCTCCGGGGAGTCTGTTTGGCAGAGATATAGAACACACTTTTCCAAGCCTGTTGGAAGGCCTTTGCAGTTTGATTTCGCGTCTAATTTCCCAAACCAAACTGCTTGCAGCTCTAACTCCCTTCTAACTACAACTTCTTCGGTTCAGTGAGATATGCTGGATTCTAAACGGGGAAGCTTCTCTGACGCTTTTTCACAGAGATTTTGAAACTGAAATCTCCCATGCCGTTTCCACCATAGGCAGCAATGGGCTTCCCATAGAACTTGCCAACATGAATTCCTACAGGCTAGATGTGAGAGGCACATTCTGCTGCTTCCTCCCTTAGAGTTAAGCTTGCTTCTGAAAGCTCATCCTCCGGGGAGTCTGTTTGGCAGAGGTATAGAACACACTTTTCCAAGCCTGTTGGAAGGCCTTTGCAGTTTCATTTCGCGTCTAATTTCCCAATCCAAACTGCTTGCAGCTCTAACTCCCTTCTAACTACCACTTCTTCGGTTCTGTGAGATATGCTGGATTCTAAACGGAGAAGCTTCTCTGACGCTTTTTCACAGAGATTTTGAAACTGAAATCTCCCATGCCGTTTCCAACGAAGGCGCCAACGGGCTTCCCCATAGAACTTGCCAACCTGAATTGCTACAGGCTAGATGTGAGAGGCACATTGTGCTGCTTCCTCCCGTAGAGTTAAACTAGCTTCTGAAAGCTCAACCTCCGGGGAGTGTGTTTGGCAGAGATTTAGAACACACTTTTCCAAGCCTGTTGGAAGGCCTTTGCAGTTTCATTTCGCATCTAATTTCCCAAACCAAACTGCTTGCAGCTCTAACTCCCTTCTAACTACCACTTCTTCGGTTCTGTGAGATATGCTGGAATCTAAACGGAGAAGCTTCTCTGACGCTTTTTCACAGAGATTTTGAAACTGAAATCTCCCATGCCGTTTCCACCATAGGCAGCAATGGGCTTCCCCATAGAACTTGCCAACCTGAATTCCTACAGGCTAGATGTGAGAGGCACATTCTGCTGCTTCCTCCCTTAGAGTTAAACTAGCTTCTGAAAGCTCAACCTCCGGGGAGTCTGTTTGGCAGAGATATAGAACACACTTTTGCAAGCCTGTTGGAAGGCACTTGCAGTTTCATTTCGCGTCTAATTTCCCAAACCAAACTGCTTGCAGCTCTAACTCCCTTCTAACTACCACTTCTTCGGTTCTGTGAGATATGCTGGATTCTAAACGGAGAAGCTTCTCCGACTCTTTTTCACAGAGATTTTGAAACTGAAATCTCCCATGCCGTTTCCACCACAGGCAGCAATGGGCTTCCCCATAGAACTTGCCAACCCGAATTCCTACAGGCTAGATGTGAGAGGCACATTCTGCTGCTTCCTCCCTTAGAGTTAAACTAGCTTCTGAAAGCTCAACCTCCGGGGAGTCTGTTTGGCAGAGATTTAGAACACACTTTTCCAAGCCTGTTGGAAGGCCTTTGCAGTTTCATTTCGCATCTAATTTCCCAAACCAAACTGCTTGCAGCTCTAACTCCCTTCTAACTACCACTTCTTCGGTTCAGTGAGATATGCTGGAATCTAAACGGAGAAGCTTCTCTGACGCTTTTTCACAGAGATTTTGAAACTGAAATCTCCCATGCCGTTTCCACCATAGGCAGCAATGGGCTTCCCCATAGAACTTGCCAACCTGAATTCCTACAGGCTAGATGTGAGAGGCACATTCTGCTGCTTCCTCCCTTAGAGTTAAACTAGCTTCTGAAAGCTCAACCTCCGGGGAGTCTGTTTGGAAGAGATATAGAACACACTTTTCCAAGCCTGCTGGAAGGCACTTGCAGTTTCATTTCGCGTCTAATTTCCCAAACCAAACTGCTTGCAGCTCTAACTCCCTTCTAACTACCACTTCTTCGGTTCTGTGAGATATGCTGGATTCTAAACGGAGAAGCTTCTCCGACTCTTTTTCACAGAGATTTTGAAACTGAAATCTCCCATGCCGTTTCCACCATAGGCAGCAATGGGCTTCCCCATAGAACTTGCCAACCTGAATTCCTACAGGCTAGATGTGAGAGGCACATTCTCCTTCTTCCTCCCTTAGAGTTAAACTAGCTTCTGAAAGCTCAACCTCCGGGGAGTCTGTTTGGCAGAGATATAGAACACACTTTTCCAAGCCTGTTGGAAGGCATTTGCAGTTTCATTTCGCGTCTAATTTCCCAAACCAAACTGCTTGCAGCTCTAACTCCCTTCTAACTACCAATTCTTCGGTTCAGTGAGATATGCTGGATTCTAAACAGGGAAGCATCTCTGACGCTTTTTCACAGAGATTTTGAAACTGAAATCTCCCATGCCGTTTCCACCATAGGCAGCAACGGGCTTCCCCATAGAACTTGCCAACCTGAATTCCTACAGGCTAGATGTGAGAGGCACATTCTGCTGCTTCCTCCCTTTGAGTTAAACTCGCTTCTGAAAGCTCAACCTCCGGGGAGTCTGTTTGGCAGAGATATAGAACACACTTTTCCAAGCCTGTTGGAAGTTCTTTGCAGTTCCATTTCGCGTCTAATTTCCCAAACCAAACTGCTTGCAGCTCTAACTCCCTTCTAACTACCACTTCTTCGGTTCAGTGAGATATGCTGGATTCTAAACGGAGAAGCTTCTCTGACGCTTTATCACAGAGATTTTGAAACTGAAATTTCCAAACCCGTTTCCACCATAGGCAGCAATGGGCTTCCCATAGAACTTGCCAACCTGAATTCCTACAGGCTAGATGTGAGAGGCACATTCTGCTGCTTCCTCCCGTAGAGTTAAACTAGCTTCTGAAAGCTCAACCTCCGGGGAGTCTGTTTGGCAGAGATATAGAACACACTTTTCCAAGCCTGTTGGAAGGCCTTTGCAGTTTCATTTCGCGTCTAATTTCCCAAACCAAATTGCTTGCAGCTCTAACTCCCTTCTAACTACCACTTCTTCGGTTCAGTGAGATATGCTGGATTCTAAACGGAGAAGCTTCTCTGACGCTTTTTCACAGAGATTTTGAAACTGAAATCTCCCATGCCGTTTCCATCATAGGCAGCAATGGGCTTCCCCATAGAACTTGCCAACCCGAATTCCTACAGGCTAGATGTGAGAGGCACATTCTCCTGCTTCCTCCCTTAGAGTTAAACTAGCTTCTGAAAGCTCAACCTCCGGGGAGTCTGTTTAGCAGAGATTTAGAACACACTTTTCCAAGCCTGTTGGAAGGCCTTTGCAGTTTCATTTCGTGTCTAATTTCCCAAACCAAACTGCTTGCAGCTCTAACTCCCTTCTAACTACCACTTCTTCGGTTCAGTGAGATATGCTCGAATCTAAACGGAGAAGCTTCTCTGACGCTTTTTCACAGAGATTTTGAAACTGAAATCTCCCATGCCGTTTCCATCATAGGCAGCAATGGGCTTCCCCATAGAACTTGCCAACCCGAATTCCTACAGGCTAGATGTGAGAAGCACATTCTCCTGCTTCCTCCCTTAGAGTTAAACTAGCTTCTGAAAGCTCAACCTCCGGGGAGTCTGTTTGGCAGAGATATAGAACACACTTTTCCAAGCCTGTTGGAATGGACTTGCAGTTTCATTTCGCGTCTAATTTCCCAAACCAAACTGCTTGCAGCTCTAACTCCCTTCTAACTACCACTTCTTCGGTTCTGTGAGATATGCTGGATTCTAAACGGAGAAGCTTCTCTGACTCTTTTTCACAGAGATTTTGAAACTGAAATCTCCCATGCCGTTTCCACCATAGGCAGCAATGGGCTTCCCCATAGAACTTGCCAACCTGAATTCCTACAGGCTAGATGTGAGAGGCACATTCTGCTGCTTCCTCTCTTAGAGTTAAACTAGCTTCTGTAAGCTCAACCTCCGGGGAGTCTGTTTGGCAGAGATATAGAACACACTTTTCCAAGCCTGTTGGAAGGCACTTGCAGTTTCATTTCGCGTCTAATTTCCCAAACCAAACTGCTTGCAGCTCTAACTCCCTTCTAACTACCACTTCTTCGGTTCTGTGAGATATGCTGGATTCTAAACGGAGAAGCTTCTCTGACGCTTTTTCACAGAGATTTTGAAACTGAAATCTCCCATGCCGTTTCCACCATAGGCAGCAATGGGCTTCCCCATAGAACTTGCCAACCTGAATTCCTAAAGGCTAGATGTGAGAGGCACATTCTGCTGCTTCCTCCCTTAGAGTTAAACTAGCTTCTGAAAGCTCAACCTCCGGGGAGTCTGTTTGGCAGAGATTTAGAACACACTTTTCCAAGCCTGTTGGAAGGCATTTGCAGTTTCATTTCGCGTCTAATTTCCCAAACCAAACTGCTTGCAGCTCTAACTCCCTTCTAACAACCACTTCTTCGGTTCAGTGAGATATGCTGGATTCTAAACGGAGAAGCTTCTCTGACGCTTTTTCACAGAGATTTTGAAACTGAAATCTCCCATGCCGTTTCCACCATAGGCAGCAATGGGCTTCCCATAGAACTTGCCAACCTGAATTCCTACAGGCTAGATGTGAGAGGCACATTCTGCTGCTTCCTCCCTTGAGTGAAACTTGCTTCTGAAAGCTCAATCTCCGGGGAGTCTGTTTGGCAGAGATATAGAACACACTTTTCCAAGCAGTTTCATTTCGCGTCTAATTTCCCAATCCAAACTGCTTGCAGCTCTAACTCCCTTCTAACTACCACTTCTTCGGTTCAGTGAGATATGCTGGATTCTAAACGGGGAAGCTTCTCTGACGCTTTTTCACAGAGATTTTGAAACTGAAATTTCCAAACCCGTTTCCAACGAAGGCGCCAATGGGCTTCACCATAGAACTTGCCAACCTGAATTCCTACAGGCTAGATGTGAGAGGCACATTCTGCTGCTTCCTCCCTTAGAGTTAAACTTGCTTCTGAAAGCTCAACCTCCGGGGAGTCTGTTTGGCAGAGATATAGAACACACTTTTCCAAGCCTGTTGGAAGGCACTTGCAGTTTCATTTCGCGTCTAATTTCGCAAACCAAACTGCTTGCAGCTCTAACTCCCTTCTAACTACCACTTCTTCGGTTCTGTGAGATATGCTGGATTCTAAACGGAGAAGCTTCTCCGACTCTTTTTCACAGAGATTTTGAAACTGAAATCTCCCATGCCGTTTCCACCACAGGCAGCAATGGGCTTCCCCATAGAACTTGCCAACCCGAATTCCTACAGGCTAGATGTGAGAGGCACATTCTGCTGCTTCCTCCCTTAGAGTTAAACTAGCTTCTAAAAGCTCAACCTCCGGGGAGTCTGTTTGGCAGAGATTTAGAACACACTTTTTCAAGCTTGTTGGAAGGCCTTTGCAGTTTCATTTCGCGTCTAATTTCCCAAACCAAACTGCTTGCAGCTCTAACTCCCTTCTAACTACCACTTCTTCGGTTCAGTGAGATATGCTGGAATCTAAACGGAGAAGCTTCTCTGACGCTTTTTCACAGAGATTTTGAAACTGAAATCTCCCATGCCGTTTCCACCATAGGCAGCAATGGGCTTCCCCATAGAACTTGCCAACCTGAATTCCTACAGGCTAGATGTGAGAGGCACATTCTGCTGCTTCCTCCCTTAGAGTTAAACTAGCTTCTGAAAGCTCAACCTCCGGGGAGTCTGTTTGGAAGAGATATAGAACACACTTTTCCAAGCCTGCTGGAAGGCACTTGCAGTTTCATTTCGCGTCTAATTTCCCAAACCAAACTGCTTGCAGCTCTAACTCCCTTCTAACTACCACTTCTTCGGTTCTGTGAGATATGCTGGATTCTAAACGGAGAAGCTTCTCCGACTCTTTTTCACAGAGATTTTGAAACTGAAATCTCCCATGCCGTTTCCACCATAGGCAGCAATGGGCTTCCCCATAGAACTTGCCAACCTGAATTCCTACAGGCTAGATGTGAGAGGCACATTCTCCTTCTTCCTCCCTTAGAGTTAAACTAGCTTCTGAAAGCTCAACCTCCGGGGAGTCTGTTTGGCAGAGATATAGAACACACTTTTCCAAGCCTGTTGGAAGGCATTTGCAGTTTCATTTCGCGTCTAATTTCCCAAACCAAACTGCTTGCAGCTCTAACTCCCTTCTAACTACCAATTCTTCGGTTCAGTGAGATATGCTGGATTCTAAACAGGGAAGCATCTCTGACGCTTTTTCACAGAGATTTTGAAACTGAAATCTCCCATGCCGTTTCCACCATAGGCAGCAACAGGCTTCCACATAGAACTTGCCAACCTGAATTCCTACAGGCTAGATGTGAGAGGCACATTCTGCTGCTTCCTCCCTTTGAGTTAAACTCGCTTCTGAAAGCTCAACCTCCGGGGAGTCTGTTTGGCAGAGATATAGAACACACTTTTCCAAGCCTGTTGGAAGGCCTTTGCAGTTTCATTTCGCGTCTAATTTCCCAAACCAAACTGCTTGCAGCTCTAACTCCCTTCTAACTACCACTTCTTCGGTTCAGTGAGATATGCTGGATTCTAAACGGAGAAGCTTCTCTGACGCTTTATCACAGAGATTTTGAAACTGAAATTTCCAAACCCGTTTCCACCATAGGCAGCAATGGGCTTCCCATAGAACTTGCCAACCTGAATTCCTACAGGCTAGATGTGAGAGGCACATTCTGCTGCTTCCTCCCTTAGAGTTAAGCTTGCTTCTGAAAGCTCATCCTCCGGGGACTCTGTTTGGCAGAGGTATAGAACACACTTTTCCAAGCCTGTTGGAAGGCCTTTGCAGTTTCATTTCGCGTCTAATTTCCCAAACCAAACTGCTTGCAGCTCTAACTCCCTTCTAACTACCACTTCTTCGGTTCTGTGAGATATGCTGGATTCTAAACGGAGAAGCTTCTCTGACGCTTTTTCACAGAGATTTTGAAACTGAAATCTCCCATGCCGTTTCCACCATAGGCAGCAATGGGCTTCCCCATAGAACTTGCCAACCTGAATTGCTACAGGCTTGATGTGAGAGGCACATTCTGCTGCTTCCTCCCTTAGAGTTAAACTTGCTTCTGAAAGCTCAACCTCCGGGGAGTCTGTTTGGCAGAGATATAGAACACACTTTTCCAAGCCTGTTGGAAAGCATTTGCAGTGTCATTTCGCGTCTAATTTCCCAAACCAAACTGCTTGCAGCTCTAACTCCCTTCTACTACCACTTCTTCGGTTCACTGAGATATGCTGGATTCTAAACGGGGAAGCTTCTCTGACGCTTTTTCACAGAGATTTTGAAACTGAAATTTCCAAACCCGTTTCCAACGAAGGCGCCAACGGGCTTCCCCATAGAACTTGCCAACCTGAATTCCTACAGGCTAGATGTGAGAGGCACATTGTGCTGCTTCCTCCCGTACAGTTAAACTAGCTTCTGAAAGCTCAACCTCCGGGGAGTCTGTTTGGCAGAGATATAGAACACACTTTTCCAAGCCTGTTGGAAGGCCTTTGCAGTTTCATTTCGCGTCTAATTTCCCAAACCAAACTGCTTGCAGCTCTAACTCCCTTCTAACTACCACTTCTTCGGTTCAGTGAGATATGCTGGATTCTAAACGGAGAAGCTTCTCTGACGCTTTTTCACAGAGATTTTGAAACTGAAATCTCCCATGCCGTTTCCATCATAGGCAGCAATGGGCTTCCCCATAGAACTTGCCAACCCGAATTCCTACAGGCTAGATGTGAGAGGCACATTCTCCTGCTTCCTCCCTTAGAGTTAAACTAGCTTCTGAAAGCTCAACCTCCGGGGAGTCTGTTTGGCAGAGATTTAGAACACACTTTTCCAAGCCTGTTGGAAGGCCTTTGCAGTTTCATTTCGTGTCTAATTTCCCAAACCAAACTGCTTGCAGCTCTAACTCCCTTCTAACTACCACTTCTTCGGTTCAGTGAGATATGCTGGAATCTAAACGGAGAAGCTTCTCTGACGCTTTTTCACAGAGATTTTGAAACTGAAATCTCCCATGCCGTTTCCATCATAGGCAGCAATGGGCTTCCCCATAGAACTTGCCAACCCGAATTCCTACAGGCTAGATGTGAGAAGCACATTCTCCTGCTTCCTCCCTTAGAGTTAAACTAGCTTCTGAAAGCTCAACCTCCGGGGAGTCTGTTTGGCAGAGATATAGAACACACTTTTCCAAGCCTGTTGGAATGGACTTGCAGTTTCATTTCGCGTCTAATTTCCCAAACCAAACTGCTTGCAGCTCTAACTCCCTTCTAACTACCACTTCTTCGGTTCTGTGAGATATGCTGGATTCTAAACGGAGAAGCTTCTCTGACGCTTTTTCACATAGATTTTGAAACTGAAATCTCCCATGCCGTTTCCACCATAGGCAGCAATGGGCTTCCCCATAGAACTTGCCAACCTGAATTCCTACAGGCTAGATGTGAGAGGCACATTCTGCTGCTTCTTCCTTAGAGTTAAACTAGCTTCTGAAAGCTCAACCTCCGGGGAGTCTGTTTGGCAGGGATATAGAACACACTTTTCCAAGCCTGTTGGAAGGCACTTGCAGTTTCATTTCGCGTCTAATTTCCCAAACCAAACTGCTTGCAGCTCTAACTCCCTTCTAACTACCACTTCTTCGGTTCTGTGAGATATGCTGGATTCTAAACGGAGAAGCTTCTCTGACGCTTTTTCACAGAGATTTTGAAACTGAAATCTCCCATGCCGTTTCCACCATAGGCAGCAATGGGCTTCCCCATAGAACTTGCCAACCTGAATTCCTACAGGCTAGATGTGAGAGGCACATTCTGCTGCTTCCTCCCTTAGAGTTAAACTAGCTTCTGAAAGCTTAACCTCCGGGGAGTCTGTTTGGCAGAGATATAGAACACACTTTTCCAAGCCTGTTGGAAGGCATTTGCAGTTTCATTTCGCGTCTAATTTCCTAAACCAAACTGCTTGCAGCTCTAACTCCCTTCTAACTACCAATTCTTCGGTTCAGTGAGATATGCTGGATTCTAAACGGGGAAGCATCTCTGACGCTTTTTCACAGAGATTTTGAAACTGAAATCTCCCATGCCGTTTCCACCATAGGCAGCAACGGGCTTCCCCATAGAACTTGCCAACCTGAATTCCTACAGGCTAGATGTGAGAGGCACATTCTGCTGCTTCCTCCCTTTGAGTTAAACTAGCTTCTGAAAGCTCAACCTCCGGGGAGTCTGTTTGGCAGAGATATAGAAAACACTTTTTCAAGCCTGTTGGAAGGTCTTTGCAGTTTCATTTCGCGTCTAATTTCCCAAACCAAACTGCTTGCAGCTCTAACTCCCTTCTAACTACCACTTCTTCGGTTCTGTGAGATAGGCTGGATTCTAAACGGAGAAGCTTCTCTGACGCTTTTTCACAGAGATTTTGAAACTGAAATCTCCCATGCCGTTTCCACCATAGGCAGCAATGGGCTTCCCCATAGAACTTGCCAACCTGAATTCCTAAAGGCTAGATGTGAGAGGCACATTCTGCTGCTTCCTCCCTTAGAGTTAAACTAGCTTCTGAAAGCTCAACCTCCGGGGAGTCTGTTTGGCAGAGATTTAGAACACACTTTTCCAAGCCTGTTGGAAGGCATTTGCAGTTTCATTTCGCGTCTAATTTCCCAAACCAAACTGCTTGCAGCTCTAACTCCCTTCTAACAACCACTTCTTCGGTTCAGTGAGATATGCTGGATTCTAAACGGAGAAGCTTCTCTGACGCTTTTTCACAGAGATTTTGAAACTGAAATCTCCCATGCCGTTTCCACCATAGGCCGCAATGGGCTTCCCATAGAACTTGCCAACCTGAATTCCTACAGGCTAGATGTGAGAGGCACATTCTGCTGCTTCCTCCCTTGAGTGAAACTTGCTTCTGAAAGCTCAACCTCCGGGGAGTCTGTTTGGCAGAGATATAGAACACACTTTTCCAAGCAGTTTCATTTCGCGTCTAATTTCCCAATCCAAACTGCTTGCAGCTCTAACTCCCTTCTAACTACCACTTCTTCGGTTCAGTGAGATATGCTGGATTCCAAACGGGGAAGCTTCTCTGACGCTTTTTCACAGAGATTTTGAAACTAAAATTTCGAAACCCGTTTCCAACGAAGGCAGCAATGGGCTTCCCCATAGAACTTGCCAACCTGAATTCCTACAGGCTAGATGTGAGAGGCACATTCTGCTGCTTCCTCCCTTAGAGTTAAACTTGCTTCTGAAAGCTCAACCTCCGGGGAGTCTGTTTGGCAGAGATATAGAACACACTTTTCCAAGCCTGTTGGAAGGCATTTGCAGTTTCATTTCGCGTCTAATTTCCCAATCCAAACTGCTTGCAGCTCTAACTCCCTTCTAACTACCACTTCTTCGGTTCAGTGAGATATGCTGGATTCTAAACGGGGAAGCTTCTCTGACGCTTTTTCACAGAGATTTTGAAACTGAAATTTCCAAACCCGTTTCCAACGAAGGCGCCAATGGGCTTCCCCATAGAACTTGCCAACCTGAATTCCTACAGGCTAGATGTGAGAGGCACATTCTGCTGCTTCCTCCCTTAGAGTTAAACTTGCTTCTGAAAGCTCAACCTCCGGGGAGTCTGTTTGGCAGAGATATAGAACACACTTTTCCAAGCCTGTTGGAAGGCACTTGCAGTTTCATTTCGCGTCTAATTTCCCAAACCAAACTGCTTGCAGCTCTAACTCCCTTCTAACTACCACTTCTTCGGTTCTGTGAGATATGCTGGATTCTAAACGGAGAAGCTTCTCCGACTCTTTTTCACAGAGATTTTGAAACTGAAATCTCCCATGCCGTTTCCACCACAGGCAGCAATGGGCTTCCCCATAGAACTTGCCAACCCGAATTCCTACAGGCTAGATGTGAGAGGCACATTCTGCTGCTTCCTCCCTTAGAGTTAAACTAGCTTCTGAAAGCTCAACCTCCGGGGAGTCTGTTTGGCAGAGATTTAGAACACACTTTTCCAAGCCTGTTGGAAGGCCTTTGCAGTTTCATTTCGCGTCTAATTTCCCAAACCAAACTGCTTGCAGCTCTAACTCCCTTCTAACTACCACTTCTTCGGTTCAGTGAGATATGCTGGAATCTAAACGGAGAAGCTTCTCTGACGCTTTTTCACAGAGATTTTGAAACTGAAATCTCCCATGCCGTTTCCACCATAGGCAGCAATGGGCTTCCCCATAGAACTTGCCAACCTGAATTCCTACAGGCTAGATGTGAGAGGCACATTCTGCTGCTTCCTCCCTTAGAGTTAAACTAGCTTCTGAAAGCTCAACCTCCGGGGAGTCTGTTTGGAAGAGATATAGAACACACTTTTCCAAGCCTGCTGGAAGGCACTTGCAGTTTCATTTCTCGTCTAATTTCCCAAACCAAACTGCTTGCAGCTCTAACTCCCTTCTAACTACCACTTCTTCGGTTCTGTGAGATATGCTGGATTCTAAACGGAGAAGCTTCTCCGACTCTTTTTCACAGAGATTTTGAAACTGAAATCTCCCATGCCGTTTCCACCATAGGCAGCAATGGGCTTCCCCATAGAACTTGCCAACCTGAATTCCTACAGGCTAGATGTGAGAGGCACATTCTGCTGCTTCCTCCCTTAGAGTTAAACTAGCTTCTGAAAGCTCAACCTCCGGGGAGTCTGTTTGGAAGAGATATAGAACACACTTTTCCAAGCCTGTTGGAAGGCATTTGCAGTTTCATTTCGCGTCTAATTTCCCAAACCAAACTGCTTGCAGCTCTAACTCCCTTCTAACTACCAATTCTTCGGTTCAGTGAGATATGCTGGATTCTAAACAGGGAAGCATCTCTGACGCTTTTTCACAGAGATTTTGAAACTGAAATCTCCCATGCCGTTTCCACCATAGGCAGCAACGGGCTTCCCCATAGAACTTGCCAACCTGAATTCCTACAGGCTAGATGTGAGAGGCACATTCTGCTGCTTCCTCCCTTAGACTTAAACTTGCTTCTGAAAGCTCAACCTCCGGGGAGTCTGTTTGGCAGAGATATAGAACACACTTTTCCAAGCCTGTTGGAAGGCATTTGCAGTTTCATTTCGCGTCTAATTTCCCAATCCAAACTGCTTGCAGCTCTAACTCCCTTCTAACTACCACTTCTTCGGTTCAGTGAGATATGCTGGATTCTAAACGGGGAAGCTTCTCTGACGCTTTTTCACAGAGATTTTGAAACTGAAATTTCCAAACCCGTTTCCAACGAAGGCGCCAATGGGCTTCCCCATAGAACTTGCCAACCTGAATTCCTACAGGCTAGATGTGAGAGGCACATTCTGCTGCTTCCTCCCTTAGAGTTAAACTAGCTTCTGAAAGCTCAACCTCCGGGGAGTCTGTTTGGAAGAGATATAGAACACACTTTTCCAAGCCTGCTGGAAGGCACTTGCAGTTTCATTTCTCCTCTAATTTCCCAAACCAAACTGCTTGCAGCTCTAACTCCCTTCTAACTACCACTTCTTCGGTTCTGTGAGATATGCTGGATTCTAAACGGAGAAGCTTCTCCGACTCTTTTTCACAGAGATTTTGAAACTGAAATCTCCCATGCCGTTTCCACCATAGGCAGCAATGGGCTTCCCCATAGAACTTGCCAACCTGAATTCCTACAGGCTAGATGTGAGAGGCACATTCTCCTTCTTCCTCCCTTAGAGTTAAACTAGCTTCTGAAAGCTCAACCTCCGGGGAGTCTGTTTGGCAGAGATATAGAACACACTTTTCCAAGCCTGTTGGAAGGCATTTGCAGTTTCATTTCGCGTCTAATTTCCCAAACCAAACTGCTTGCAGCTCTAACTCCCTTCTAACTACCAATTCTTCGGTTCAGTGAGATATGCTGGATTCTAAACAGGGAAGCATCTCTGACGCTTTTTCACAGAGATTTTGAAACTGAAATCTCCCATGCCGTTTCCACCATAGGCAGCAACGGGCTTCCCCATAGAACTTGCCAACCTGAATTCCTACAGGCTAGATGTGAGAGGCACATTCTGCTGCTTCCTCCCTTTGAGTTAAACTCGCTTCTGAAAGCTCAACCTCCGGGGAGTCTGTTTGGCAGAGATATAGAACACACTTTTCCAAGCCTGTTGGAAGGCATTTGCAGTTTCATTTCGCGTCTAATTTCCTAAACCAAACTGCTTGCAGCTCTAACTCCCTTCTAACTACCACTTCTTCGGTTCTGTGAGATATGCTGGAGTCTAAACGGAGAAGCTTCTCTGACGCTTTTTCACAGAGATTTTGAAACTGAAATCTCCCATGCCGTTTCCACCATAGGCAGCAATGGGCTTCCCCATAGAACTTGCCAACCTGAATTGCTACAGGCTTGATGTGAGAGGCACATTCT
The DNA here is from genome assembly GCF_027409185.1 of Cynocephalus volans. NCBI lineage: Eukaryota > Metazoa > Chordata > Mammalia > Dermoptera > Cynocephalidae > Cynocephalus > Cynocephalus volans. The sequence continues at coordinate 160,450,183 of NC_084467.1, read as the reverse complement.
GCTGCTTCCTCCCTTAGAGTTAAGCTTGCTTCTGAAAGCTCAACCTCCGGGGAGTCTGTTTGGCAGAGATATAGAACACACTTTTTCAAGCCTGTTGGAAGGCACTTGCAGTTTCATTTCGCGTCTAATTTCCCAAACCAAACTGCTTGCAGCTCTAACTCCCTTCTAACTACCACTTCTTCGGTTCTGTGAGATATGCTGAATTCTAAACGGAGAAGCTTCTCTGACGCTTTTTCACAGAGATTATGAAACTGAAATCTCCCATGCCGTTTCCACCGTAGGCAGCAATGGGCTTCCCCATAGAACTTGCCAACCTGAATTCCTACAGGCTAGATGTGAGAGGCACATTCTGCTGCTTCCTCCCTTAGAGTTAAACTAGCTTCTGAAACCTCAACCTCCGGGGAGTCTGTTTGGCAGAGATATAGAACACACTTTTCCAAGCCTGTTGGAAGGCACTTGCAGCTTCATTTCGCGTCTAATTTCCCAAACCAAACTGCTTGCAGCTCTAACTCCCTTCTAACTACCACTTCTTCGGTTCTGTGAGATATGCTGGATTCTAAACGGAGAAGCTTCTCTGACGCTTTTTCACATAGATTTTGAAACTGAAATCTCCCATGCCGTTTCCACCATAGGCAGCAAAGGGCTTCCCCATAGAACTTGCCAACCTGAATTCCTACAGGCTAGATGTGAGAGGCACATTCTGCTGCTTCCTCCCTTAGAGTTAAACTAGCTTCTGAAAGCTCAACCTCCGGGGAGTCTGTTTGGCAGAGATATAGAACACACTTTTCCAAGCCTGTTGGAAGGCTCTTGCAGTTTCATTTCGCGTCTAATTTCCCAAACCAAACTGCTTGCAGCTCTAACTCCCTTCTAACTACCACTTCTTCGGTTCTGTGAGATATGCTGGATTCTAAACGGAGAAGCTTCTCTGACGCTTTTTCACAGAGATTTTGAAACTGAAATCTCCCATGCCGTTTCCACCATAGGCAGCAATGGGCTTCCCCATAGAACTTGCCAACCTGAATTCCTACAGGCTAGATGTGAGAGGCACATTCTGCTGCTTCCTCCCTTAGAGTTAAGGTTGCTTCTGAAAGCTCATCCTCCGGGGACTCTGTTTGGCAGAGGTATAGAACACACTTTTCCAAGCCTGTTGGAAGGCCTTTGCAGTGTCATTTCGCGTCTAATTTCCCAAACCAAACTGCTTGCAGCTCTAACTCCCTTCTAACTACCACTTCTTCGGTTCAGTGAGATATGCTGGATTCTAAACGGAGAAGCTTCTCTGACGCTTTTTCACAGAGATTTTGAAACTGAAATTTCCAAACCCGTTTCCAAAGAAGGCGCCAATGGGCTTCCCCATAGAACTTGCCAACCTGAATTCCTACAGGCTAGATGTGAGAGGCACATTCTGCTTCTTCCTCCCTTAGAGTTAAGCTAGCTTCTGAAAGCTCAACCTCCGGGGAGTCTGTTTGGCAGAGATATAGAACACACTTTTCCAAGCCTGTTGGAAGGCATTTGCAGTTTCATTTCGCGTCTAATTTCCCAAACCAAACTGCTTGCAGCTCTAACTCCCTTCTAACTACCAATTCTTCGGTTCAGTGAGATATGCTGGATTCTAAACAGGGAAGCATCTCTGACGCTTTTTCACAGAGATTTTGAAACTGAAATCTCCCATGCCGTTTCCACCATAGGCAGCAACGGGCTTCCCCATAGAACTTGCCAACCTGAATTCCTACAGGCTAGATGTGAGAGGCACATTCTGTTGCTTCCTCCCTTTGAGTTAAACTCGCTTCTGAAAGCTCAACCTCCGGGGAGTCTGTTTGGCAGAGATATAGAACACACTTTTCCAAGCCTGTTGGAAGGTCTTTGCAGTTCCATTTCGCGTCTAATTTCCCAAACCAAACTGCTTGCAGCTCTAACTCCCTTCTAACTACCACTTCTTCGGTTCAGTGAGATATGCTGGATTCTAAACGGAGAAGCTTCTCTGACGCTTTATCACAGAGATTTTGAAACTGAAATTTCCAAACCCGTTTCCACCATAGGCAGCAATGGGCTTCCCATAGAACTTGCCAACCTGAATTCCTACAGGCTAGATGTGAGAGGCACATTCTGCTGCTTCCTCCCTTAGAGTTAAGCTTGCTTCTGAAAGCTCATCCTCCGGGGACTCTGTTTGGCAGAGGTATAGAACACACTTTTCCAAGCCTGTTGGAAGGCCTTTGCAGTTTCATTTCGCGTCTAATTTCCCAAACCAAACTGCTTGCAGCTCTAACTCCCTTCTAACTACCACTTCTTCGGTTCAGTGAGATATGCTGGATTCTAAACGGAGAAGCTTCTCTGACGCTTTTTCACAGAGATTTTGAAACTGAAATTTCCAAACCCGTTTCCAACGAAGGCGCCAATGGGCTTCCCCATAGAACTTGCCAACCTGAATTCCTACAGGCTAGATGTGAGAGGCACATTGTGCTGCTTCCTCCCGTAGAGTTAAACTAGCTTCTGAAAGCTCAACCTCCGGGGAGTCTGTTTGGCAGAGATATAGAACACACTTTTCCAAGCCTGTTGGAAGGCACTTGCAGTTTCATTTCGCGTCTAATTTCCCAAACCAAACTGCTTGCAGCTCTAACTCCCTTCTAACTACCACTGCTTCGGTTCAGTGAGATATGCTGGATTCTAAACGGAGAAGCTTCTCTGACGCTTTTTCACAGAGATTTTGAAACTGAAATCTCCCATGCCGTTTCCATCATAGGCAGCAATGGGCTTCCCCATAGAACTTGCCAACCCGAATTCCTACAGGCTAGATGTGAGAGGCACATTCTCCTGCTTCCTCCCTTAGAGTTAAACTAGCTTCTGAAAGCTCAACCTCCGGGGAGTCTGTTTGGCAGAGATTTAGAACACACTTTTCCTAGCCTGTTGGAAGGCCTTTGCAGTTTCATTTCGTGTCTAATTTCCCAAACCAAACTGCTTGCAGCTCTAACTCCCTTCTAACTACCACTTCTTCGGTTCAGTGAGATATGCTGGAATCTAAACGGAGAAGCTTCTCTGACGCTTTTTCACAGAGATTTTGAAACTGAAATCTCCCATGCCGTTTCCATCATAGGCAGCAATGGGCTTCCCCATAGAACTTGCCAACCCGAATTCCTACAGGCTAGATGTGAGAAGCACATTCTCCTGCTTCCTCCCTTAGAGTTAAACTAGCTTCTGAAAGCTCAACCTCCGGGGAGTCTCTTTGGCAGAGATATAGAACACACTTTTCCAAGCCTGTTGGAATGCACTTGCAGTTTCATTTCGCGTCTAATTTCCCAAACCAAACTGCTTGCAGCTCTAACTCCCTTCTAACTACCACTTCTTCGGTTCTGTGAGATATGCTGGATTCTAAACGGAGAAGCTTCTCTGACTCTTTTTCACAGAGATTTTGAAACTGAAATCTCCCATGCCGTTTCCACCATAGGCAGCCATGGGCTTCCCCATAGAACTTGCCAACCTGAATTCCTACAGGCTAGATGTGAGAGGCACATTCTGCTGCTTCCTCTCTTAGAGTTAAACTAGCTTCTGAAAGCACAACCTCCGGGGAGTCTGTTTGGCAGAGATATAGAACACACTTTTCCAAGCCTGTTGGAAGGCACTTGCAGTTTCATTTCGCGTCTAATTTCCCAAACCAAACTGCTTGCAGCTCTAACTCCCTTCTAACTACCACTTCTTCGGTTCTGTGAGATATGCTGAATTCTAAACGGAGAAGCTTCTCTGACGCTTTTTCACAGAGATTATGAAACTGAAATCTCCCATGCCGTTTCCACCGTAGGCAGCAATGGGCTTCCCCATAGAACTTGCCAACCTGAATTCCTACAGGCTAGATGTGAGAGGCACATTCTGCTGCTTCCTCCCTTAGAGTTAAACTAGCTTCTGAAACCTCAACCTCCGGGGAGTCTGTTTGCCAGAGATATAGAACATACTTTTCCAAGCCTGTTGGAAGGCACTTGCAGTTTCATTTCGCGTCTAATTTCCCAAACCAAACTGCTTGCAGCTCTAACTCCCTTCTAACTACCAATTCTTCGGTTCAGTGAGATATGCTGGATTCTAAACGGGGAAGCATCTCTGACGCTTTTTCACAGAGATTTTGAAACTGAAATCTCCCATGCCGTTTCCACCATAGGCAGCAACGGGCTTCCCCATAGAACTTGCCAACCTGAATTCCTACAGGCTAGATGTGAGAGGCACATTCTGCTGCTTCCTCCCTTAGAGTTAAACTAGCTTCTGAAAGCTCAACCTCCGGGGAGTCTGTTTGGCAGAGATATAGAACACACTTTTCCAAGCCTGTTGGAAGGCACTTGCAGCTTCATTTCGCGTCTAATTTCCCAAACCAAACTGCTTGCAGCTCTAACTCCCTTCTAACTACCACTTCTTCGGTTCTGTGAGATATGCTGGATTCTAAACGGAGAAGCTTCTCTGACGCTTTTTCACATAGATTTTGAAACTGAAATCTCCCATGCCGTTTCCACCATAGGCAGCAAAGGGCTTCCCCATAGAACTTGCCAACCTGAATTCCTACAGGCTAGATGTGAGAGGCACATTCTGCTGCTTCCTCCCTTAGAGTTAAACTAGCTTCTGAAAGCTCAACCTCCGGGGAGTCTGTTTGGCAGAGATATAGAACACACTTTTCCAAGCCTGTTGGAAGGCTCTTGCAGTTTCATTTCGCGTCTAATTTCCCAAACCAAACTGCTTGCAGCTCTAACTCCCTTCTAACTACCACTTCTTCGGTTCTGTGAGATATGCTGGATTCTAAACGGAGAAGCTTCTCTGACGCTTTTTCACAGAGATTTTGAAACTGAAATCTCCCATGCCGTTTCCACCATAGGCAGCAATGGGCTTCCCCATAGAACTTGCCAACCTGAATTCCTAAAGGCTAGATGTGAGAGGCACATTCTGCTGCTTCCTACCTTAGAGTTAAGCTAGCTTCTGAAAGCTCAACCTCCGGGGAGTCTGTTTGGCAGAGATATAGAACACACTTTTCCAAGCCTGTTGGAAGGCATTTGCAGTTTCATTTCGCGTCTAATTTCCCAAACCAAACTGCTTGCAGCTCTAACTCCCTTCTAACTACCAATTCTTCGGTTCAGTGAGATATGCTGGATTCTAAACAGGGAAGCATCTCTGACGCTTTTTCACAGAGATTTTGAAACTGAAATCTCCCATGCCGTTTCCACCATAGGCAGCAACGGGCTTCCCCATAGAACTTGCCAACCTGAATTCCTACAGGCTAGATGTGAGAGGCACATTCTGTTGCTTCCTCCCTTTGAGTTAAACTCGCTTCTGAAAGCTCAACCTCCGGGGAGTCTGTTTGGCAGAGATATAGAACACACTTTTCCAAGCCTGTTGGAAGGTCTTTGCAGTTCCATTTCGCGTCTAATTTCCCAAACCAAACTGCTTGCAGCTCTAACTCCCTTCTAACTACCACTTCTTCGGTTCAGTGAGATATGCTGGATTCTAAACGGAGAAGCTTCTCTGACGCTTTATCACAGAGATTTTGAAACTGAAATTTCCAAACCCGTTTCCACCATAGGCAGCAATGGGCTTCCCATAGAACTTGCCAACCTGAATTCCTACAGGCTAGATGTGAGAGGCACATTCTGCTGCTTCCTCCCTTAGAGTTAAGCTTGCTTCTGAAAGCTCATCCTCCGGGGACTCTGTTTGGCAGAGGTATAGAACACACTTTTCCAAGCCTGTTGGAAGGCCTTTGCAGTTTCATTTCGCGTCTAATTTCCCAAACCAAACTGCTTGCAGCTCTAACTCCCTTCTAACTACCACTTCTTCGGTTCTGTGAGATATGCTGGAGTCTAAACGGAGAAGCTTCTCTGACGCTTTTTCACAGAGATTTTGAAACTGAAATCTCCCATGCCGTTTCCACCATAGGCATCAATGGGCTTCCCCATAGAACTTGCCAACCTGAATTGCTACAGGCTTGATGTGAGAGGCACATTCTGCTGCTTCCTCCCTTAGAGTTAAACTTGCTTCTGAAAGCTCAACCTCCGGGGAGTCTGTTTGGCAGAGATATAGAACACACTTTTCCAAGCCTGTTGGAAAGCATTTGCAGTGTCATTTCGCGTCTAATTTCCCAAACCAAACTGCTTGCAGCTCTAACTCCCTTCTACTACCACTTCTTCGGTTCACTGAGATATGCTGGATTCTAAACGGGGAAGCTTCTCTGACGCTTTTTCACAGAGATTTTGAAACTGAAATCTCCCATGCCGTTTCCATCATAGGCAGCAATGGGCTTCCCCATAGAACTTGCCAACCCGAATTCCTACAGGCTAGATGTGAGAGGCACATTCTCCTGCTTCCTCCCTTAGAGTTAAACTAGCTTCTGAAAGCTCAACCTCCGGGGAGTCTGTTTGGCAGAGATTTAGAACACACTTTTCCAAGCCTGTTGGAAGGCCTTTGCAGTTTCATTTCGTGTCTAATTTCCCAAACCAAACTGCTTGCAGCTCTAACTCCCTTCTAACTACCACTTCTTCGGTTCAGTGAGATATGCTGGAATCTAAACGGAGAAGCTTCTCTGACGCTTTTTCACAGAGATTTTGAAACTGAAATCTCCCATGCCGTTTCCATCATAGGCAGCAATGGGCTTCCCCATAGAACTTGCCAACCCGAATTCCTACAGGCTAGATGTGAGAAGCACATTCTCCTGCTTCCTCCCTTAGAGTTAAACTAGCTTCTGAAAGCTCAACCTCCGGGGAGTCTGTTTGGCAGAGATATAGAAAACACTTTTTCAAGCCTGTTGGAAGGTCTTTGCAGTTTCATTTCGTGTCTAATTTCCCAAACCAAACTGCTTGCAGCTCTAACTCCCTTCTAACTACCAATTCTTCGGTTCAGTGAGATATGCTGGATTCTAAACGGGGAAGCATCTCTGACGCTTTTTCACAGAGATTTTGAAACTGAAATCTCCCATGCCGTTTCCACCATAGGCAGCAACGGGCTTCCCCATAGAACTTGCCAACCTGAATTCCTACAGGCTAGATGTGAGAGGCACATTCTGCTGCTTCCTCCCTTTGAGTTAAACTAGCTTCTGAAAGCTCAACCTCCGGGGAGTCTGTTTGGCAGAGATATAGAAAACACTTTTTCAAGCCTGTTGGAAGGTCTTTGCAGTTTCATTTCGCGTCTAATTTCCCAAACCAAACTGCTTGCAGCTCTAACTCCCTTCTAACTACCACTTCTTCGGTTCTGTGAGATAGGCTGGATTCTAAACGGAGAAGCTTCTCTGACGCTTTTTCACAGAGATTTTGAAACTGAAATCTCCCATGCCGTTTCCACCATAGGCAGCAATGGGCTTCCCCATAGAACTTGCCAACCTGAATTCCTAAAGGCTAGATGTGAGAGGCACATTCTGCTGCTTCCTCCCTTAGAGTTAAACTAGCTTCTGAAAGCTCAACCTCCGGGGAGTCTGTTTGTCAGAGATTTAGAACACACTTTTCCAAGCCTGTTGGAAGGCATTTGCAGTTTCATTTCGCGTCTAATTTCCCAAACCAAACTGCTTGCAGCTCTAACTCCCTTCTAACAACCACTTCTTCGGTTCAGTGAGATATGCTGGATTCTAAACGGAGAAGCTTCTCTGACGCTTTTTCACAGAGATTTTGAAACTGAAATCTCCCATGCCGTTTCCACCATAGGCCGCAATGGGCTTCCCATAGAACTTGCCAACCTGAATTCCTACAGGCTAGATGTGAGAGGCACATTCTGCTGCTTCCTCCCTTGAGTGAAACTTGCTTCTGAAAGCTCAACCTCCGGGGAGTCTGTTTGGCAGAGATATAGAACACACTTTTCCAAGCAGTTTCATTTCGCGTCTAATTTCCCAATCCAAACTGCTTGCAGCTCTAACTCCCTTCTAACTACCACTTCTTCGGTTCAGTGAGATATGCTGGATTCCAAACGGGGAAGCTTCTCTGACGCTTTTTCACAGAGATTTTGAAACTAAAATTTCGAAACCCGTTTCCAACGAAGGCAGCAATGGGCTTCCCCATAGAACTTGCCAACCTGAATTCCTACAGGCTAGATGTGAGAGGCACATTCTGCTGCTTCCTCCCTTAGAGTTAAACTTGCTTCTGAAAGCTCAACCTCCGGGGAGTCTGTTTGGCAGAGATATAGAACACACTTTTCCAAGCCTGTTGGAAGGCATTTGCAGTTTCATTTCGCGTCTAATTTCCCAATCCAAACTGCTTGCAGCTCTAACTCCCTTCTAACTACCACTTCTTCGGTTCTGTGAGATATGCTGGATTCTAAACGGAGAAGCTTCTCCGACTCTTTTTCACAGAGATTTTGAAACTGAAATCTCCCATGCCGTTTCCACCACAGGCAGCAATGGGCTTCCCCATAGAACTTGCCAACCCGAATTCCTACAGGCTAGATGTGAGAGGCACATTCTGCTGCTTCCTCCCTTAGAGTTAAACTAGCTTCTGAAAGCTCAACCTCCGGGGAGTCTGTTTGGCAGAGATTTAGAACACACTTTTCCAAGCCTGTTGGAAGGCCTTTGCAGTTTCATTTCGCGTCTAATTTCCCAAACCAAACTGCTTGCAGCTCTAACTCCCTTCTAACTACCACTTCTTCGGTTCAGTGAGATATGCTGGAATCTAAACGGAGAAGCTTCTCTGACGCTTTTTCACAGAGATTTTGAAACTGAAATCTCCCATGCCGTTTCCACCATAGGCAGCAATGGGCTTCCCCATAGAACTTGCCAACCTGAATTCCTACAGGCTAGATGTGAGAGGCACATTCTGCTGCTTCCTCCCTTAGAGTTAAACTAGCTTCTGAAAGCTCAACCTCCGGGGAGTCTGTTTGGAAGAGATATAGAACACACTTTTCCAAGCCTGCTGGAAGGCACTTGCAGTTTCATTTCTCGTCTAATTTCCCAAACCAAACTGCTTGCAGCTCTAACTCCCTTCTAACTACCACTTCTTCGGTTCTGTGAGATATGCTGGATTCTAAACGGAGAAGCTTCTCCGACTCTTTTTCACAGAGATTTTGAAACTGAAATCTCCCATGCCGTTTCCACCATAGGCAGCAATGGGCTTCCCCATAGAACTTGCCAACCTGAATTCCTACAGGCTAGATGTGAGAGGCACATTCTGCTGCTTCCTCCCTTAGAGTTAAACTAGCTTCTGAAAGCTCAACCTCCGGGGAGTCTGTTTGGAAGAGATATAGAACACACTTTTCCAAGCCTGTTGGAAGGCATTTGCAGTTTCATTTCGCGTCTAATTTCCCAAACCAAACTGCTTGCAGCTCTAACTCCCTTCTAACTACCAATTCTTCGGTTCAGTGAGATATGCTGGATTCTAAACAGGGAAGCATCTCTGACGCTTTTTCACAGAGATTTTGAAACTGAAATCTCCCATGCCGTTTCCACCATAGGCAGCAACGGGCTTCCCCATAGAACTTGCCAACCTGAATTCCTACAGGCTAGATGTGAGAGGCACATTCTGCTGCTTCCTCCCTTAGACTTAAACTTGCTTCTGAAAGCTCAACCTCCGGGGAGTCTGTTTGGCAGAGATATAGAACACACTTTTCCAAGCCTGTTGGAAGGCATTTGCAGTTTCATTTCGCGTCTAATTTCCCAATCCAAACTGCTTGCAGCTCTAACTCCCTTCTAACTACCACTTCTTCGGTTCAGTGAGATATGCTGGATTCTAAACGGGGAAGCTTCTCTGACGCTTTTTCACAGAGATTTTGAAACTGAAATTTCCAAACCCGTTTCCAACGAAGGCTCCAATGGGCTTCCCCATAGAACTTGCCAACCTGAATTCCTACAGGCTAGATGTGAGAGGCACATTCTGCTGCTTCCTCCCTTAGAGTTAAACTTGCTTCTGAAAGCTCAACCTCCGGGGAGTCTGTTTGGCAGAGATATAGAACACACTTTTCCAAGCCTGTTGGAAGGCACTTGCAGTTTCATTTCGCGTCTAATTTCCCAAACCAAACTGCTTGCAGCTCTAACTCCCTTCTAACTACCACTTCTTCGGTTCTGTGAGATATGCTGGATTCTAAACCGAGAAGCTTCTCCGACTCTTTTTCACAGAGATTTTGAAACTGAAATCTCCCATGCCGTTTCCACCACAGGCAGCAATGGGCTTCCCCATAGAACTTGCCAACCCGAATTCCTACAGGCTAGATGTGAGAGGCACATTCTGCTGCTTCCTCCCTTAGAGTTAAACTAGCTTCTGAAAGCTCAACCTCCGGGGAGTCTGTTTGGCAGAGATTTAGAACACACTTTCCCAAGCCTGTTGGAAGGCCTTTGCAGTTTCATTTCGCGTCTAATTTCCCAAACCAAACTGCTTGCAGCTCTAACTCCCTTCTAACTACCACTTCTTCGGTTCAGTGAGATATGCTGGATTCTAAACGGAGAAGCTTCTCTGACGCTTTATCACAGAGATTTTGAAACTGAAATTTCCAAACCCGTTTCCACCATAGGCAGCAATGGGCTTCCCATAGAACTTGCCAACCTGAATTCCTACAGGCTAGATGTGAGAGGCACATTCTGCTGCTTCCTCCCTTAGAGTTAAGCTTGCTTCTGAAAGCTCATCCTCCGGGGACTCTGTTTGGCAGAGGTATAGAACACACTTTTCCAAGCCTGTTGGAAGGCCTTTGCAGTTTCATTTCGCGTCTAATTTCCCAAACCAAACTGCTTGCAGCTCTAACTCCCTTCTAACTACCACTTCTTCGGTTCAGTGAGATATGCTGGATTCTAAACGGAGAAGCTTCTCTGACGCTTTTTCACAGAGATTTTGAAACTGAAATTTCCAAACCCGTTTCCAACGAAGGCGCCAATGGGCTTCCCCATAGAACTTGCCAACCTGAATTCCTACAGGCTAGATGTGAGAGGCACATTGTGCTGCTTCCTCCCGTAGAGTTAAACTAGCTTCTGAAAGCTCAACCTCCGGGGAGTCTGTTTGGCAGAGATATAGAACACACTTTTCCAAGCCTGTTGGAAGGCACTTGCAGTTTCATTTCGCATCTAATTTCCCAAACCAAACTGCTTGCAGCTCTAACTCCCTTCTAACTACCACTGCTTCGGTTCAGTGAGATATGCTGGATTCTAAACGGAGAAGCTTCTCTGACGCTTTTTCACAGAGATTTTGAAACTGAAATCTCCCATGCCGTTTCCATCATAGGCAGCAATGGGCTTCCCCATAGAACTTGCCAACCCGAATTCCTACAGGCTAGATGTGAGAGGCACATTCTCCTGCTTCCTCCCTTAGAGTTAAACTAGCTTCTGAAAGCTCAACCTCCGGGGAGTCTGTTTGGCAGAGATTTAGAACACACTTTTCCTAGCCTGTTGGAAGGCCTTTGCAGTTTCATTTCGTGTCTAATTTCCCAAACCAAACTGCTTGCAGCTCTAACTCCCTTCTAACTACCACTTCTTCGGTTCAGTGAGATATGCTGGAATCTAAACGGAGAAGCTTCTCTGACGCTTTTTCACAGAGATTTTGAAACTGAAATCTCCCATGCCGTTTCCATCATAGGCAGCAATGGGCTTCCCCATAGAACTTGCCAACCCGAATTCCTACAGGCTAGATGTGAGAAGCACATTCTCCTGCTTCCTCCCTTAGAGTTAAACTAGCTTCTGAAAGCTCAACCTCCGGGGAGTCTCTTTGGCAGAGATATAGAACACACTTTTCCAAGCCTGTTGGAATGCACTTGCAGTTTCATTTCGCGTCTAATTTCCCAAACCAAACTGCTTGCAGCTCTAACTCCCTTCTAACTACCACTTCTTCGGTTCTGTGAGATATGCTGGATTCTAAACGGAGAAGCTTCTCTGACTCTTTTTCACAGAGATTTTGAAACTGAAATCTCCCATGCCGTTTCCACCATAGGCAGCAATGGGCTTCCCCATAGAACTTGCCAACCTGAATTCCTACA